>NC_087344.1:15390720-15697142 GCF_030014295.1 Loxodonta africana
CACGAAAGGTGTGTGTCAGAGTTGTATTCTTTCACCATACTTATTCAATCTGTATGCTAAGGAAACAATCCAAGAAGCTGGAGTATATGAAGAACAGTGCATCAGGACTGGTGAAAGGCTCATTAACAACCTGTGATATGCAGATGACACAACCCTACTTGCTGAAAGTGAAGAGGACTTGAAGCACTTGCTGACGAAGATCAAACACTACAGCCTTCAGTATGGATTATACCTCAACATAAAGAAGACAAAAATCTTCACAAATGGACCAATAAGCGACATTATGATAAATGGAGAAAATAACGAAGTTGTCAAGGATTTCATTTTACTGAATCCACAATCAATGCCCATGGAAGCAGCAGTCAAGGAAACAAATGTGCATTGCATTGGGCAAATCTACTGCAAAAGACCTCTTTAAAGTGTTAAAAAAAAAAGCAAAGATGTCACTTTGAGGACTAAGGTGTGCCTGACCCAAGCCACTGTGTTTTCAATTGCCTCATATGCATGTGAGAGCTGGACAATGAATAAGGAAGACCGAAGAGGAATTCATGCCTTAGAATTATGGCGTTGGCCAAGAATATTGAATATACCATGGACTGCCAGAAGAACAAACAAATCATTCTTGGAAGAAGTACAACCAAAATGCTCCTTAGAAGCAAAGATGGCGAGACTTCTCTCACATACTTTGGACATGTTATCAGAAGGGACCATCCTTCAAAAAGGGCATTATGCTTAGTAGAGGGTCAGCAAAAAAGAGGAAGGCCCTTGGTGAGATACACTGACACAGTGGCTGCAAAAATGGGCTCAAGCATAACAACCATTACGAGGTTGGCACAGGACCAAGCAGTGTTTCATCCTGTTGAACACAGGGTCCGTATTAGTGGGAACTGACCTGATGGCACCTAACAATAGCAATAACAAATTTCGATGTTGAACGTGACTTTTATGCAAGTGACTTTTAAGGAAGGTCTCCCTACCCGGTTGTGTATTCAGGGGGCTGAACATTGTCTTCTAAAATACTTTCCACTGCATTGGTCTTTCTTGCTCCAATAGACCACTCAGGAGTGTCCAGGCATAGTGGCTACTGTTCTCACATTGCACCTGGCTTACTGAGTTGCATGTTTTCATTTCCCCCTTTACACTGGGCAAAGTATTTAGTCTTTCATCATTAACTATGAAGGTAGATGTAGGCTTTGTGGATATGCAAACCCAAACCCAACTAAACCTGTTGCCATTGACTCAATTTCTACTCACCGGGACCCTATAGGACAAAGTAGAACTGCCCTGTAGGGTTTCCAAAGATCAGCGGGTGATTACCTGCAGAGCTCTTAACCACTTTGGCACCAGGGCACTATATGCAAACCAATCTTGGGAAAAACAAAATTCTTTGAAAATTTTCTGTAATGCTGCAGTAATGAAGAAAGTGTTGTATTGATGTAAGGATAATCAAGTAGATCAAGGAATGAACAAGAGTCCAGAAATTGATGGACACTAACGTTGTTGTTGGGTGCCTTAGAATCCATTCTGGCTCATAGTGACTCTATATGTAACAGAGTGAAGCACACTTCCCAGTCCTGCGCCATCCTCACAATCCTTGTTATGTTTGAGCCCACTGTTGCAGCCCCTGTCAATCCATCTCATGGTGTGTCTTTCCCTTTTTCGCTGACTCTTTACCTACCCAAGCATGACGTCCTTCTCCAATGACTGGTCCCTTCTGGTAACATATCCAAAGTACATGTGAGGAACTCTCGCCATCCTGCTTTACAAGTCTGACATCACTTATCCCAGCAGAACCTCACCCTGGGCCAGCTTTGAGGTCCTGACTTGGGTGCCAGGGCAAAAGCAGAGGCAGGAGAAAGGGGCGCGAGCGCCTGTAGTCACCCTCTTCCCAGGCCTAAGGGATTCCCGCTGACCACTCAGCAAAGCCTGGAGTCTGGTGCTTTGAGGAGACCGCCAGCCCCGCAGGCCTCCAGCTCCAGTGAACTATGGGTGGGGCGGCCAAAACCTCCAAGGTCAGCTGGAGGGTCATGAGTCAAAAGGCCGGGTCGCGAGCCCGGAGGCTGAGAGGAGGTCCTGGAGTCCAGGCCACGCCCGCCCTCGGGACGCGGGCCTCTCCTCCCCGCTCAGGGCAGCCAGGAAAGGCTAGAGCCAGGGCCAGAGAGGCCCGACGCCCAGCGCCTGTTCCCCGCCCTCCGCTCGCTTCCCGGACCAATTGCAGCGCAGACCCACCGCCCCCCTCCCCATGCCCGCCCCCCGCCCGCGCCCGCGCCCGCGCCCGCGCGCATCTCAGGGTTTCGTGGCGGGGGAGGGTCTGCGGGGGCCGTTGGGAGAGGGGGCGGGGCCTGTGGGCGGGCGGGGAGAGGAGCAGTGACTCCTGGGGCCAGAATCACAGCAAGTTAGGTGGGTGTGGGAGGAGAGGGGTGTGAAGTGGGAGGATCTGGGAACCAGAGCTCTCTGCCCATTTTGAAATTGTCCTTTTTGTTGGTCACTTTGAGGAGCTCTTTAGATATTTTATGTATTTTGGATATTGAACCCTTATCCCCCAAATAGTTGCCAAATACTTTCTCCCGTTCTGTTTGTTGCCTTTTCACTTTCTTGATAATGTTCTTTGATGCACAAGCGTTTTTCATTTTGTCAAAGTCCAACTTACCTTTACCTTTCTTTTGTTGCTCATCCTTTGGTGTCATATCAAAGACTCTGCTTAAGAATCAGCCGTTGAAATCCCCCCGGAGCACAGTTGTACTCCAACACACATAGGATCGCCATGGTCAGAATACCCTGGATGGCAACTGATATTTTCTAGGCTGACTCTACTGCCTGTGTTTTCTGTCTCCCTATAAAGGTAAGTTTGTGTGGCTTACTACAATTCCAGGTGGTGGTAGTAGGAGTATATAATGTTATAGCCAAAAATGCTGTGAATTCTCAGCCTTGTTTTCAGTATCTGGGTCAACGAATTGGTCATGGGTTCAGCCCATCATTGTGCATTTATTAATGTGAGACTAGCCTCTTGAAAGATGTAAATGGTTAAGGAACTACGGTCATATGTGAGATTTATGGAGGAGGCTGGCCAGGAGAGGGAAGTTATAGTCTGTGTACTAAAATTACATTGCCAGAGCAAGCTAAACAGAGATTGATCATCTCATGCAGCGCTGTGGCTAATAAAAATAGTGGCTAATGGCATAGGCAAATTTGGGCTGGTTAGTGATTGTATGTTCCTCCCTGTTCTGATTGGTGTGCACTGGTGGCTGAGTTTCTTGCCAGTTGTCAATATTAAATGGCATTGATGTGTTTCCATAGGATTTTCAGGTGTTCTGTGTGGTTTGTGAAAACCTGTGCTAGTTTAGTCCTCAAATTAGATCCTGGACTAGGGGGAACTCAGCATGGGATCATTTCAGATGGACCTGGGTATTTTGAGAATAGACAGCAATTGCATTATGCATTTGATCCTTGTCTGTCCCTGCTTATTGTTTTCAGTGGGGACCACCTGCTCTATCATCTCCATCCTTGGAGAAATTTTTCTAGCACAGCCATTTATTTAACTTTAACAGCCTTGGAGGTGGCATGCCAATATATTTTGCCCAAGTTGACTTTGGTTCTCAGCTTTTCATGGTTGGCTCTAGCTCCTGTATGGTGTGGTATCTGTATTTTTTAAGGATGCCCCAGAAGAGTAACATTGGGCATCGATTTCCAACAAATATCTCCATTTCCATATTAATGGTTTTGGTAGGCCCAACAAATATTGTAAGCAAGCATTTGTCAATTTTGGTTAGACTCTCCTATACAAAGAGTGCTTGAGTAACCCCAGAGATTAAGTATATTTTTCATGAGAAGCTTCTTTGCTGTAACCCCCAGGAGCCATGATTAATTACTGTGGGCATAGCCAGAATAACAATTTATAGAAGCTGTAAATATTGAGTGTTATTAAAAAAAAAAAGAAAGAAATCTTGTGTTTTGACAGTGTGAGCTTAGGTTAGGGAAGAACTTCCAAGCTAGTTGTAGTTCCTGTTTTTTAGACATGCTTTTGGCCCACCTAATATTATGCTGTATTCATTGCCTTCCTTGACTGTGTTGATTAGTGAACATTACCCTCGGCCACTTGGTTAGTGAGATTTATCTGTGCCTCAATAAAAGGGGCTTGTACTGGAGGGGGACAGAGATCATTATAATTAGTAGAAAAATAGGCCCGTAGTTGTAAGGCATACATTGTTGGCAGGATTTACATTGTGAAAAATATAGGCTGCAGATCAACAAAGAGCAAGGACTTTCGAAAGTGATGCAGAGGCATTCTAAGTATTGAGTTCTAGTCACTTAAGGCTGTCCAGAGTCATTTTCCCAATCGACTGTCCTACTGAATGTGTGGGCCCCCATATTGAGTTCCTGATCGCTCCCCAAATCTCCCCCTTTTCCTTCTTGCCACTTGTAGTGAGTTAGAAACATTTGGGGCTGAAGTGGCAAACCAAAACGTGTATTTCTGTAAGTAAAGTTGAAGAACATCTCAGCGGCCCCCTGCCATCCCTGGCTGCTGACAGAGGGAGAGGCTGGGGTCCCAATCTGAGGCAAACTCGGCTGGTCAAGCATCTCTTGCAGCTTCTCCGCATGCAAGGAGCATAGTTTTGACATTCCCTGGAGGAAGCTGGTTTCCTCTGGGCTCCATCACTGCTGCTGATGGTGTGGGATGAGGAGGAAGTCTGAGAGACGTCCTGGGAACTGCAGCACGTCACTGTTGCTTACCTTGGAGCACATTCCACAGTCCTGGTTGGGCTGCACCGAGTCTGTCCTGGATTCGTGGTGCATATGGGACTGGGGTGGGGAGACTGAGGTAGAAGCAGATGCCATGGAGGCCCCTGATCCTGAATCAGATAGACCGTGCAAACCATTGTGGATATTGCCCTGGGCAAGGGTAGTCTTCACTAAAGGTGTGGAATTGCCACTTCCCTGTTTGCTGGTGAAGACGTTGCTGTTCACAGAGGGCAAGAGGGGTGGTGTTCTTCCTCTCCAGCATGGGTAGAGAGCTGACAGATGTGTCGTTGTGCTGCTTCTCTTCTGCCCTGACTCCTGGTCCTCCTCAGACCACTTAGTTTGGGCATAATTGCAGGAGGAATCACAGGTGGGAATGGCAGGCTTGTTATAACTCCTCTGCTTGGGTTAGCACTGAGGGTACACTGCACCTCATGGGTTGAAGATCAACTGAAGGCTGATGTCCCAGAGTGCTGGTATGTCCTCTGTCTCAGATGTTTTGTGACCCAGGAGCAGATAGGTGGCTATCACATCACTGTACTTTGGGATAAGCAATGAGTATTCAATTTCTTCCCATGTGTAATACATGTGGACCATCACCTTAATCCGCTGGGGGTCACTGTAATCTGGGAGTGGCTCCATGTACAGCATTTAGTTTTAATCTTCATGGCCCACCATCACCCATGGATGTCTCAGAATCTCCTCTAATGTGCCTTTCTTGCTGGGGTCATGAATGAAAATTTTGTTCACCAGATGCTCACATTGCACAAACATACCTGAAGGCGTTTCTACCAAAAGGCAGGGATCCACTCACCACCAAATACAAGATGACTCCCAGGCTCCACACATCCACCGGAGGTCTGTCATACTTTTCTCCCTGGAAGAGTTCTAGGGCAGAATAAAGGGAGGTAGATTGCCTCAGAAGGTCTACAGCTCGTTGGCCAGGATGAATTCATTTCCAAAATGAAAGTCTGCAAGTTTGCTGTTCATTTCCATATCCAATAGCAGGTTTTCTCTTTTCAGGTCTCTCTAAACCATACCGCTGTTGTGACACTACTACACTGCTGATACTATCTGGTGGAATTTGATGGCTTGAGCCTCTTTTTCCCTCATCCTGCCAGGAGCTGTCGTGTAATGAAACACCTCCCCTGCACACGCATACTCCATCACTATATAGAGTGTTTTCTCATTCCTGATGATTTCAAACAATTTTACAGTACACACTCTCACAGCTCCATGAAGGTTGTTTCCACCAAAAGGCAGGGATCCACTTACCAACAAATACAAGACGACTTCCAGGCTCCACACATCCAATTGGGGATTCGTCGTAGTTTTTCACTGGAAGAGTTCTAGGGCAGAATAAAGGAAGGGAAGGCATGATTGAAAGCCTTCATAATTTTTACCTCTTGGGATCGTCTGTGAATGCTGGAGGAGGTTCCTGGATCTTCCTAATGGCCTTACCACTACCTTATCCTCAGTGAGGATGGGCCTAGCCAATTTCACCTTGGTGAGGGTAGCCTTACAGAGGGTTTTGAGGATCTGGTAGCCTCCCACATGGGTCTCCTCCTCAGAAGAGAAAGCTGAGAGGGCCTTGCATCATCTTGGACTTGGTTTAAGTCTTGCTAAGCTTAGGGTCGACTAGTCGCAGGACAGGATTCCAAGTGGTAAAAACTATGACTAAATAAAAACTAGGTCCCTGGGTGGCACAAATCGTTAAGCCCTGGACTACTAGCTGAAAGGTTAGCAGTTCAGACTCACCCAGTGACATCTCGAAAGTAATGCCTGGTTGCTGCTTCTAAAAGGTCACAACTCTACTTTGCACATTGGGATTGCTGTGAGTTGTGATCTACTCAACAGCAACTAGCAACAAGCCAATAAAAAATTAAATGAGAATAAGAATATATAAAGTAGAAAAAATAAGTACCAAAAAAAAAAAAAAAAAGAAAACGAAATGACAAAGTGACAAAAACATAAATGATTTTTACTTTGGGGGATAGTCTGTGGAGGTTGGATGAGCTCTGCTGGGTCTTGTCAGTGATCCTAGCTGTGAAGGTGGACACGTTTGGATTCTGGTCTGCTGAGTTCCCATCTCTCATTCAGAGCCCTATCAAAGGACAAAGTTAAAATGCATCAAATGGGAAAGTTCAGTCAGGTGGTGAGATAGACTGTTTCAACCTCTTGTCCCATCATAGAAAAAAAAAACCTAGAAACTGTTACTGCCTTGTGAGAACCTTGGAAAACAGCACCAGTTTGCATCAACCCAGCAAATGCTGAATCAAGGAAAAGATGACTTCAGAAAGGTAAGAAATCTTTGTGGCATCTTTACTTGCCCTTGCCCCATTCCCTCCCCAGCTAAGCGGTGGTCTTATAGCAGCAACAGCAGTTGCTTGTGATTCCAGCGTGGGACCCTGGTTCCTGGCTCCAGTTGGAGTAGAGAAGATTATTGTGTATGTCTGTTCTAATCTTTCTGGAGGATACCTGAAGTACTGGTGCAAGGACTTTGTCTCTGTTTTACCTAACTTACAACTCAGGCTGGTAGGGTGGCAGGCATTTGCAAAGAAGGATGGCAAGAGAAACTAACAACCCATAGATGGCTGCAGCTAAATGTTATGGTCAAAACATACAGTACATTGCCTAAGGCCTGGAATCCAAAACTGGGAAGTATTTCCTTGGAAAATCAGGAATTCAAAAGCAACTATGTGTTTGGGAAAATTTAGCAGGCTACACACATCTAGAGCAAAAGTTATATTCAGAAACGACCTGAGACAGACGTATGCTTTCACCTCACTCTTTAAGTGTTTAAGGACTGCCCCAGCATAGAGTCAATCTGCACAGATTGGGAGAGGTGGCTGTGGGTTTTATTTTGATTTCTTTGTATTTTTTAGCTCCTGGCATTTAATAAAATCACTGTAAAAACACTAGTTGGAGATTTCCAGCTTCCATTCTACTATAAGATCAGCTTGGATGTCTCTTGCAGCTTCAAAACAAGAGAAAAGCTGAAAAGCAACAACAGTTCTTAGATCTACCAAAGAACTGAGTTTACAGAGCAAACTGCTGCCCCAGATGCTGGAGATACAGATGGACTACTACAAAGAATTATCGCTTATCGGGAAGACTTTATATATTAACATGTCCAATTAAAAATAAAAATCATAACATACGAGATAAACAAAATTTGTTCTATTCTAAGGAACAAAATAAATTGACAAAATGTTCAAGTCCACACATCAGACTTACTAGAGAAAGACTTCGAAAAAACTGTCTTAAATATGCCTATAGAGCCAAAGGAAAACATGGCGAAATAAACAAAGGACATATGGAAAGCAATGTATGAAAGAAAATGAGAATATTAATCAAGAGAAAGTATAAAAGAAACCAAACAAAAATTCAGGAGCTCAAAAATACAGACACTGAAATAAAAACTCACTAGAGGATGCAAAGATTTCATCCTCTTTCAGAAGAAACAATCAGCAAAGTTGAAAAAAGGGCAGTTGAAACTGCTGAGTCTCAAGAGCAAAATGAAAAAAGAAGAAAAGTAAACAAAGCCTATGAGACCTGCTAGACACACTCAAGATGACCAGTACTGGTACCCCAGAAGGAGAAAAGGGAGAGAAAGTGACAAAAATCATACTTAAGAAATAAGGACTGCAAAGTTCCAAAACTTGATTATAGATGTAAATCTACAAATGTAAGAAGCTAAACAAATTTCAAGGAAAATAAACTCAAGCACACACAACAATCAAAAGAGAAACATTCTTTTTCCAAAAGCAGCTAAAAAAGGGAATCCTTAAGACTAAATTTAACTTAGGAGGCAAAACTACAAAATATTGCTGAAACAAATTCAAGAAGACCTAAATAAATGGAAAGACCGTGTTTATGGAATGGAAGACTTAATATTCTCAAAACGACAATCCTACTAAATTAATCTACAGATTCAGTGCAATCCCAATGAAAATTCCAAAAGCCATTTTTATAGAAATTGAAAAGCCACAACGTAAGCTCATCTTGAATCGCTAGGGATCCTGAATAGCCAAAATAATCTTCAAACACAGAGATCGAAGTCATACTACACAATTTCAAAACAACTGCAAAGCTGCAGTAATCGAAGTGTGCGATATTGGCATATGAATTGACGTATAGAACAACTGAATGGAATGGAAACTCTACAAATAACCCATTCATATATGGTCAGGTCAATTCATTTTCAATAAGGATGCCAAATCCATTCAGTGGTGGGAAGAAGAGTCTCTTTAACGAATGGTACAAAGATAACTGGAATTCCACATGGATGAGAATGAAGTTTGACTTGTTCTTCCCACCATCCAAAAATAACTCAAAGTGATTCATGAACGAAATATGACAGCTAATGTCATAACATTCTTAGAAGAAACTATAAGGATTTGGCAATATGTATTTACATGTGACACAAAAAATATAAACAACAAAATAAAAAATTGAAAAATTGGATTACATTGAAATTACAAATTTTGTCCATCATTGTTTAGGAAGCACTAAGTTTCTGTTTATGGTGATAGAAAATTTGGCAGTAGATACTGGTGACAGTTGCACAATATGATTGATGTAATTGGTATCAATGAATTGTATGTGTGAAGATGCTGAATTGACAAATGATTTGTTCTGTATATTTTTAGAAACAAAAAGGTTAAAGAAAGTTGTTTTAAAAGAAAAAAAAAAGACATCAAATCAAAAAGACAACCTATAAAATAGGAGAAAATATTTGCAAGTCATATAACTCATAAGGATATAAGATCTTGAATATGTAAAGAATTCTGAAAACTCAAGAACAAGAAGACCAACCACCAATTTAAAAATGAGCAAAGGACTTGAATAGATATTTCTCTGAAGAAGGTATACAAATAACCAAGAATCGTAAGACATGGTGATAAACATCATTAGTCCTCAGCAAAATGCAAATCAAAACCAAAATGAGATACTACTTCATACCTAATAGGCTGGATATAACAATCATTTTCAAAAATGAAAAATAAGTGTGGAGAATGTAGCTAAGTTTGAACACTCGTACATTGCTGGGGGAAATGTAAAATGGTGCAGCTGCTATGGAAAACACACTGGTGCTTAATCAGAAAGGTAAACAATTATCACGAGACCCACCACTTCTACTCCTATGTGTATATACCAAAGGAATTGAAAACAGCAACTCAAGCGTAACTTGTAAACCAATATTCATTATTCACAATAGCCAAAAGGTATAAACTCAAGTGTCCATTAACAGATGAATGGGTACACAAAATGTGGTATATACATACAATGGCATGTTATTCAGCCAAAAAAGGTATGAAATTCTGATCCATAATATTGATAGATTCTGAAAACATAGCAAGTAAAGTAAGCGTATATGAAGTATCTAAACCCACAAACTAGAGTAGGCCAATTCATAGAGACAGAAAGTAGATTAGAGGATACCAGGACTGGGGAAAAGAATAAGGGGAAGTTATTCTGAATGAGTACAGAGTTTCTAATTTGGGTGATAAAAAAATTTTGCCAACAATAAGTAGTAATGCTTCTACAACATTGAATCTATTTAATGCCACTGAATAGTACATTTAAAACTGATTAAAATGGAAAATTAGATATATCGTACAATATTAAAAAAGAATACACTTTTAATTTACAAAAAAAAGAAAAGAAAGTGTTGGGGCAGATCCTGACATTGGACCAAGCTTGAATTCTGTCCAGTCTGAGCTACAGCCGCTATCCTAATAACCCTATCAAAGGAGAATTTAAAATGAGAGAAAAAGCAAGTTTCAGAAAGGATCCTGACACTGGGTCAAGCTTGCATTATGGAAGACCAAGCTATAGCCACTAGCATCAGAGCCATTTCCAAAAGAAAGACTTATGCTGAAGATAGCAAAGAAGTTTAGAACTGGAACAACAGAGGGGAAAGGGAAAGGGAGGAGTCAGGGGATTCTATTCAGCAGGGTGGAGAACTTCAATAGGTTTTTAAGAAATTGAGGACTAAAACAAACACTGATGGGGTTAAAAAAAAATATGAAGGCACACTCTGAAGCTGGTTGGACTCACAGGAGACCTGCTAGTAATCCAATACTGAAGATCCCTAGATAAATCTATTTTTTTGACCCTCATTTAGAGGAATTGAGAACCCTGCAAGACAAAGGTGAGAATGAGAAGCCTGACCTACAACTGCCAGGGTCAGTGGTGCAGAATCTAATCAGGATAAGGATCTTTGAGAAGGTCTGATGTTCTTGGTCCAAGCCTTGGCTGGAGACTCAAGATCATATGAACAAGAGTGGGCAAAGTGACCAGTAGACCTTCTGAACTCCTTGAGACAGGAGCTCTATGCACTGCTTCCAAAATTCGTTGGTGAATCTTAATGGGAGCTACAGTTAGATAGGGAGGATACAATATTTGAGACCATTAAGGTGGAAGTTTGGATGAACAGGCTTTATGGGACGTGATTAAATTCCTTTTCCTTGAATGTATTATGGGAATGGAAATGATGTCTATTGGGGAATGTATGTCTGACTAGGGAAAATTTCCTCTCCCTACCATTGTAAAATCAAAACTTGATGATGGAGTTTGAAGACATTATGCTGAGTGAAATTAGTCAATCACAGAAGGACAGATATTGTACAAGCTCACTTGAAAAAAAACAAGAAAAGTCAAATGTGTAGAAACCAAAGTCTTTTAGTGGTTACTAGGGGCAGAAACTCTATGGGGCAGTTCTACTCTGTCCTATAGGGTCGCTATGAGTCGGAATCGACTCGATGGCACTGAGAGGGGCAGTAGGGAGGAGGAAGAAAGGGTGGTTAACAGTGATGGAAAATTGAATTAAGGCTAGAGTTACACAGCGTATTATTGTAACTGCTGTCAGTAAGTTATACACCTATAAAAAGTTGAACTGGCAAAAGTTGTGTGATAATGTCTTAGTATCTCTTGCTGCTGTAACAGAAATATCGCAAATGCATAGCTGTAACAAACAAATTTATTTTCTTACAGATTAGGAGGCTGAATTCTGGATGCTGGCTCTAGGGGAAGGCTTTCTTCTTATGTAGGCTCTGGTGGAAGGTCCTTGTGTCTTGGAGCTTCTGCTCTGGGAGATCTCTTCCCCCATCTCTGCTTCCTTGTTTGCTTGTTTAATCTCTTTTACATCTCAAAGAGATTGGCTCAAAACACACCCTACACTAATCCTGCCTCATTAACATAACAAAGACAGTCCCTTCACAAATGGGATTATAACCACAGGCATGGAGGTTAGAATGTACAACACATATACTGGGGGGGACATAATTCAATGTGTAACAAATATATTTACAACAACAAAAAATAAAGGGTAATTGCTGACCCTGCTTAAGCACAACCAAAAACCTTACAGGATTTGGTTCCTTGGTTTGAAGGTTAAGGGTCACGATTTCATGGGACATCCCAGTTAACTGGTCTACTAACGTGTTTAATGTTTCTGTGCTACCTCCTAGTTAGTTATGTAATGCCTGGGGTCTTAAAATCTTGCAAGCATCTAGCCATGGCACCAAAATTGGTCTCTATTGGGCTGATACAACAAAAGAAGAGAGTTAGGAACAGGAGGGGGATATGCAATGTGTGGTTAATTGCCTCCATGAAAAACTGCTTCTTTGCCATGAGACCAGAACTGGATGGTGTCTAGCTACCTTACTGAACATTTTGATCAAGGATCCTATAGAAGAATCCTGATCAAAAAGGGAAAAATGCAGAACAGAATTTGAGATTTTCATGGACTCCAGACTTTCTGGAGCAAAGAGTGCTGGATGAACCCCTGGAACTACTGTCCGGAGATATCTTTAATACCTAAAGCAAAAATAACCCCTGAAGTCTTCCTAAAGCCAAGCAACAGTTTAGCTTAACTAATGCTGGGTTTTTTTTTTTTTTTTTTTTTTTTTGAGCATTATGCTCTTTTAAGGAATTATCTCTATGGAACCACATAGGGAAAACAGCAACTCGAAAGATTTGATAGGAACCTTAAGAAGCAGTTTATATTAATTGGGGAGGAACAAATCAAAAAAGGAACATGAGAATGGTTGCACAACTCAAAGAATGTAATCAGTGTCACTGACTTATACATGAAGAAACGGCTGGTATATGTTTTGCTGTGTATATTCTCAACAACGACAAAAACCAAAAGCCTGTTCGCTGTATCCTAAGAGTGAGTACAGGCAGATTGGAAGGATATAGAAGTGGAACGGGTAATGGGATTAAGATGAAAGTTTGGATGATAAATTGGAATGCTTGAACAGCCTTTATGGAAAGTGGTTGTCTCCTTTACCTGAACATATTATGGGGATGGATATTGTGTCTGACTGGGGAACACTTCCCCTATCTAGTATTGGAAAAGAGAAAGTATGTAATTCCATCTTTCTGCCCATATTGATTGGACAGGCCAAATGGGAACCAATAAGACTGCCTAAGTCCACACAAGTCACTACTTTCAAACGCTATGGGATAGAAGCTGGATTGATGGTATGAACAAATTCTCTGCACAACAGCTCTATTGTTGTCAGGTGCTGTCAAGTCACTTCCAACTCATAGCCACCCTATGTACAACAGAAGGAAACAATGCCCAGTCCTGTGCCATGCTCACAACTGTTGTTATGCTTGAACCCATTGTTGCAACCACCGTGTCAATCCATCACACTGAGGGTCTTCCTTCTTTTCGCTGACCCTCTACTTTGCCAAGCATGATGTCTTTCTCCAGGGACTGGTCCCTCCTGATAACATGTCCAAACTATGTGAGATGAAGTCTTTCCATCCTTGCTTCTAAGGAACATTCTGGCTGTACTTTTTCCAAGACAGATGTGTTTGTTCTTCTGGCAGTCCACGGTATATTCAGTATTCTTTGCCAACACCATAACTGAAATGCATCAATTCTTCTTTGGTCTTCTTTATTCACTGTTCAGCTTTCACAAGCAACAATAGCTCTAGGTGGAATGAAAACAGGGGCTTAAGGCTAAAGACTGTGAACAACTGCCTCCTTTGCCACTAGACCAGAACTGGATGGTACCTGGCTACCAGTATTGAACATTTTGATCAAAGACTGTATAGAAGAATCCTGATCAAAAGTGAGGAAATATGCAACAGAATATGAAACTCTTATGGAATCCAAACTATTGAGCCTGGATGACCTCCCTAAAACCATTGCCCTGAGGTAATCTTTAAACTTTAACCTGAAATGATCTCCTGAAGTCATCTTTAAAACAAAAAAATAGTTGAGCTTAACTAGTAAAAAATGTTTGCATTGTGTTCCTTAAAGAACCGTGTATATGTGGTCAACTCTTCTTTGGTCTTCCTTATTCATTGTCCAGCTTTCATATGCATATGATGCAATTTTAAAATACCACGGCTTGGGTCAGGCGCACCTTAGTCTTCAGGGTGACATCTTTGCTCTTCAACACTTTGAAGAGGTCCTTTGCAGCAGATTTGCCCAATGCAATGCATCTTTTGATTTCTTGACTGCTGCTTCCATGGCTGTTGATTGTGGATCCAAGTAAAATGAAATCCTTGACAACTTCAGTCTTTTCTCCGTTTATGATGATGTTGCTCATTGGTCCAGTTGTGAGGATTTTTGTTTTCTTTATGTTGAGGTGTAATCCATGCTGAAGGCTCTGGTCTTTGATCTTCATTAGTAAGTGCTTCAAGTCCTCTTCACTTTCAGCAAGCAGGGTTGTGTCATCTACATAATGCAGGTTGTTAATGAGTCTTCCTTCAGTCCTGATGCCCCGTTCTTCTTCATATAGTCCAGCTTCTCGGATTATTTGCTCATTATACAGATTGAATAGGTATGGTGAAAGAATACAACCCTGACACAAACCTTTTCTGACTTTAAACTATGCAGTATCCCCTTGTTCTGTCTGAACAACCACTTTTTGATCTATGTACATGTTCCTCATGAGCATAGTTAAGTGTTCTGGAATTCCCATTCTTCGCAATGTTATCCATAGTTTGTTACGATCCACACAGTTGAATGCCTTTCCATAGTCAATAAAAAACAGGTAAACATCCTTCTGGTATTCTCTGTTTTCAGCCAGGATCCATCTGACATCAGCAATGATATCCCTGGTTCCACATCCTCTTCTGAAACTGGCCTGAATTTCTGGCAGTTCCCTGTTAATATACTGCTGCAGCTGTTTTTGAATGATCTTCAGCAAAATTTTGCTTGCGTGTGATATTAGTGATATTGGTGCATAATTCCCACATTCGGTTGGATCACCTTTCTTGGGAGTAGTAAGATGTCTTTTTCAGTGTTTAGTTGAGAAAAGGAAGAAGCACATTTATGTAGTCTCTACCGATTCTGGTCCAGCCTGAAGCCACATTTAGGTTGTTAATGTAATGGAATCAACAGCACGTGTGTGATTAACCAAGGTTGTCTTTGCTTTGTTTGAGCAATTTGCCAGATGTAGTAGACACAGGTTGTCTATTTTCCCTTTCCTTCTTTGTGGTAATGGCTTCCCTGCCCCGTCCTCTGTTCATGTTCATCACGTTTCAGGGATGGTTCCTGACAGGCTGGGGTAGGGAGGAGCGGGGAACTGACAGAAGGTGGATCAATCAGAGTTCAGTGTCTTGTCACTGTTGAACTTGTAACCTGAACTCAGGAGCTGTTATAGCCATGTTTTTCAGCCATATTGACTGGAGAATCAGAAGAAGACAGTGAAGGGTGGGGGAATCATTGATGAAGGGGGAGAGAGTAAGAGGCACAGCGGTCCAGTCCCTGGATTTACTGCATTCCATAAGTTTGGGTTGCATTCCTACCTTGGGTTTGGTGAGGTGCCTCTTTATCTTTTGATGAATTTTAATTTATGCTTAAGATCACTAGAATAGGTTATTATACTTGAAAGAAGGATGCTGGTTAATAAACCAAATCAGTAAGTTGTATTAAACCACTGTGGTTATCACTGGTAAAAGATATTTTCTTCCAGTTGTGATTCAGAGTTGGGTATTTAACATCTAGGTAGAAGTTTACCATAGAACTCCCACATGGAAATGGGAAGAAGCAGTATTTTTATTAAACTGAGTGTGCTCATTACTACACATGAAATACACTTCCAGGCACATGGTTTTTCTTTTGTGCCTAGCGTTCATTCTGGGTTTGTTTGAGAAAAAGCTTATCAGCTTAATTTGTGGCAGGTTTATTTTGATTGGTTGAGGAGTTGTTCTGTGGAACTTTAAACAATATTCAGCTTTATGTAAAGTATGTCTATAAACATACTAGTTAGGCCATGAAAAATAGGGGAGTTGTGGATGTCCCCGGATTATTTGGTTCAGTAAACCATTCTGCAATTCCTGTCAGAGCCTTTAAGATGCTACTATGTATTGTAAATTTCTCAAAGGTAGAACAGCTCCTGAAAACTTTAAAGTGCTCGAAAAATAAAGGACATTAAAAAATATATGCATATATATATTTGTACACGTAGATATATGTATAAGTATGTATATTCATGTGCACAGAAGTACATGTATATGTGTGAAAATATATGTGTGTGTATTTTTTTAAAACTGTGCAATATTTCAACATACAGCTGAAACGCTGATCTCTAAATTTGGATGTTGAGCGGGACTCTAAGGAAGTGACGTTTAAGGAAGGCCTCCCACCTGGTCATGTGTTCAATGTGCTGAACCCTGTCTTCTAAAATACCTTCCACCGCACCGGTCTTTCCTGCTCCCGTAGACCACTCAGGAGTGTCCAGGCAGCGGCCGCCGTTCTCACATTGCACTGGGCTTACTGAGTTGCATGTTTTCATTTCCTCCTTTACACTGGGGAAAGTATTCAGTCTTTCGTCATTAAGTATGAAGGCAGATGTAGAATTTGTGGATATGCAAACCAATCTTGGGGAAAAAAATTGTTTGAAAAGTTGCTATAATGCTGCAGTAATGAAGAAAGTGTAACGGTGTAAGGATAATCAAGTAGATCAACAAATGAAACAGAGTCGAGAAATTGACCACATTAACGTTGTTGTCGTTGTCAGGTGCCGTGGATTAGGTTCCAACTCACAGCGACTGTATGTACAACAGAACAAACTACCCGGTCCTGCAGCATCCTTACAATGCTTGCTATGTTTGAGTCCATTGTTGCAGCCACTGTGTCAGTCCATCTCATCGAGGGTCTAAGTATTTTTGTTGTTCCTCTACATAACCAAGCATGATGTCCTTCTACAGGGACTGGTCCCTCCTAATAACATGTCCAAAGTACGAGACATGAAGTCTTACCATTCTCAATTCAAGGACCATCTGGCTGTACTTCTTCCGAGACAGGTTTGTTCGTTATCCTGGTAGTCCGTGGTATACTTCTTTGCCAATACCATAACTCAGAGGTATCAGTTCTTCTTCGATCTTCCTTATTCGTTGTCCAGCTTTAGCATGCATATGAGGTGACTGAAAATATCATGGCTTGGCTCAAGTGCACCTTAGTCCTCAAAGTGACATCTTTGCTTTTCAACACTTTCAAGAGGTCTTTTGCAGCAGCTTTGCCCAATGCAATAGGTCATTTTATTACTTGACTGCTGTTTCCATGGGTGTTGATTGTAGATCCAAGACAATAAAGTCCTTGACAACTTCAGTCTTTTCTCCGTTCATCTTGATGTTGGTTATTGTTCCAGTTCTGAGGAATTTTTGTCCTCTTTAGTTTGAGGTGCAATCCGTACTGAAGCCTGTAGTCTTTGATCTTTGTCAGTAAGTGCTGCAAGTCCTCTTCACTTTCAGCAAGCAAGGTTGTGTTATCTGCATAACGCAGGTTGTTAATGAATCTTCCTCTAATCCTGACACCCTGTTCTTCTTAATATAGTCCAGCTTCTCGAATTATTTCCTCAGCATACAGATTTAGTCTGGTAAAAGGATACAACCCCAATGCACACCCTTCCTGATTTTGAACCATGCAGTATCCCCTTGTTCCGTTCAACAGCTGCCTCTTAATCTATGTACAGGTTCTGCATAAGCACAATTAAGTGTTCTGGAATTTCCATTCTTTACAATGTTATCCATAATTTGTTATGATCTACACAGTCAAATGCCTTTCTGTAGTCAATAAAACACAAGTAAACATCTTTCTGACATTTTCTGCTTTCAGCCATGATCCATCTGACATCAGCAATGATATCCATTGTTCCATGTCCTCTTTTAAATCTGACTTGAATTTCTGGCAGTTCCCTGTGGATGTGTGGCCATTTTTGAATGATATTGAGCAAGATTTCACTCGTGTGTGATATTAATGATATTATTTGGTAATTTCTGCATTCTGCTGGATCACCTTTCTTTGGCTGGGGCACAAATATGGACCACTTACATTCAGGTGGCTGGGCGGCTATCTTCCAAATTTCTTGGCATCAATGACTGAGCATCTACAGTGCTGCATGCATTTGTTGAAACATCTCAACTGGTATTGTCAATTCCTGGAGCCTAGTTTTTTGCCAGTGCCTTCAGTGCTGCTTAAACCTCTTCCTTCAAAACCAAGGGTTCTTGATCATATTCTGCCTCCTGAAATGGTTAAACTTCAATTATTTTTGGTACAGTGACTCTGTATATCCCTTCCATCTTCTTTTGATGCTTCCTGATCCATTCAATATTTTGCCCACAGAATTCTTGAATATTGCATTTGAAGATCTGAATTTTTTCTTTAGTTCCTTCAGCTTGAGAATTGCCGACCGCATTCCTCTCTTTTGGTTTTCTAACTCCAAGTCTTTGCACATTTCATTATACTACTTTACTGGGCCTTCTCGAGCCACCCTTTGAAATCCTCTGTTCAACTCTTTTACTTCATCATTTCTTATATTCGCTTCAGCTGTTCTACATTCAAGAGGAAGTTTCAGAGTCTTTTCTGACATCCATTTTGGTCTTTTCTTTCTTTCCTGTCTTTTTAATGATCTTTTGCTTTCTTCGTGTATGATGTCCTTGATGTCATCCCACAATTCATCTGGTCTTTGTTCATTAGTGTTTTCAGTGTGTCAAATATATTCTTGAGGTAGTCTTCAGATTCAGGTGAGATATATTCAAGGTCATATTTTGCCTCTTGAAGATTTCTTGTAATTTCCTTCGAGCTTCCACTTGGACTCGAATATGAGCAATTGATGGTCTGTTCCACAGACAGACCCTGGACCTGTTTTGACTGACAATATTAAACTTTTCCATCCACTTTCTCCACAGATGTAGTCGATTTGATTCCTGCTATTTCCACCCCATGAGGTCTACATGTTTAGTTGCTGTTTATGTTGAAAAAATTTATTTGCAATGAATAAGTTGTTGGTCTTGCAAAATTCTATCATGCAATCTCCACTGTTGTTTCTATCACCAAGGCCATATTTTCGAACTACTGATCCTTCCTGTTTCCAACTTTCGCATTCTCATCTCCAGTAATTATCAATGTATCCTGTTGGCATGTTTGATCAATTTTGGATTGCAGAAGTTGGTAAAAATCTTCAATTTCCTTGTCTTTGCATTAGTGGTTCTTGTGTAAATTTGAATAATAGTCATATTAATTTGGTCCTCCTTGCAGGCATATGGATATTATCCTATCACCGACAACATTGTACTTCAGGATAGATGTTGAAACGATCTTTTTGATGATCAGTGAGACACCATTCCTTTTCAATTTGTCATTCCAGCATAGTAGACCATATGATTGTTTAATTCAAAATGGCCAATACCAGTCCATTTCAGCTCACTAATGCCTAGGATATCCATCTTTATGGAGTCCTTTTTTGACAACTTCCAAGTTTCCTAGATTCATACTTCGTACATTCCCCTTTGATTATTAATGGATGTTTGAAGCTGTTTCTTCTTACTTTGAGTCGTGCCACATCAGCAGATGAAGGTTCCAAAAGCTTGACTCCGTCCATGTCATTAAGATCAGCTCTACCTGAGGAGGCAGCTCTTCCTCAGTTGTATTTTGAGTGCCTTCAACCTAAGGGTCTCATCTTCTGTCACTATATCAGACAGTGTTCACTGCTATTCTTACGTTTTTCACTGGCCAATTTTTTCAGAAGTAGGCCACCAGGTCCATCTTCCTAGCCTGTCTTACTCTGGAAGCAGCACTGAAACCTGTCCCCTATGGTGACTCTACTGGTATTTGAAATACTGTTAGAATAGCTTCCAGCATCACACATGTCACCACAGTATGACAAACTGACAGATGCACGTAGGCACATTAACACAGTGGCGTAAATTCCCACAAAGTTTCCAAAGGAATTAAATCAAAGAAATAGTGCTAGAGTAACAGTATCCACACAGAATAAATAAATAAATAAATAAACCTCGCCTCCCTACATTCACACGTATACATACAAAAATTGATTTGTGTTGGGTCATAGACCTAAATTTAAAATTTAAAAGCTGCATCAGGGTTGTATCCTTTCAACATGTTTATTCAATCTGTATGCTAAGCAAATAATTCGAGAAGCTGTACTGTATGAAGAAGAATGTGGCATCAAGACTGGAGGACGGAGGACTCATTAAAAACCTGTGATATGTAGGTGACACAACCTTGCTTGCTGAAGGTGAACTGGACTTCAAGCACATAACTGATGAAGATTAAAGAGGACAGCCTTCAGTATGGATTGCACTTCAACATAAAGAAAACAAAAATCCTCACAACTTGACCAATAAGCAACATCATGATAAACAGAGAAAAGACTGAAGTTGTCAAGGATTTCATTTTACTTGGATCCACAATCAATGCCCATGGAAGCATCAGTCAAGAAATCAAATGACATATTACCTTGGGCAAATCTGCTGCAAAAGACTTCTTTAAAGTGTTAAAAAGCAAAATGTTACTTTAAGGACCAAGGCGTGCCTGGCTCAAGGCATGGTATTTTCAATTGCCTCATATGCATACAAAAGCTGGACAGCAAATAAGAAAAACCGAAGATGACTTTCAGTTATGGTGGTGAAGAATACTGAATATACTATGGACTTGCCAGAACGAACACATGTGTCTTGTAACAAGTACAGCCAGAATGCTCCTTAGATGCAAGGATGGTGACTTCCTGTCTCATAATTTGAACACGTTATCAGGAGGGACCAGTCCCTGGAGAAGGACATCATGCTTGGTAAAGTAGAGGGTCAGCAAAAAAGCAGAAGACCCTGGATGAGATAGACTGACACAGGGGCTGCAACAATGTGCTCAAACATAGCAATGATTGTGAGGATAGTGCAAGACCGGGTAGTGTTTGTTTCTTTTCTGTTGTACATATGGTAGTTATGAACCAAATTGAGGGTGCCTAACAACAACAACTACTCCTCTGACATCCTCCCCATTTCACCATTCCATCAACCTCCCTGCTGCTGGTGGTTCCTGAGGGGTTTCATAATCCCTCCTCTGAGTACAGGGCATGCAGATGATTTGAAGTGGATTCTCTCAGCAGAACCCCACCCAGTCCAGCTTTGAGGTCCTGACTTAGCTGCCAGGACAAAAGCAGAGGGAGGAGAAAGGGGCACAGAGTGTCTGTAGTCACCCCCTTCCCAAGCCAAAGGGATTCCCGCTGACCCTTCAGCAAAGCCTGGGGTATGGAGCTGTGAAGGGCCCGCCTGCCAGGCAGGCCTCCAGCCCCCGTGAAAGGGGTGTGGAGCAGCCAAGACCTCCAGGGTCACGGGAAGGGCCAGGGGTCAAAGAGCAAGGAGCGCAGGGGCCCTGTCCGCGTCAAGTCACTGCAGTTCTTCCAGCTGAGGCGGGGACCCGACCTCGGGGAAGAGCTCTTGGAGGAGGTGGTGGCCAGGCGGCGTGGGCGCGGGGCGGCATGTCCGGCAGCGCGGGCCCCGGTGCCGGTGCCGGGTAGGCGGAGAAGAGGCCCGGCACCTTGCCCTCCGCGCGTTTCCCAGACGAGTCCCCAGTCCCAGAGCAGACCCACCTCCTCCTCCAGCGCCGCTGGACCTGCGCCCGGGCCGCCGTGTTGCTGCTCTGCCTGCCCTTCAGGGTGGTAGTGGTGGGGATGGGTCCGAGGGGGCCGCTGGGAGGGGGCGGGGCTCGGTGGGCGGGGCCCGTGGGAGGGGCGGGGGCCACGGAAAAGGCGGGGCCCGCGGGAGGGGCAGGTGACAGCGGGTTTAGTGGGTGTGGGAGGAGAGGAGTGATTCAAAGTGGGAGGATCTTGGAACCAGAGCTTTCTGCTCGGGTTTTAACTGGGTTGTTTGTCTTTTTTGTTGGTGAGTTTCAGGAGTTCTTTAGATATTTTATGTATTTTGGGTATTGAACCGTTATCCCACATTGTTGTTGTTAGGTGCCGTCGAGTCAGTTCCGACTCATAGCGACCCTATGCACAACAGAATGAAACACTGCCCGGTCCTGCGCCATCCTTATAATCGTTATGCTTGAGCTCATTGTTGTGGCCACTGTGTCAATCCACCTTGTTGAGGGTCTTCCTCTTTTCCGCTGAGCCTGTACTCTGCCAAGCATGATGTCCTTCTCCAGGGACTGATCCCTCCTGACAACGTGTCCAAGGTATGTAAGACGCAGTCTGGCCATCCTTGCTTCTAAGGAGCTTTCTGGTTGTACTTCTTCTAAGACAGATTTGTTCGTTCTTTTGGCAGTCCATGGTATATTCAGTATTCTTTGCCAGCACCACAATTCAAAGACATCAACTCTTCTTCGGTCTTCCTTTTTCATTGTCCAGCTTTCACATGCATTATCCCACATATGGTTTCAAAATATTTTCTCCCATTTCTGTGGGTCGTCTTTTAACTTTCTTGATAATGCTGTTCATTTTCTTGATGATGTTCTCTGATGCGCAAATGTTTTTCATTTTGTTGAAGTCCAACTTAACTATTTTTTTCTTTTATTGCTCATCTTTTGGTGTCGTATCTAGGAAACTATGACCAAAAACAGGGTCCTGAAGGTTCACCTTGTATTTTCTTTTACATGTTTTATGTTTTAGCTCTTATATTTACGTCACTGATGAATTTTGAGTTCTTATTTGTATATAGTACAAGGTATAGGTCCAAAAACAAAAAATTTTTTTTTCTTTTTTTTAATACGTCCAGCTTAATTTTTTTTCTGCATACCGAGATAGAGTTGTCTAAGGACCATTTGTAGAAGAGACTATCCTTTTCCCATCCCATAGAACTGACACTTTTATGGAAAATGAATTAGCCATAGACGTAAGAGTTTATTTCTGGACTCCATGAGAATATTTTTAAACTAATAGCAAAAAGAAATAGGGTCATAAAAATGAAATTATTGTAGATAATTTTTATAATGTTCTATCTGTGAGAGTTGTCGTAGCGAAGCCTCGGTTTTTACATTCTGTTGAAAGTGAAAGCAAAGCATTTTATTGTGAGGTAGAGAGAGAGATTTGTGAATCTGGGAAACACACTAGCACCAGGCAGGATGTTGTAGTGTTCCAAGTTGCAGAAGGATGGTGAGGTTTTCACTGGGTGGAGAAAAACAAAGGGCTACGTGCTTTCAGGCAGAGAGGAGATAAATGGCAAGAAATTACAAGGGAGATCATTAATCTACAAACTTTATTACATTATCAGTTCTATTCACTAACCTCCTGGAACATGTTGACTGAGACATTCTTCTTAGACCAAGCTGCGTAAACATCCTTAGCAAACATCTTTTAAGAAACAATTCCTAATAGAAGCTAAAGCCTTAACCCTTGCTCCTTTCTGTGTTGCAAAGAGTTAAACTTTTACAAGAAGCTGAACTGTCTTTTTAGGGCAGCAGAAGCAGAGAATTTTAGGCCAAGACGCAGTTTAATTGAAAATGGAGTTTAATTTAGATCTGGGCCAGCCATTTTAGTTACACCAAGCACCTGGGTTCTGGGGTCCACATACAGGGAGTTATGATTAATTTTATGTTATTAATTTTTTTCTTTAGATTTTCCTAATGTGGGTAGGTGGGCCATCAGCATGTATAATAAGAAAGAGGTCCTGCTATTTTTTGAAAAATTATTTTTATGTTCCAGGCAAGGCAGTTTCTAGTCATTCCTGGAAAGGAACTTCTTTTGGCATAGATTTAATATCAATCTGTAAAAGAAAAAAGTAGATTTTAAAACTTAAGCTACTTATAAAATATGTGATGAAAAGTAGTAAAAAAGAACCAATTGTGATTAAATATATTAATAGCATAAAATTACAGCTCAGTTAACCTGAGTCTAATACTGATGCCCTCTTATCTGCATACACACGCACATACACATAAAACAGTTATTTTGCTCTAAGACACTAGGACATGGCATTAAACTTAAATAGTGTGTAAAAATGCATCTAAGAATTTTATTAGATGATTCCTTATAATCATCAAAAAATGAACATAAACATTTGCCTCCACTTTTCCATAAGTCCACTTTAGTGATAGTGAACAAAAGGAACGTCTCGTCCTGCACCATGCTCACACTCGTTGTTACGCTTGAGCCCATTGTTGCAGCCACTGTGTCAGTCCATCTCATTGAGGGTCATCCTCTTTTTCGCTGACTCTCTCTCTACTTTACCAAGCATAATGTCCTTCTCCAGGGACTGATCCCTCTGGACAACATGTCCAAAGTATGTAATCACAAGAATAAATAGAAGTGTCAAGGAGGCATGAATGTAGATGCGTGAGTAGGAGCATTTTAGCAAGCATGACAAAGCTAAAACTTAAGCTACAGTAGCAGCAGTATAAGCAAGGTGATTCATGCTGCAAATTGCTCAGAAGCTCTGAACTGGAGGATTCAGGTATCCTGTAGTGGAACAGATGGGTGAAAAGTAGGATTAAGTGGAAGTCTGAATACAGGATGCTTAAGAGCCCATATGCCTCCCACTGGAAGTTTGCTCTTTAGAAACGTTGAGTCCAAGAGCCCAGAGGCTGATGCAGAAAAGGGTCAGAGAGAATGGACCCTGACAGCATTTACTGAGGTTACCCAAGAGCCAATCCAGCTCAGCCCAGAGCTGAGAGATCACAGTGTTTGTTTCCTTGCTTGAACAATTAATTTATGTAATATGTTAAAAAGAAGTGTCCGTAGGACTCAGTAGTGCAGGGGTCATTGTTGACAATTGTTGTTAAGTACTGTCGAGTCCGTTCCAAGTCACAGTGACCCTATGTACCAGAGAAGGAAACACTGTCCATTCCTGCACCATGCTCACAATCGTTGTTATGCTTGAGCCCATTGTTGCAGCCGTTGTGTCAATCATCTCATTGAGGGTCATCCTCTTTTTTGCTGACCCTCTACTTTACCAAGCATGAAGTCCTTCTCAAGGGACTGATCCCTCCTGACAACATGTCCAAAGTATTTAAGATGCAGTCTCGCCATCCTTCCTTCTAAGGGGCATTCTGGTTGTACTTCTTCCAAGACAGATTTGTTTGTTCTTTTGACAGTCCTAGGTATATTCAATATTCTTTTCAAACATCACAATTCAAAGATGTCAGTTCTTCTTCGATCTTTCGTATTCATTGTCCAGCTTTCACATGCATATAATGTGATTGAAAATACTGTGGCTTGGGTTAGGCGCACCTTATACTTCAAGGTGACATCCTTGCTTTTCAACACTTTAAAGGGTTCCTTTGCAACTGATTTTCCCAAAGCAATGAATCTTTTGATTTCTTGACTGCTGCTTCCATGGGCATTGATTGTGAATCCAAGTAAAATGAAGTCCTTGACAACTTCAGTCCTTTCTCTGTTTATCATGATGTTGCTTATTGGTCCAGTAGTGAGGATTTTTGTTTTCTTTATGTTGAGGTATAATCCATACTAAAGACTGTAGTCTTTGATCTTCGTCAGTAAGTGCTTCAAGTTCTCTTCACAAAAATCCTCACAAATGGACCAATAAGCAATATCATGATAAACAGAGAAAAGATTGAAGTTGTCAAGGATTTCGTTTTACTTGGATCCACAATCAACGCCCATGGAAACGGCAGTCAGGAAATCAAAAGATGCATTGCATAGGGCAAATCTGCTGCAAAAGACCTCTTTAAAGTGTTGAAAAGCAAAGATGTCACCGTGAAGACTAAGGTGTGCCTGACCTAAGTAATGATATTTTCAGTCATGTCCTATGCATATGAAAGCTGGATGATGAATAAGAAGGATCAAAGAAGAATTGGTGCCTTTGAATTGTGGTGTTGGAAAAGATATTGGATATACCATGGACTGCCAAAAGAATGAAAAAATCTGTTTTAGAAGAAGTACAACCAGAATGTACCTTAGAAGCAAGCATGGTGAAATTACGTCTCACATACTTTGGATGTGTTATCAGGAGGGATCAGTCCCTGGAGAAGGACATCATACTTGGTAAAGTAGAGGGTCAGAAAAGACCCTCAGTGATATAGGTTGGCACAATGAGCAACAATGTGATGGTGAGGAGGGGAGACGACGGAAGGGAATGTCCACTCTGGCTTCTGCTCCTGGCCTCCTCACATCCCTTCGCTTCAGATAGAAATGTATTCAAGCCCTATTTATATTCAAGCCGTATTTATAAGCAGATACTCTTCCTGCCTCCACCAATCCCCCACAGAACACTACTGGGATTGCCAATCCCACTTGGGGCTGGCGCTGTTGGACAGCTACCCTGTGGGAGAAGCCCATACTCTGGGTGTCTCCCTTGGGCTGCACCTTTTCTTTCTTTCCTCAATGTCTGAAGAAAGGTGGAGTTGTTTTGGATCATTTTATTTGGCTTCTATTTTTCTTATTTTGGGCTCAAGCATAACAACAATTGTGAGGGTGGTACAGAACCAGACGGTGTTTCCTTCTGTTGTATGTAGGGTCTATGAGTTGGAACCGACTCGAAGGCACCTAACAACAACAACAACTACCTAACCGAGCATGATGTCCTTCTCCAGGGACTCGTCTCTCCCGATAACATGTCCGAAGTGTGTAGCCTCACCATCCTCGCTTCCAAGGAGCACTCTGGCTGTATTTCTTCCAAGACAGATTTGTTTGTTCTTCCGGCAGTCCAGAGTATATTCAATGTTCTTCACCAACAACATAATTTAAAGGCATCAATTCTTCTTCATTCGACCTTATTCATGCCCGGCTTTCCCATGCATATGGAGCTATTGAAAATGCTATGGCTTGGATCAGGTGCACACTAGTCCTTAAAGTGACATGTTTGCTTTTCAATGTTTTAAAGAGGTCTTTTGCAGCAGATTTGCCCAATGCAATGCATCATTTGAGTTTTTGATTGCTGCTTCCATGGGCATTGATTGTGAATCCAAGTAAAATGAAGTCCTTGACAACTTCGGTCCTTTCTCTGTTTATCATGATGTTGCTTATTGGTCCAGTAGTGAGGATTTTTGTTTTCTTTATGTTGAGGTATAATCCATACTGCAGACTGTAGTCTTTGGTCTTCATCAGTAAGTGTTTCAAGTTCTCTTCACTTTCAGCAAGCAAGGTTGGGTCATATTGTAGGTTTTTAATGAGTCTTCAACCAATCCTGATGTCATGTTCTTCTTTATATAGTCCAGTTTCTCAGATTATTTCCTCAGCATACAGATATGAATAAGTATGGTGAAAGAATACAACTCTGATGCCAACCTTTCCTGATTTTAAGCCACGCAGTATCCCTTCGTTCTTTTCTGATGACTGCCTCTTGATATATGCACGGGCTCCAACTGAGCCTAATTAACTGTTCTGGAGTTCCCATTCTTCGCAATGTTATCCATAGCTTGTTAGGATTCACATAGTTGAATACCTTTGCATAGTCAATAAAACACAGGTAAATATCATTCTGGTATTCTCTGCTTTCAGAGATCCATCTGACATCCACCCTTCCACACCCTCTTCTGAATCTGGCTTGAATTTCTGGCAGTTTCCTATCAATATACTGCTGCAACTGTTTTTGAACGAACTTCAACAAAATTTTACCTCTGTGTGATATTAATGATACTGTTCAATAATTTCCACATTCTGTTGCATCACCTTTTTTTGGAATGGGCAGAAATATGGTTCTCTTCCATTTTGTTAGCCAGGTAGCTGTCTTCGAAATTTCTTGTCATAGATGAGTGAGCACTTCCAGCACTGCATCCATTTGTTGAAAGATCTCGAATGGAATTCTGTCAATGTTCTAGTTTTTCACCAATGCCTCCGGTGTTGCTTGGACTTCTTCCTTCAATAAGATCAATACTTGGTCATATGCTACCTCCTGAAGTGCTTGAACATTGACCAATTTTTTTTGGTACAGTGACTCTGTGTAATCCTTCCCTCTTTTTTTTGGTGCTTTCTGTGTCATTCAATATTTTGCCTGTAGAATCCTTCAGAATTGCAACTCAAGGCTTGAAATTTTTCTTCAGTTCTTTCAGCTTGAGTAATGGCAAGTGTGTTCTTCCCTTTTGCTTTTCTAACTCCAGGTCTGCACAGTTCATCATAATACTTTGTCTTCTAGAACCACCCTTTGAAATCTTCTGTTTAGCTCTGTTACTGCGTCATTTCTTCCTTTTGTTTTAGTAGCTCTATGTTCAATAGCAAGTTTCAGAGTCTCTTCTGACATCCATTTTGGTATTTTCTTTCTTTCCTGTCTTTTTAATGACCTGTTGTTGTCTTCATATATGGTGTCCTTGATGCCATTTCATAATTTGTCTGGTCTTCAGTCGTTAGTGTTCAATGTGTCAAATCTGTTCTTGAGATGGCCTCCAAATTTAGGTAGAGTATACTCAAGGCCATATTTTGGTTCTTGTGGACTTATTTTAATTTTCTTCAGCTTCAACTTAAATTTGCTTATGAGCAGTTGGTGGTCTGTTCTGCATTCAGCCACTGGCCTTGTTCTTACTGATAATATTGAGCTTTTCCATCTGTCTTTCTATAGATGCAGTCGATTCCATTCCTGTGTTTTCCATCTGGTGAGGTCCACATATATAGTCACTGTTTCTGTTGTTGAAAAAAGGTATTTGCAGTGAATATTTTGTTGGTTTTGTAAAATTCTATCATGCAATCTCCATTATCATTTCTATCATCAAGACCATGTTTTCCAACTACAGGTCCTTCTTTTTTCCAACTTGTGGATTCCAATCACCAGTAATTATCAGTGCATCTTGATTGCATGTTTAATAAATTTCATACTGGAAATGTTGGTAAAAACCTTCAATTTCTTCATCTTTGGCTTTAGTGGTTGGTTTGTAAATTTGAATAATAGTTGTACTTACTAACCTTGCTTGTAGCTTATGCATATTGTTACATCACTGACAGCTTTGTACTTCAGCATAGATCTTGAATGTTCTTTTTGATGATGAATGCAACACCATTTCTCTTCAATTTGTCATTCCTGGCATAGTAGAATGTATGATTTTGTCTGATTCAGTGTGGCCAGTAGCAGTCCATTTGGGCTTTCAGATGCCTAGGATATTGATCTTCATGCACTCCATTTCATTTTTGATGATTTCTAATTTTCCTAGATTTATACATTTACATTTGACGTTCCGATTATGAACGGATTTTTGCAGCCGTTTCTTCTCATTTTGAGTCATGCCACATCAGCAAATGGAAGTCCTGAAAACCTTACTCCTTCCATGTCATTAAGGTCAAATTTACTTTGAGGGAGTAGCTCTTCCCTAATTGCAATTTGAGCGCGTTCCAACCTGAGGGGCTCATTTTCCAGCACTAAATCAGACAGTGTTCTGCTGCTATTCGTAAGGTTTTCACTGGCCAATTTTTTCAGAAGTAGGCCGACAGGTCCTTCTTCCTAATCTGTCTTAGTCTGGAAGCTCTGCTGAACCTGGCCACCATGGGTGATCCTGCTGGCATTCGAAATACCAGTGGCATAGCTTCCAGCATCACAGCAACTTGCAAGCCATCACGGTATGACAAGCTGACAGACAGGTGGTAGATTAATCTTTTTATGATTTATCATTCGGAATGTATATATTAAATGTAAAAACTTTTATCAGTCAAATAGATTTTTTTTTGCCTTTTAGTTTTCTGCAGGGCACCTTTTCTTATTCAGAGTTTTTCCATTTTTGGTCTAATTATCCATCTTTTTCTCTCTTATTTTTACACAAACTGCATATTCAGAAAGAGCTTCTCCTTTCTTACATTATATCTGTATTTAAATTTATATTATCTGTACATTTTTCCATGTTTTCTTCTGATAGCTAGCATGGTCACTTGTTCCACATATAATATTGAAAATATATTGGCGATTATGGAGTGAGGATTTAACATTATTTTTTCTAAATAATTCATCAATCACTAGACAGTTATTCACAACTTAAAAACAAAAAACTCTCTAATTATAGAGCCCTGGTGGTGTAATGGTTAAGAGTTCAGCTGCTAACCAAAAGGTTGGCAGTTGAAAATCACAGGCTGCTACTTGGAAACCCTATGGGGCAGTACTACTCTGTCCTATAGGGTTTCTATAAGTTAGGACCAACTCAATGGCACCTAACAACGACAACAATAACATAATTTCAGGTGAACTAGTGCTAGGAGCAGAACCCTCATTTGGACGCTGTAGGGAGTTGGCTGAGTGTGGTTAGACACATGTAGTTGGATAAGGATGAGAATTTGCAAGAAAGAGCATGTGCCATGTGAGTACAGGAACATTTTGTCTGAATTGCTGGTAGTTCTCCTATTCCTGGAGCATCTGTAACATCACAGATTGCCCAATGTCCAGAGTAATGAAGATCATGGGACACATCCACGAAGGAGCCATTGCCCGTAATTTTTGAATGGTGTGTTTCTGTTTCTTGGTTGTAGAGTGTTCACAGACTAAGCACTTGGACAATCAGGGATGTGGAGAGGGTGCCACTTGGGGTCATTGACCTCTGGAAGAGGCATTTTGGGGCCCTGCTAGGAGGTCTGTGATGGCCCCTGTAGGAGGATTGGGGCCCTGAATGGTGAGGAAGGCAGAGGTCGAAGTGCAGAGCTGGATAAAGACCCCAGAGCACGGAGGTCCAAGCTGAAGTTGACCAGCCACGAACGCCTCTCTGGACTAGGTGTGGCGGCAGGGGATAAGGTTGAGGGGAAATAGTAGTGTGGGATGAAGAAGAAGTTTCATAGGACAGAGGGACTGATCCCTTCTGGGGGATCCCACTGGGGCCTGGCAGCATTTGGGAGTCCTCTCTTCCTCTTGTGCATACGGGAGACCCGCTTGCCAAGCTCCCTTGTCTGAATCAGATTCATCTTTAATTTGATCTCCCAGGTGGTATCGTCAGTGGTGGAAAGGAGCCACTTCACCTGGACAGGAAACTGAAGACCTTCTGATGTCCTCAGGGCATGCTCAGAGCCACCTGGTTTTGATTCTTCCCTAACAAACAAAAGAAACCATTGCCATCAAGTCAATTTCAACTCATAGCAACCCTATAGGACAGAGTAGAACTGCCCCATAGAGTTTCCAAGGAGCATCTGGTGGATTCGAACTGCTGACCTTTTGGTTAGCAGCCATAGCTCTTAACCACTACACCACCAGGGTTTCCATTCTCAGACCAGCAAATTATCTCAATACCTGGCTTCTCTCTTAAGATCATCCAGTTAGAACTATATAGGACTGCAACTTCATGGCATTGGAGAAATAGTAATGGAAATGTGAGATGATGTTTGATTGGTTTTGTAGCATGTGTATTTGTGTGTGTGTTGGTGTGTTTATGAATGTTTGTATGTATTTGTGTGTTTGTGTATGTTGTGTGAATGGTTGCTGTGTCTTGATGTGGGAGTAGGGAGGAAGACATCTTTCTTTGGGAATTTTTTCCCCTGACCACTTTCTATGGGCTTAGTTTTCATTCATGTGTTAAAAATAATCAAAACTTAACAAAATTTGAACATAAGACTTATTCTGAGCAGTTATTCTATATGCATATCCACCCACCACCCATAGCTGTTGAGTAGACCCTTGAGTTGTCCTTTAGTGACTCTAAAGGACAGGGGTTTCCAATGCTGCAATCTTTGTGGAAGCAGACTGCCACACCTTTCTCCTGCAGAGTCACTGGGGGGTTTGAAGCACCAACCTTTGGGTGAGCAGTCAAGCACTTAACTGTTGCACCACCTGGGCTCCACTGCATGCATACAGGGATATGGGAGACTGTTTTGATTCCAGAAAAAGAAAATGGCTTGAAGAAGCTAGGTAGAATGAAGATTATAAAGAGAAGAGGAGGGAGAAATATAGAACAATTACTGGTTAATCTTAACATGATTGATAGAATCCTGTCCTTTTTTTCTGAGATCAGTTGATATCAGGTCACAAGATGGTCTCTGCCCCTCCATTCAGCCATATCTTTTGAAATTCAAATTTAGTAAGCCTAGCTTCCCAAAAGAAAGAAAAGATTTGCAACTCTGGGTGAAAGAAAAACCAAGCCGCTGGCAGGATTAATTTTGGTCAGGAATTTCTTTATAGTGAATATTTGGTTTTGTGGGTAAGAAAACCTTAAAATCAAAGTAAAATGTCTGCTATTAATTTTTCTCTTCAACAAGTGTCTTGGACCAGGGCTGCCTAATAGTGGTATTTTGCACTGTACATTCTGTAAGTTTAAATTTTCTAGTAATCACACTAAAAGAAAGTTTAAAAAAAGGTGAAACTAATTTTAATAGTATATTTTATTTAACACATTGTGTCCAAAACTATTACCATTTGTACATGCAGTCAACATAAAAATTAGTAATGAGATACTTTGTATTTGTGCGTGTGTGTGTGTGTGTGCTGACTTCCAGAAATTCAGTTTGTCCTTTCCACTTACAGCATATCTCAATTTGTTAGCTGACTTATCAGATACACCTGCTCTGTAAGTAGATTTTATAAGATTTACAGCAGTGAAAGAAGATTCCGACATCGAAGTTGTTCCAAATATACATACTTCAAAGTTTTCCACCTAAAGCTCATGCCAGATAAAGAATGAAAAGCTCCCATTGGATCTAGTAACAATGGAGTCATAGAATGGTGAAGGCAGAAGAAAGTTTGGAGTGGTCTTAGGAGTTGGTTGGAGGTGAGTGAACAGAGACATATGATATAGATGACCCTTTGTCAGTGGTTCACAGCTAAAAGGAAGGAGTAGGAACAGCAGTGATTTAGGAGGGTCCCAAGAAGGCTAGGTGAGAGAATTTTGTGTAGTTGGGAGAGATTTGAATGTATATAAATGTTGAAGGAAGGATTCAATAGAAAAAGAGAGATCAAAGATACAGGTGCTACCTGGGAATATTGGCGGCATAAGGTTACTAAGAAGGAAAAAGGGCTGAGGCCCAGACTACCTTTGGAGGATAAAAGAAATCTGTTTGAATATAATTAGAGGAAATTTGGAAACAATGGAAGCCTATCAGAGATATTTGCAGATTTGGCAACTAGACAGTAAAATTTAAACCTAGTAGTTTACAATTTCTCAGTGAAATATCAGGCAAGTTAAGGGAAATTATGTGTGTATGAGAAGAATGGAGAAATTTTGCAACAGGCTTTGGGAGAAAATCAAGAAGTTGTGGAAATAGACCAAAAAACAAAACAAGCAACAAAATAAAACAAACCAATAAAAAATACCCACATAATAACAAACAAAGTCTATGTATTCAGAGCTTGCTATATATAGCAAGAGAGTCAGACAGCATCCCTTTAGTCTGGCAGAGTCTCAAAGGCAGACAGGAAAGTAGGAAAGCTATAAAGTGGAAACAAGGGAAGGCTTCAGGTATGCCCTGTCTGAGAGTTGTTGGCATGGGGAAACTGGAAGTAGGCTAACTACAAGCAGTGCATTTTATATTGATTGTTCAGGAGGGTACATTTGGCTTTCTCTGATGGGTTCCAAGTTGGAAGCAGGGACCAAAATTAAGGTAGCTGTAAATTACTCATCAAGCTCTGGCCATTTTGGCCCCATTGTTACAGGGATTGTTGTTTGGCTTCCTGGACTGATAGCTGCAGATAGTGGCTTGACATCCTAGGCTGGTTGAGCAGATAGTAGGTCAGAGTTCTGTTTTTATATGGTCTGGCCATTGTCCATTTGTTCATTTAGTCTCTCAAATAAATACGCCAACAAATAAAGTGAAAGTAAAATTTCCAAGCGTCATAAATGGTTCCCAATTGTTGCGGATGATTTTGTGCTTATGTTGTTGTTGTTAAGTGCCCTTGAATCGGTTCCAACTCGTAGTGACACTATGTACAGCAGAAGGGAACACTGCCCAGTCCTGCTCCATCCTCACAATCATTATTCTTGAACCCGTTGTTGCAGGCACTGTGTCAATCTGTCTCGTTGAGGGTCTTCCTCTTTTTTGATGACCCTCCACTTTTGTTTATGGTGGTACCAAAATATTATGTTGTGTGCTTTTTCTTCAGTGGTTATCGTAAGACCAGCAGTAACCATGGCATGGCAGATAACTGGAATCTTCCAGGTCTGAAGTTTTATAAGGCAGATATGACGAAAGATAAGGAATTTGGGGCTATTCCAAGGAATTGATTGAGTTCATGGACCATGGTATCCAGTATGGATAGAAATTGGGAGAAGAAGGAAGAAATTCAGCCAAGGATATCACGGGCTGCTTTAACTTTGATCTTGAGGAACAGGTATCTATGGTGTGGGTTAAGAAAGCTGTAACTCAGAAATTTGTCTTGAGTTAAGTTTTCTGAATTATTCTTGAGCATGAGCACTTGGGTTGAATGAAAACATGTGGGGTATGGGTGTGAATCACTAAGGATAGGGCAACTGATAATTTCACCATTTAATATTTAGGCTCTAAAGGAGCTATGAAAACAAAGTGGTGAATGGGTTCACCAAATGACTAGTAAAATAGCACAGAAGAATGGCATGATTTAGGACTTAGATAAAGACAGGGGACCTTGCGTCACAAGTAGAAATATCAGGACTTGTACAGGTGAGAGTGACAAGGACAAAAAGGAAAAAAAAAATCATACTCAAGCAAGAAGGGAGATTTACAAAATGGTGTAGGAGAAATGATCTGGATAAGGCCCAGAATATTGATTTTGAGCTTTCTGTTCTTGACTCATTCCCTTGATTGCTTGATGATGCCCCAGCATATAGGTCATACATATCCTCAGGAGAGAAGAAGGGTATTCCCTCTACGCATATGTTAGACCTTTTGCAATTGTCCCACCTTTCTTATTCTCTTTCACTCTTTTTTCTTTTCAATTTGACAAGTTTCCACTGACAAATGTTCAACCTTACTGATTCTTTCCTTGAACATGTGCAACCTACTAATAAGCCAGTCAGTGCCATTTTTCATTTCTGTTACTGTGTTTTTCATTTCTCATATTTTTTTGAATATTTCTTAGAGTTTCAGTCTGTTCATTTTCATTACCATTTTATTGTTGCGTGTTGTCCACTTTTTACCCAGAGCCCTTATCATATTATCATACAATAGCTATTTTAATTTCCTGGTCCAATAATTCGAACATGGGTGCCATATCTGAGCCTTGTCCTGTTGTTTACCCAGTCTCTTCAGTCTGTGTGTGTTTCCACGTTTTTGTCAAGCCTGTGCTTGATGAGGAAACCCTGGTGGTGTAGTGGTTAAGTGCTACGGGTGCTAACTAATGGGTCAGCAGTTCAAATCCGCCAGGTGCTCCTTGGAAACTCTATGGGGGAGTTCTACTCTGTCCTATAGGGCACTATGTGTCGGAATCGACTCGACAGCACTGGGTTTTGTTTTTTTTTGTGGTATGTTTGATGAAGACTGAAGGTAGGCAGTTTTCCCCCTATGTGGCATGTTAGATGGTGTTTGGTATTTCCCCTTCCTCAAGTCTATTAGGCTCTAAAAACTGGAAGTTGATTAGGTTGGTTAAAAGGGTAGTAGAACCATTTCCCTTGAGGGTAGACCGTTGTCAAGAACACAGTAGTGTTTCCAGTTGGTTACTTTTTTTTTTTCCAACTGGAATTATGAGAGACTTTTACTTATAGTTTGACAGTGAAAACCTAGTGGGTCTCCTTTATGAGAAATTCCCCGAAGTGTGAAGGTACCATAAGGCCAGGCCCTGTGAAATATATATCTCTCAGTCTCCAGGGATTAGTCAATTAGCATTGAAGTAAGGAGCCCTAGTGGCATAATAGTTAAGCGCTTGGCTGCGAACCCACAGGTTCGGGATTAAAAACCACCCAGTTACTCCGTAGAAGAAATACGTGGCTATTTGCTTCCATAAAGTTTAGAGCCTGAAAAATCCTATTTGGCTGTTCTACTCTGTGATATTGCGCTGCTATGAGTTAGAATCAACTCATCAGCGCCCAATAACATGATTCTAGGTCAGGAGGTGGAAGGAATGGTGGTGGCATTCTCTGTTCCCAGTAAGCAGTGATTCTTCGTAGTAGTCCATCTGTATCTCCAGCTTCTGGGTCAGCAGTTTGCTTTGTGACTTCAGATCTCTGATAGAGCTAAGAAGAGTTGCTGCTTTTCAGGTTTTTCTTGTTCTGAGCATAGAAGGGACATCCAAGCTCCTTTTATACTAGAATGGAAACTGGAAATTCCCATCTGGTGTTTTTACAGTGATTTTGAAATGAGAGGAGCTAAAAATACATAGAAAAAAGAAACAAACAAAATAAATCAAAACAAAACCCACAAATACCTCTCCCAGCCTGTGTAGATTGGCTGTGTGCTGGGTCACTCCTGAAACACTGAAAGAGTGGGAAAGCAGTGTAGGTCTTTCTCAGGTAGGTTCTGAAGATAAATTTTGCTCTAGGTATGTGTAGTCTGGTAACTTTCCCCAAACAGGCTGTTGGTTTTTAATGTCCTTGTTTTCCAAGGAAATACTTCCCAGTTTTGGCTTCCAGGCCGTAGGCAATCTATTGTATGTTTTTGAGAATAATGTTTAGCCTCAACCCTCTATGAGCTGTTAGTTGCTCTTGCAATCTTTCCTTATAAGTGCCTGGCACCCTACCGGCCTGGGTCATAAGTTAGGTGAAAGAGACAAGCTCCTTGCATTAGTCCTTCAGGCATCTCCCAAAGAGATTAGAACAGACACACACAATGATTTTCTGTACTCTAACTGGAGCCAGGAACAGGGTCCCACCCTGGGATTAGAAGCAAGTGCTGCTGCTATAAGATGACCACTGAGTCGGGGAGGAGATGGGGCAAGGGCAAGCAAAGAGACCACAAAGATTCTTTACCTTTTTGAAGTCATCTTTTCCCTGATTCAGCATTTGCTGTGTTGATGTCAACTGCTGACTGTTTTCAAGATATTCACAGGGTAGCAATACTTTCTAGGTTTTTCTTCCCTCCTTTGGTGGGATAAGAGCGTCATATAGCCTATCTCACCGTCTTTCTGAACTTTCCCACTTGATTCATTTTAACTTTGCCCTTTGATAGGGCTCTGAATGAGAGACTAGAACTCAGCAGATCAGAATCCACACATTCCCACCTTCACAGCCAGGATCACTGAGAAGACCCAGCAGAGCTCATCCAACCTCCACAGACTAACCCCCAAGATAAAAGTGATTTTTGTCACTTTTTCATTTTCTTTTTTTGTATTTATTTTTTTCTAGTTTGTATATGTTTTTTCTCATCTTTTTCTCCTTTAATTCCATTTTTATTTGCATGTTACTAGTTGCTGTTGAGTAGATAACAACTTGCAGCAACCCCAAACGGGTTTTCAACGTTGTGACTTTTCAGAAGCAGTTACGAGGACTTACTTTGGAGATGCCACTAAGTACGTTTGAACTGCTAACATTTTGGCTAATCTTTCATGGCTTAACAATTTGTGTCACCTAGTTTTTTTTTTAATTATCAGTTTTTACCACTTTGAATCCTGTGTTTGGACCCATTGGCCCTAAGCTACGTAAGACTTGACCCAAGTCCAAGATGGTGCAGGGACCTCTTGGCCATTTCTTCTGAGGACCGGACCCATGTGTGAGACTACCAAATGCCTGAATACCTCTGCAAAGGTAGCTTCACCAAGGTGAAGCTGGCCAAACCTATCCTCACTGAGAATAAGGTAAGATCATTAGGGAGACCCTGCAACCTCCTCCAGCATTCATGGACTATCCTGAGAGGTAAAAATTATGAAGGCTTTCAATTATACCTTTTCTTTATTCTGCCCTAGAACTCTTCCAGGGGGAAGAGTACGATGGACTTCCCAGGGGATGTGTGGAGGCTAGGAGTCATCTTGTATTTGTTGGTGAGTGGATCCCTGCCTTTTGGTGGAAATACTTCCATGGACCTGTGGGAGTGTTTTCTGTGAAATTGCTTGAAGTCATCAAGAATGAGAACACACTCAACATAGTGATGGAATAAGTGAGTGGAGGGGGGGTGTTTCATCATGCAAGGGCTCATGGCAGGATGAGGGAAAAAGGGGCTGAAGCCAGCAAATTCTGCCAGATAGTGTCAGCGGTGTAGGACTGTCATAACAAGCGTATGGTTCAGAGGGACCTGAAAACAGGAAACCTACTATTGGTTAAGAAAATGAACAGCAAACTTTCAGGTCTTGACCTTGGAAATGAATTCAGCCTGGGCAAAAAGCTGTATACCTTCTGTGGCAGTCTCCCTTCCTTTATTCTGCCCTTGAACTTTTCAGGGAGAAAAGCATGACAGACCCCCCAGTGGATGTGTTGAGCCTGGGAGTCATCTTGTATTTGTTGGTAGGTGGATCTTTGCCTTTTGTTGGAAATAGCTTCATGATGCAATGGCAGGAGGTAGTGAAGGGACTTTCCCTTCCATATGTCTATGCAGTATGAACACCTGTTGAGCAAAATTTTCATTCATGACCCCAATGAGAGAGGTACTTCAGAGGCAATTCTGACACATCTGTGGATGATGGTGGGTCATGAAGAACAAAAGCTTTATGTGGAGCCACTCCCAGATTTCAGTGACCCCCAGTAGGTTGAGGTGATGTGTGACACATGGCAAGAGATTCAGTGCTTATTGATGATGCCAAAGTACAGTGTTGTGATAGTCACCTATCTGCTCCTGGGTCATAAAACACCTGAGACAGAGGGCCATAGCAGCCTGCAGTGGATCTTCATCCCATGGTGTATAGTGTACCCTCTTGTGCTACCCCAAGCAGAGGAGGTAGAGCAAGCCTGTCATTCCGACTCTCTTAGTCATCTAGCGCTGCTGTAATAGAAATACCACAAGTGGATGGCTTTAACAAAGAGAAATTAATTTCTTCACAATATAGTAGGCTGAAAGTCCAAATTCAGGGTGTCAGCTCCAGGGGAAGGCTTTCTTTCTCTGTCGGTCTTCTCATCAATTTTCCCATGATAGAGGAGCATCTCAGGTGCAGGATCACTGGGTCCAAAGGATGCACTTTGCTCCTGTTGCTGCTTTATTGGTGGTGTGAGGTCCCCAACTCTCTGCTTGCTTCCCTTTCCTTTTTATCTCTTGAGACATAAGAGGTGGTACAGACCACACCCCAGGGTAACTGCTTTTACACTGGATCAGGGATTTGACCTGGGTATGGGTGGCATTACCATCCCATCCTAATCCTCTTTACCAGAATATTACAATCCCAGAATGGAGGACGATCACAGGATACAGGGAATCATGACCCAGCTAAAGTGATACACACATTTTGGGGGGGATATAATTTAGTCCATGAGGCCTACCTAAGATTCCTCATGGTATTATGCCAAAAAATAAGTGGCCTGAGGAGGACCAAGAGTCAGGGCAGAAGAGGAGCAGCACAACAACACACCTGTCAGCTCTGTATCCATCCTGGAGACAAAGAAGACCACTCCTGTGCCCTGTGTGAACAGCAACGTCTTCACCAGCAAGCAGGAAAGTGGCAATTCCACACCTTCAGTGAAGACCAGCCTTGGCCAGCAACATCCACAATGCTTTGGATAGTCTCTCTGATTCAGGATCAGGGGCCTCCATGGCATCTGCTTGTACCTCAGTCTCCCTAGCCCAGTCCTACCTGCAACAGGAATCCAGGACAGACTCGGTGCAGCCCAACCAGGACTGTGGAGTGTGCTCCAGGGTGAGCAACAGTGACGTGCTGCAGTTTAGAACATCTTCCCAGTGTGTCTGCGAGGCTTCCTCCTCATCCCACACCATCAGCAGCAGCGGTGAAGCCCAGAGGGAACCAGTTTCCTCCAGGGAGTGTCAAAACTAAGCTCCTTGCATGGGGAGAAGCTGCAAGAGATTGCTGACCATCCGAGTTTGCCTCAGATTGTGAGCCCAGCCTCTCCCTCTGTCAGCAGCCAGGGATGGCAGGGGGCCACTGAGATTTATTCAGTTTTATTTGCAGAAATATATGTCTTGGTTTGCCAGCTCAGCCTCACATTTTCTACATCAGTATAAGTGGCTAGAAGGAAAAGGAGGAGGTATTGGGAATGATGTAGAAATTGATAACGGGAGTCCATTGATTCAACTGGAGAATAAATTGGGAAAATGACTCTGGACAGCCTTAAGTGATTGGAACTCAATATTTGAAACGCCCCCGCATCACTTTGGCAAGCTCTTGCTCTTTCTTAAGCTGCACTATATATTTTTCACAATGTAAATCCTGTCAACAATGTCTGCCTTTAGAAGTATTGGCCTATTTTCCTACTAATTATAACGCTCTCTCTCCCCCACCAGTACAAGCCCTTTTCCTGAGGCAAAAACGAATCCCACTAACTAAGTGATCAAGGGCAGTGTTCACTAATCAGTGTATGCAAGGAAGACAATGTATGTGGTATAAATTAGGTGGACCAAAGCATCTCTCAAAAAATCAGGAACTACAACTAGCTTGGAAGTTCTTCCCTAATCTAATCTTCTCATAGTGTCAAAACACAAGGTTTTTTTTTTTGATAACAGTCAATATTTGTATGTAATTCTGGCCGTGCCCACAGTAGTCAGTCATGGCTGCTGGCGGGTTATAGCAAAGAAATTTCTTATGGAAAATGGATTTAATCCCATGGAGCTATTTAAGCACTCTTCAAATGGGAGATTGTAACCAAATTGACAACTGCCTGCATCCAGTGTGTGCTAGGCCTACGAAATCCATTAATACAGAAATATTTGTTGGAAATGTGATGCCTGATGTTACTCTCCTGGGGAATTTTAAAAAATATAGATATCCCACTGTATAGGAGACAGAGCTAACCATGAGAATCTGAGAAGCAGAGTCAACTTGGGCAAAATTTATTGGCATGCTACCTCCAAGGCTACTAAAGTTATATAAATGGGTGTGCTAGAAAAATCTCTCCTAGGGTGGAGATGACAGGGCAGGTGGTCTCCCACGGAAAACAATAAACAGGTACAGAAAAGGATCAAATGTATAATAGAGTTGATGCCTATTCTTGAAATACTTAGGCCCGCTTGAAAGTATTCCATGTTGAGTTTCACATGGTCCAGGATCTAATTTGATGGCTAAACTACAGATTTTTTCACAAGGAAGAATATATGGTTGCTAAAAAAAAAAAAAAATTTTTTTTTTTTTTTAATCAGCCCAAGTTTGCCTATGACGTTAGCCAGAGCACTGCACAAGATGATCAGTCTAACTGTGTTTAGCTTGCTGTGGTAACCTAATTTTAGTAGAAAGTCCATAACTGCCCTCTCCTGGCTGGCCTTTTCCTGAAACCTCACATGTGACCCTAGTTCCTTAACCACTGACATCTATTAGCAATATCCAGAGGCTAGTCTCACATTAATATGTGCACAATGATGGGCTGAACCCATGACCTATCTGTTGACCCAGGTACTGAAAACAAGGCAGAGAATTCCCAGCTTTTTTGGCTATGAGACTAATGTGCTCCTACTAGGACCCCTGGAACTGTGGTAAGCTACAGGAAGTCACCTGTAGAGGGAGATAGAAAACACAGGCAGTAGAAAGAGCCTAGAGAAAAACCAGTTGCCATCCAGGGCATTGAGACCATGGGGACCCTAAGTGTGTCGGAGTACAACTGTGTTCCGGAGGGTTTTCAATGGCTGATTCTCAGGGAGATTCTTAGATGTGACACCAAAATGTGAGCAACAAAAGAAAATATAGGTCAGTTGGAATTCAACAAAATGAAAACCGTTTGTGCATCAAAGAGCATTATCAAGACAGTGAAAACCTACAGAATGGAAGAAAATTTTGGAAACTATCTGGGAAATAAGGGTTCAATATCCAAAATATGTATAATATCTAAACAGCTCATGACAGTTACCAACAAAAAGACAAACAATCCAATTTAAAAATGGGCAGAGAGCTCTTGTTCCCAGATCCTCCCATTTCAATTCCCTTGCCTCCTCCCAGAGACACCTAAGGTGCTGTGACCCTAGCCCCAGGAGTCACTGCTCTTTTCCTTGCCCACCCTTCGGCCCCGCCCACTGTGCCCCGCCCCACCCCATCCCCTTCGGCCTCCGTGGCCCCTCCCTCCAGGACACACTTAGGTGGCTTCTCAGGAGGAGATGAGCGTGCCCTGTGACTCGCTCCGGAAGCGGAAGTGCATGAAGTACCGGCTGCAGGTGCTGGGCGGCCGTCGTTCCAGTCTTGGCTCTAGCCCTTCCCGCCGGCCCTGAGCCGGACCGTCCATGGCTGTTGGGCATGCGCCGCTTGGACTCCCTGTCGCGTTTCATCTCCACCTCCCCAGCTCGTGACCCTGCCTTTCACTCCTGACCCTCCCAGTGACCTTAGAGGTTTTGGCCACCCTACCCCTAGTTCACAGGAGCTGGAGGCCTTCGGGACAGGCGGGCTCCTCACAGCCTCGCACCCTGGGCTTTGCTGAGCGGTCAGCGGGAATCCTTAGGCTTGGGAAGCAGGTGACTACAACCTCTCAAGTCCCTTTCTCCTCCCACAGCTTTTTTCCCTGGAAGCCAAGTCAGGACCGCAGAGGCTGGCCTGGGTGTGGTTCTGCTGGGCGGAGTGGTGTCAACTTGTCTCATGTAGTTAGGACATGGTATCAGGAGGGACCAGTCCTTGGAGAAGTACATCATGCTTGGTGAGGTAGAGAGTCACTGAGAAAAGTAAGGACCCTCCATGAGAATTATTGACACAGGGGTTCAACACTGGGCTCAAACATAGCAAAAACTGTGAGGTTGTCACAGGGGACTTGGCAGTGCTTCCTTGTGTTGTATGTGGAAGGTCATTTTGAGCAGAATCGACTCTAATGCACATAAGAACAGCAAAGTTAATGTGGGCCAAATTCTGGACTCGGTTTCATTCCTTGATCTACTTGATTATCCTTAAATCAATACAACATTTCCTTCATTATTGCAGCAGTGTACCAAATTTTGAAAGAATTTTGTTTTTCTCAAGGTTGGTTTGCATATGGGCCCATGGTGCCGAAGTGGTTAAGAGCTCCACTGCTTTTGGCAGTTCGAATCCAACAACTGATCTTTGGAAACCCTACGGTTCAGGTCTACTCTGTCCTATAGAGTCCCTATGCGTCGGAATCGACAGCAACAGGTTTGGTTGGGTTTGAATTTGCATATCCACATACCCTATGTCTGCCTTTCTACTTAATGATGAAAGACTGAATACTTTCCCTAGTGTAAACCGGGAAATGAAAACATGTTACTCAGTACGCTCATTGCAATCTGAGAACAAGCGGCCGCTCTGCATGGACACTCCCGAATGGTCTTTATGAGCAGGAAAGACAGTACAGTGAAAGGTATTTTCGAAGACATATTTGAGCCCCCTGCACACATGACCAGATAGGTCTTCCTTAAAAGTCACTTTCAAAGACCCATGCTCGACATCAAAATTTGTTGTTTTTGTTAGGTGCCATTGAGTGGTTTCTGAATCATAGTGACGGTACGAACAGCGGAACAGTCCTGCACCCAGTCCTTTGCCATCCTCATGATTGTTGTTATCCCAGAGCCCATATTTGCAGCCACTGTGTCAATCCATCTCACTGAGGTGGTTCCTCTTTTTCTGTGACCCTCTTCCATACCAAGGATGATGTCCTACTTCAGAGAGTGGTCTCATCTGATTACATTACCAAAGTATGTGAGATGAAGTCTTGCCACCTTTCTTGTAATAAGCATTCTGGCTGTACTTCTACCAAGACAGATTTACTCGTTCTTCTGCCAGTCCAAGAGCATTCAATAATTGTGGCCAACCCCCAAATTCAAAGTCATCAGTTCTCCTTCGGTCTTCCCTATTCATTGTCCAGTTTTCACATGAATATCTGGTGACTGGAAACACCATGTCTTGGGTCAGGCACACCTTAGTACTTAAGGTGACATCTGTGCTTTTAACACTTTAAAGAGGTCTTTTGCCCCAGATTTACTCAAGGCAGCGCGTCCTTTGGTTTCTTGACTGCTGCTTCTGTGGGCGTTGATTGTGAATCCAAGTAAAATGAAATTCTTCATAACTTCAATATTTTCTCCATTTATCATAATTTTCTAATTAGTCCAGTTGTGAGGGATTTTGTTTTCTTTATGTTGAGGTGTGATCCATACTGAAGGCTGTAATCTTTGATCTTCATCTGTAAGTGCTTCAAGTCTTCTTCACTCTCAGCAAGCAAGGGTGTATCATTTGCATGTCACAGGTTGTTAACGAGTGTCTTAGTCATCTAGTGCTGCTTTAACAGAAATATCACAAGTGGAGGGCTTTAACAAAGAGAAATTTATTTTCTCCCAGTTTTTTAGTAGGTTACAAGGCCAAATTCAGGGCTTCAGCTCCAGCGGAAGGCTTTTTCTCTTTGTGGGCTCTGGAGGAAGGTCTTTGTCCTCAATGTTCCCTGGTCGGGGGAGCTTCTCAGGTGCAGGGACCCCATGTCCAAAGGACGTGCTCTGCTCCTGGTGCTGCTTTCTTGGTGGTATGAGGTCCCGAACTTTCTGCAAACTTCCCTTTCCTTTCATCTCTTAAGAGACAAAATGTGGTGCAGGCTACATCCCAGGGAGACTCCCTTTACCTTGGATCAGGGAGGTGACCTGAGTGAGGGTGGTGTTACAATCCCACCCTAATCCTCTCGACATAAAATTACAATCACAAAATGGAGGACAACCATAGAATACTGGGAATCATGACCTAACCAAGTTGATATACACATTTTTGGGGGGACATAATTTAATCCATGACAATGAGCCTTCCTCTAATCCTGATGCTGTGTTCTTCATCATATTGTCCAGCTTCTTGGATTATTTTCTCAGCATACAGATAAATAAGTATAGTGAAATGATACAATCCTGACACACACCTTTCTTGGCTTTAAACCAGCAGTATCTCCTTGTTGTGTTTGAATGACTGCCTCTAGGTCTATTTACAGGTTCCTCAGGAGCGCAATTAAGTATTCTGGAATTCCCATTCTTCATGGTGTTATCCATGATTTGTTATGATCCACACAGTTGAATGCCTTTGCATAGTCAATAAAACACAGGTAAACGTGTTTCTGTCATTCTCTGCTTTCAGCCAGGATCCATGTAACATCCGCAATGGTATCCTTTGTTCTACATCCTCTTCTGAATCTGACTTGAATTTCTGGCAGTTCCCCATCGATGTACTGCTGCAGCCACTTTTTGAATGATTGTAAAAGTGGCGTGGGAGCTGTTTCTGACCTCCACCAACTTAACGAGGGGAAGGAGAATCAAGATCAGCTGATTCCTATGAGGCAGGAGTCAGACATGCCTCCTCTGTCTGCCCTCTTTACCAATTCTGACACCAACTGTACATTCCATAGCACTGTCTGCTGGGTTCGATAGTTCATTGCAATGGCCACACAAAACTCAGAGACCATGCTCCCAATTTTGAGGTTAGTAGGGAAGTAACAGTTATAGTTCTGGCTCAAGGACACTCTGGATACAGTTCTTCCATCTGGGTGGGTAGCCTTTCTGCAGCTGTGCTCACAGGCATGCCTCTCCCTGACCCTCAGTCTCTGCCCAAAGATAATCAGCTTTCTTTCTTTATGGGCCAGGGAGGCCACTGTGCGATCTCCTGCTTCCAGCTCTCTGTTGCCATCACTTCTCACCGTCTTCAGGGTTAGAGCTTGCTCTCTCTCTGTCTCCTGTCTCCAGGATTTTCTCAGCACGGGAATCCTGGATACAAAGAACACGCTGTCTGCTCATGGCTGTTCTTCCTTGGTGGTGGTAGGATCCTCTCTGCTCTGGAATTAGCTCTCTTTTAAGGAAAAACTGACCAGTCACCTCAATAGGCCACAACTACCTTATCACACATTCCTGCTCAGTCACCTGGGTGGAGCTACAAGACCATGGCTAGCAAGACCTCACATAAAATTAATTGCACTGAAGTGATCTTGAGCAGAATTTTACTCGTGTGTGATATTAATGATGTTTTTTGATAATCTCTGCATTCTGTTGGATCACCTTTCTTTGGATGGCTACAAGTAAGGGTCTCTTCGAGTTGGCTGGCCAGCTAGCTGTTTTCCAGATTTCTTGTTGTAGACGAGTGAGGGCTTCCAGCACTGCATCCGTTTATTGAAACATCTCAATTGGTAGACCGTCAGTTCTTGGTGCCTCATTTTTTGCCAGTGTTTTCAGTGCAGCTTAGACCTCTTCCTTCAGTGCCATTGTTTCCTGATGATATGCTTCCACCTGAAATGGTTGAACGTCGTTCTGTTCTTTTTGGTACAGCGACTCTGTATTCCTTCCATCTTCTTTTGATGCTTCCGGCATCATTTAGCATATTCCCATAGAATCCTTCAATATTGCCACTCGATGCTTGAATTTTTCGTCAGTTCTTTGAGCTTGAGACATGCCGAGCGCGTTCTACTGTTTGGTTTTCCGTCTCCAGGTCTTTGGACATTTTATTGTAATACTTTACTTTGTCTTCTCAGGACGCTCTTCAATCTTCTGTTCAGTTCTTTTACTTCATCATTTCTTCCTTTCACCTTAGCTACTCAGCGTTCAAGAGCAAGCTTCAGAGTCACCCATTTTTGCCCTTTTTTTCCGTGTCTTTTTAATGCGCTCTCCCTTTCTTCATGTACGATGTCCTTGATGTCATTCCACAATGCATCTGGTCTTCGGTCATTAGTGTTCAATCAGTGAATCTGTTCTTGAGATGGTCTGTAAATTCAGGTGGGACAATCTCAAGGTCATACTTTGGCTCTTGTGGACTAGTTCTGATTTTCTTCAGCTTCAAGGTGTTTCAGAACTAGACGGCAGGCCTTTCTTTCAAGTCATCTCTGTGGAGTTAAACCGGCAACTTTCTGGTTTGCTGTTCAGTGTACTTTCGGTTTTTATGAATTCTCTCAAGTTGTGTTTATCTGGAACTATGTTAATTTGACTTTCATATTTAAGAGACAGTTTTGATGGATATATGATTCTTGGCAGGTAATTTTTTTTCTTCAATTTTTAAAATATGTGATCCCATTGCCTTCTTGCCTGCATGGTTCATGCTGTGAGGTCCGAGCTTATTCTTATTGGCTCTCCCTTGTAGGTGACTTTTCTTTTATCCCTCGCTGCTCTTATACTTGTCTCTTTATCTTTGGTTTTGGCAAGCTGGATTATAATATGTCATGGTGACTTTCTTTTCAGATCTACCTTACGTGGAGTTCGATGAGCATCTTGGATAGATATCTTCTCATCTTTCGCAGTATCAGGGAAGTTTTCTGGCAACAAATCCTCAACAATTTTCTCTGTATTTTCTGTTATCCCTCCCTGTTCTGGTACTCCAATCAGTGTTAGGTCATTTCTCTTGATAGAGTCCCACATTGATTCTTAAGGTTTCTTCATTTTTAAAAATTCTTTTATCTGATTTTTCTTCAAATATATTAGTGCCGAGTGATTTATCTTCGAGTTCAGAAATTCTTGCTTCTACTTGCTCACTTCTGCTCCTCTGACTTTTGATTGAGGTATCTAATTGTGTAATTTTATTGTTAATCTTCTGAATTTCTGATTGCTGTCTGTCTATGGATTTTTCCAGCTTATTAACCTTTTCATTATGTTCCTGAATAATCTTTCTGATTTCTTCAGTTGCTTTATCTGTGTGTTCCTTGGCTTGTTCTGCGTATTGCCTCATTTCCTTCCTGATGTCTTGAAGGGTTCTGTATATTAAACTTTTGTATTCTGCATCTAGTAATTCCAGGAATGCACTTTCATCTAAAAGATCCCTGGATTCTTTGTTTTGGGAGCCTGTTGAGGTGATCATGGCCTGTTTCTTTATGTGACTTGATATCGACGGTCGTCTCCGAGCCATCTATCAGTTATTGTATTAGTTTATGGTTGCTTACTGTGTCGTAGCTGCTTGCTTTGTTTTGTTTTGTTTTGATATACCCCTATGGGTTGCTTGAGTGAGCTAGTGGATTATTTTCGCCTTTGGAGCTCTGGTGTCCTGTCCTCAGCTGGCTAGAGCTGCTATCAGATATATCAGTCTAGGAGTCCATTCAGTTTTCTTGTTTGAATTCAGCTCAGGTTTCCAGGTAGCTGATATCAAGTGCGTGGTACAGGCTCTGTCCTACAGTCTGAGAGGGGCAGGGGTGATTGCAGTATATACTGGTATCTGAGTGCCGCAGGGGGTCATGGTCTGAACAAGGCAGGGGGCTGAGAACCGACCCCCAGGTGTCTCTGAGGAAAACGCGTGTCTGTTCCCCTGAGCGTGCTGGTGGGTGGGCTCTGCAGAGGGACCATGGGCACCCAAAGTTTTTGTTGTAAGGATTGGTAGGTACCAGTTATCCCTGGACCCCTGTCGCATGTGGCTGGGTGCCCCAAGTGAAGCCACCAGTCCTTAAGACCCTATTTTGGGTAGGTGAGGACCTTGTTTAATAGGCAAAGCAATGTCAAATGTCAAATACCCACCTCTCCACCACACTGCTGAAATTGTTGGAGTTTGCCAACAAGGGCCTATTTTCCTGAAGTAGTCCCACACAGGTCCATGCAGAAGGGAAAGGTGCTCAGGGTCCACGGATGGTTGATGCCTGGACAGGAGCTGCTTCTGCCCTGACCTCCCCCAGTTAATGGAGTTAGGAAATTATGTTTTCCCCCCAGTTGCAAATTTTTTCCTTCCATAAGGCCAGGAGGACGACTCCAGGTGCTCACCAGGGTCTATCTCAGGCCCAGGGATTTGGCCCCTCAAGCTGGGTTGGGGGTGGGTGGGAGGGCAGCAAAATATATGCAAGTACTTAGCTTTTGCCGAGCGTGCCTTTCTTCTCAGGTTCCAGAGGTGTGAGTGGGCTGTGTGGGTGGCTGCTTCTCCCTGAGGAAGCTGCGGTTGAATGCAAGGACCAGTCCACCGCTGCCGCTGCCCCGCACCAGCCAGTCCAGGAATGGTGCCTGAGGACTCCCCACGAATCATGTCCGATAACTCCTCTCCACTTCTGAGCTTCCTCTTCCTTCCCTTGCCCCTCAGTTCGTTGTCTAAGCTTGCCTTTGATGCTCAGGGCTCCCAGCTTGTCACAAATATACTCGTTTGACTTGTTTTTTCGGGTCTTTGTTGTAAAGACGGCACGATGGAAGCGTCTGTCTATTCTGCCATCTTGGCTCCACCCCCTAAGGTTTCTTTTTAATTTCTTGATAATGTCTGTTTTTCCCTTAGAACGTGTTTACTTCTTAAAGATTATTTTTACCTTTTTTAATGTTGTGGAAATATGCAAACAAACCATTTGCCAATTCAGGATCTTCACGTACACAGTTCAATGACACCAATTACATCAATCGTGTTGTGCAACTGTCACCAATATCCATTGCCAAATTTTCTGTCCTATAAACAGAAACTCAATGCTTCCTAAACAGTGATGGACAAAATTTGTAACTTGCACGTAATCCAATTTTTATCTCGTTGTTTATGCTTTTTCTGTCATATGTAAATACCTAGTGTCAAATCCCTCTAATTTCTTCTATTTAAGAATGTTAAGACTTTAGTTGTTATCTTTAGTTAGTTCAGTGATCATTTTGAGTTATTTGTATGATGTGAGGTAGAAGTTGAGCTTCCTTCTCTTGCATGTGGAAATCCAGTTTTCTTTGTGCCATTTGTTGAAGAGTGTCTTCTTTTCCCGTTGAATGTATTTGGCGTCCTTGTTGAAAATGAACTGACCAGATATGATTGGGTTTATTTGTAGAGTTTGAATTCCATTCTGTTGGTCTGTATGTCTATTCACATGCCAATAGCACACAGTTTGGATTACTGCAGCTTTGCAATTGTTTTGAAGTTGAGAAGTGTGAGTCATGTGACTTTGATCCGTGTGTTTGAAGATTATTTTGGCTATTCAGGGCCTCTAGCAATTCAAGGTGAACTTGAGGTTTGGCTTTTCCGTTAATGTACAGAAATGCTTTTAGAATTTTCGTTGGGCTTACACTGAATCTGTAGATGGATTTGGTAGAATTGCCATTTTGACAATATTAAGTCCTCCATTGCATGAAAACGGTATTCCTTTCCATTCATTTAGGTCTTCTTGAATTTCTTTCAGCAGTATTTTGTAGTTTTCAGTGTATAAGCTTTTGCCTGTTAAGTTCAATTTATTCGTCAGTATTTTCTTTTTTAGATGCTATTGGAAAAAGAGTGATGTTCTAGATTTCCGTTTTAATACGACTCTTTTTTTTTTTTTAGTGTATTTTCCGTGAAATTTGTTTCTTAGTTTTGTAGATTCACATGTATCATCAAATTTTGAAACTTTTCAGTTATCATTTCTTCAAGTATGATTTTTGTCACTTTCTCCCCTTCTTCTCCTTTGGGGGTAGGAATGCTGGTCATGTGGATTGTGTCTAGCAGATCTCATAGGCTTTGTTTACTTGTTTTTATTTTTTTTTTGCTCTTGAGACTCAGTAATTTCAATATCCCTTTTTTCAAATTTGTTGATAGTTCCTTCTTCTTTCTGAAATGTTTGCATTCTCTAGTAAATTTTTATTTCAGTGGTTGCACTATTGAGCTGCTGATTTTTTGTTGGTTTCTTTGTATACTTTCTCTCTCTTTATTAATAGCCTAATTTTCTTTCATAGTTTTCCTGATTTCCTTTAGATATTTCTCCATGTTTGGTTTTGGCTCTTTAGGCATATTTAAGACAGTCGTTTTGAAGTCTTTGTCTAGTAAGTCTGATGTGTGGACTGGAACGTTTTCTGTCAGTTTATTTTGTTCCTTTGAATGGAACAAATTTTCTTTTTCTTGTATGCGTTGTGATTTTTTTTTTAAAGTGGACATTTTAATATTATAAAGTGGTAACCTGGAAATCAGATAATGCACCTTTCCCTTTTAATGTTTTTAAATTAAATTCTTGAAGGTTATTTTACTGTATTTGTTTAGTGACTTTTTGGAATGAATGTATTCTTGTTTATAGGTGGTCACTGAAATATCTGTTGTTTAGCTTGTGTTCAGCTAGAGTTTTCTTTTCACACTTTACGTTTATCACTGCACACTCTTCTTGCTTGCGTGGTTTCTGGGGAGGTCTGATGAATTCTAATCCTCGTTCCTTTATAGGTATAGTGTTTTTGTTTCCTCCCTCTTGTTTATGTAAGTTTTTCCTCTTTGTGTAATTATCTGCACTTTCAATATCCTATTCCCAGATTTAGATGTTTTGGTATTTATCCTGCTTGGTGTTCTATGGGCTCCTCGATCTGTGATTTGGTGTCTGGCAACAATTTTAGATAATACTGTGCCATTAAAACTTCAAACATTTCCTGTGTTCCTTTTTCTCTTCTGCTTCTGGTATTCCCTCTATGCATATGTTAGACTTTTTGGGATTGTCCCACATTTCTTATTCTCTTTCACTCTTTTTTCTTTTCAATTTGACAAGTTTCCACTGACAAATCTTCAACCTTACTGATTCTTTGCTTAAACATGTGCAACCTACTGATAAGCCAATCGGTGCCGTTTTTCATTTGTGTTACTGTGTTTTTCATTTCTGATATTTTTTTGAATATTTCTTTGAGTTTCAGTCTGTTCATTTTCATTACCCTTTTATTGTTGCATGTTGTCCACTTTTTACCCAGAGCCCTTATCATATTATCATAGCTATTTTAATTTCCTGGTCTAATATTTCTAACAAAGGTGCCATATCTGAGCCTTGTCCTGTTGTTTACGCAGTCTCTTCAGTCTGTGTGTGTTTCCACATTTTTGTCAAGGCTATGCTTGATGAGGACTTCCTGGTGGCATAGTGGTTAAGTGCTACAGGTGCTAACTAATGGGTTGGCAGGTCACATCTGCCAAGCGCTCCTTGAAATCTCTGTTGGGCAGATCTACTCTGTCCTATAGGGTACTATGTGTCGGAATCGACTCGACGGCACTGGGTTTTGTTTTTTTTTTTTTTTGGGTATGTTCGATGAGGACTGAAGGTAGGCAGTTTTCCCCCTATGTGGCATGTTAGATGGTGTTTGGTATTTCCCCTTCCTCAAGTCTATTAGGCTCTAAAAATTGGAAGTTGGTTAGGTTGGTTGAAAGGGTGGTAGAACCGTTTCCCTTAAGGGTAGACCGTTGTCAAGAACACAGTAGTGTTTGCAGTTGGTTACTTTTTTTTTCCAACTGGAATTACGAGAGACTTTTTCTTACAGTTTGACAGTGAAAACCTAGTGAGTCTCCTTTATGAGAAATTCACCGAAGTGTGAAGGTACCATAAGGCTAGGCCCTGTGAAATTTCTCTCTCTCAGTTTCCAGGGATTAGTCAATTAGCACTGAAGTAAGGAGCCCTAGTGGCATACTAGTTAAGCACATGGCTGCTAACCAACAGGGTGTTGATTAAAACCAGCCAGCAACTCCACAGAAGAAAATACTTGGCTGTTTGCTTCCATAACGTTTCCAGCCTACAGAATCCTATGGGGGTGTTCTACTCTGTCACATTGTGCTGCTATGAGTTGGAATCAACTCATCGGCACCTAATCACATATGATTCTAGGTCAGGAGGTGGAAGTAACGGTGGTGGCATTCTCTGTTCCCAGTAAGCAGGGATTCTTCGTAGTAGTGCATGTGTATCTCCAGCTTCTGGGATAGCAGATTGCTCTGTGAGTTCAGATCTGTGACAGAGCTAAGAAGAGTTGTTGCTTTTCAGGGTTTTCTTATTGTGAGCATGCAAGGGACATCCAAGTTCCTTTTATAGTGGAATGGAAAATGGAAATTCCCATCTAGTGCTTTTAGAGTGATTTTGAAATGAGAGGAGCTAAAAATACACAGAAAAAAGAAAGAAACAAAAAATCAAAACAAAACCCACAAATACTTCTCCCAGTCTGTGCAGATTGGCTCTGTGCTGGGGCGCTCCTGAAACACTTATAGAGTGAGAAAAAGTGTAGGTCTTTCTCAGGTAGTTTCTGAACAGAAATTTTGCTCTAGGTATTTGTAGCCTGCTAAATTTCCCCAAACACACAGTTGCTTTTGAATATCCTGATTTTCCAAAGAAGTACTTCCCAGTTTTGGCTTTTAGGCCTTAGGCTATCTATGGTATGTTTTGAGCATACCGTTTAGCCTCAGCCCTCTATGAGCTGTTAGTTCCCCTTGCAATCTTTCCTTATAAATGCCTGCCACCTTAGCAGCCTGGGTCGTAAGTTAGGTGAAAGAGACAAGGTCCTTGCATTAGTCCTTCAGGCATCCCCCAGAAAGATTAGAAGAGACACACACAATGATTTTCTGTACTCTAACTGGAGCCAGGAACAGGGTCCCACCCTGGGATCGGAAGCAAGTGCTGCTGCTATAAGATGACCACTGAGTTGGGGAGGAGATGGGGCAAAGGGCAAGAAAAGAGACCACAAAGTTGCCTTACCTTTTTGAAGCCATCTTTTCCTTGATTCAACATTTGCTGTGTTGATGTCAACTGTTGACTCTTTTCAGGATACTCACAGGGTAGGAACACCTTCTAGGTTTCTTTTCCCCCTTTGGTGGGGTGAGAGCTTCATATAACATATCTCAGCGTCTTGCTGAACTTTCCCACTTGATTCATTTTAACATTGCCCTTTGGTAGGGCTCTGAATGAGAGACTGGAACTCAGTAGGCCAGAATCCAAACGTGGCCACTTTCAGAGCCAGGATCACTGACAAGATCCAGCAGAGCTCTTCCAACCTCCACAGACTAACCTCCAAAATAAAACTGATTTTTGTCACTTTTTCATTTTCTTATTTTGTTTTTTTTTTCTAGTTTTTATATGCTTTTTCTCATCTTTTTCTCCTTTAATTAAGTTTTCATTTGCATGTTACTAGTTGCTGTTGAGTAGATAACAGTTCGCAGCAACACCAAACGTGCAAAGTAGAACTGTTTCACAGGGTTTTGAAGGTTGTGACCTTTCAGAATCAGTTACGAGGCCTTACTTTGGAGATGCCACTGGGTGGGTTTGAACTACTAACCTTTTGGCTTGTCATCCAGGGCTTAACAATTTGTGCCACCCAGGGGCCTAGTTTTTATTTAGTCATCAGTTTTTACCACTTTGAATCCTGTGTTGGGACCCATTGGCCCTAAGCTAAGTAAGACTTGACCCAAATCCGAGATGATGCAGAGGCCTCTCGGCCATTTCTTCTGAGGAGGAGACCCATGTGTAAGACTACCAAATGCTCGAAAACCTCTGCAAAGGTACCTTCACCAAGGTGAAGTTGGCTAAAGCTCTCCTCACTGGGAATAAGGTAAGATCATTAGGAAGACCCAGCAACCTCCTGCAGCATCCACATACTATCCTGAGAGGTTAAAATTATGAAGGCTTTCAATCATACCTTTTCTTTATTCTGCCCTAGAAGTCTTCCAGGTAGAAGAGTACGACGGACTTCCCAGTGGATGTGTGGAGCCTGGGAGTCATCTTGTATTTGTTGGTGAGTGAATCCCTGCCTTTTGGTGGAAATGCCTTCATGGAGCTGTGGGAGTGTTTACTGTGAAATTGTTTGAAGTCATCAAGAATGAGAACACACTCCACATAGTGATGGAATAAGTAAGTGGAGGGGAGGTGTTTCATCATGCAAGGGCTCATGGCAGGATGAGGGAAAAAGGGGCTCAAGCCACCAAATTCTGCCAAATTGTGCCTGCGGTGCAGGATTGTCATAACAAGTGTATGGTTCAGAGGGGCCTGAAAAGAGAAAACCTACTATTAGATAAGAAAATGAGCAGCAAACTTTCAGGTCTTGACCTTGGAAATGAATTCAGCCTGGGCAACAAGCTGTCTACCTCCTGTGGCAGTCTCCCTTCCTTTATTCTGCCCTAGAACTCTTCAGGGAGAAAAGTATGACAGACCCCCCCCTAGTGGATGTGTTGAGCCTCGGAGTCATTTTGTATTTGTTGGTAGGTGGATCCCTGCCTTTTGTTGGAAATACCTTCATGATACTATGGCAGGCGGTAGTGAAGGGACTTTCCCTTCCATATGACTATGCAGTATGAATACCTGCTGAGCAAAATTTTCGTTCATGACCCTAGTGAGAGAGGTACTTCAGAGGCAATTCTGACACATCCGTGGATGATGGTGGGTCATGAAGAACAAAAGCTGTATGTGGAGCCACACCCAGATTACAGTGACCCTCGGTGGATTGAGGTGATGTGTTACACATGGTGAGAGATTCAGTGCTTATTGATGATGCCAAATTACAGTGTTGTGATAGTCACCTATCTGCTCCTGGTCGTAAAACACCTGAGACAGAGGGCCGTAGCAGCCTGCAGTGGATGTTCATCTCATGGTGTACAGTGTACCCTCTTGTGCTAACCCAAGCAGAGGAGGTAGAGCGAGGCTGCCATTTCAGCTCTCTTAGTCATCTAGCGCTGCTGTAATAGAAATACCACAAGTGGATGGCTTTAACAAAGAGAAATTAATTTCTTCACAATATAGTAGGCTGAAAGTCCAAATTCAGGGTGTCAGCTCCAGGGGAAGGCTTTCTTTCTCTGTCTGTCTTCTCATCAATTTTCCCCTGATAGAGGAGCATCTCAGGTGCAGGGACACCAGGCCGAAAGCATAAGCTTCGCTCCTGTTGCTGCTTTATTAGGGGTATGAGGTCCCCAACTCTCTGCTTGCTTCCCTTTCCTTTTTATCTCTTGAGACATAAGGGGTGGTACAGACCACACCCCAGGGTAACTGCTTTTACATTGGATCAGGGGTGTGACCTGGGTAAGGATGGCGTTACCATCCCATCCTAATCCTCTTTAACATAAAATTACAATCTCAGAATGGAGGACAGTCACAAGATACAGGGAATCATAATCCAGCTAAAGTGATGCACACTTTTTGGGGAGGACATAATTTAGTCCATGAGGCGTACCTAAAATTCCTCTTGCAATTATGCCAAAAAATATGCGGCCTGAGGAGGACCAGGGGTCAGGGCAGAAGAGCAGAAGCATAAGAACAACCCATCCTGGAGAGAAAGAAGGCCAGTCCTGTGCCCTCTGTGAACAGCAACGTTTTCACAAACAAACACGGAATTGACCATTCCACAAATTAAGTGAAGACCACCTTGGCCAGGGCAACATCCACAATGCTTTGGACAGTCTATCTGATTCAGGATCAGGGGCCTCCATGGCATCTACCTGTACCTCAGTCTCTCCACCCCAGTCCTACATATACCACGAATCCAGGACAGACTTGGTGCAGCCCAACCAGGACTCTGGAGTGTGCTCCAGGGTGAGCAACAGTGACGTGCTGCAGTTTAGAACATCTTCCCAGTGTGTCTGTGAGGCTTCCTCCTCATCCCACACCATGAGCAGCATTGGTGGAGCTCAGAAGGAACTGGTTTCCTCCAGGGAGTGTGAAAACTAAGCTCTTTGCATGCTGAGAAGCTGCAAGAGATTCCTGACCAGCCGAGTTTGCCTCAGATTGTGAGCCCAGCCTCTCCCTGTGTCAGCAGCCAGGGATGGCAGGGGGCCACTGAGATTTATTCAGTGTTATTTGCAGGAGTACATGTCTTGGTTTGCCAGCTCAGCCCCACATATTTCTAACTCACTACAAGTAGTAAGAAGGAAAAGGAGGAGATATTGGGAATGATGTAGAATTTGGTAATGGGGGTCCATCCATTTAGCAGGACAATAAATTGAGAAATGACTCTGGACAGGCTTAAGTGATTGGAACTCAGTATTTGGAACGCCCCCGCATCACTTTGGCAAGCTCTTGCTCTTTCTTAAGCTGCACTACATATTTTTCAGAATGTAAATCCTGTCAACCATAGGCCCTTAGAAGTATTGACCTATTTTCCTACTAATTATAATGCTCTCTCTCCCCCACCAGTACAAGCCCTTTTCCTGAGGCAGAAATGAATCCCACTAACTAAGTGATCAAGGGCGGTGGTCACTAATGAGTACATGCAAGGAAGATAAAGTATATGGTATAAATTAGGTGGACCAAAGCATGTCTCAAAAAATCAGGAACTACAACTAGCTTGGAAGTTCTTCCCTAATGTAACCTTCTCACACTGTCAAAACACAAGTTTCTTTTTTTTTTTTTTTTTTTAAATAACACTCAGTATTTTGTATGTCCTATAGGAATTGTAATTGTGGCTGTGCCCCCAGTAATCAGGCATGGCTGCTGGGGGGGTTATAGCAAAGCAATTTCTTATGGAAAATGGATTTAATCCCATGGAGCTATCTAAGCACTCTTCACGTGGGAGAGTCTAACCAAATTGACAACTACCTGCTTCCAGTGTGTGCTAGGCCTACCAAAACCATTAATACGGAAAGATTTGTTGGAAACTGATACCCAGTGTTAAAAAATATAGACATGTCACTGTACAGGAGACAGAGCCAACCATGAAAAGCTGAGAAGCAAGGTCAATTTGGGCAAAATTTATTGGCATGCCACCTCCAAGGCTACTAAAGTTCTATAAATGGGTGTGCTAGAAAAATTTCTCCTAGGGTGGAGACGATAGGGCAGGTGGTCTCCCTCTGAAAACAATAAACAGGTTCAGAAAAGGATCCAATGTATAATAGAATTGATGCCTATTCTTGAAATACTTAGGCCCACTTGAAAGTCTTCCATGTTGAGTTTCGCATGGTCCAGGATCTAATTTGATGGCTAAACTCCAGATTTTTTCACAAGGAAGAACATATGATGTCATTCCACAACTCGCCTGGTCTTCGGTCATTAGTGTTCAGTCAGTGAATATATTCTTGAGATGGTCTCTAAATTCAGGTGGGACAAGCTCAAGGTCATACTTTGGCTCTTGTGGACTTGGTCTGATTTTCTTCAGCTTCAAGATGTTTCAGAAATAGACTGGAGGCCTTTCTTTCAAGTCATCTGTGTGTGGAGTTAAACCGACAACTTTCTGGTTTGCTGTTCAGTGCATCCCAAGGGACTCCAGAGAGATCTCGATGGCCCTGTTAGTGAATCAAGTGGCTTTCCCTATTACAAGCTTTCCTTTGTCTGTCTGAACGGATGAATTTGGGAGTGTTTGTTTTGTTTTCATGAATTCTTTGCTTCATGTTTGCTGCAGCGGATCTGTAGGAATCTGAGAGCAAAGACGAGGTGGAAGTGCTTAAACCTGGAGAGGCCAAGCTGTTGTCGCTGAAGTTTACGTGGAGGAACCAGCTCCATGGAGCCCAACGAGATGATGTGGAAGATCTGCCAAGTGCGCGATGCCAACAGCTGCGAGTGGGATGTCTCCCGGGCATATGTGTTGCTGTGCACACGTGACGTGCAGGCCAAGAGGACTTTGTGCAGTGGAGGATGAAGGTATGCACACTGCCTTGATGATTGCTCAACAGGGTTCAAGTGAAGTGAATTTCGGGCACCTTTTTTAGGTGGGTTTTCCGAACATTGCCTTCAAAATTACAAAGGAGCTTAAACCTTGGAACTCCTGTTTTCTCTCAGGCAGCTCTGCTGCCCCCATTTTAAAGTGCAAGGTCCCTGGTGATTTTTGAGACAATGCTATTAAAGGCCTCAGAGGTCCCTGAAATTCTCTTCACTTTTACCCCATTGAGAGTCCTCCGAGGCAGGGTGCACACCTCCATCCTCCACTGAACGAAGTCCTGTTGTCCTGGTGTGCCATTGATACACAGCAGTGTGTATTTGTGGGTGAGATCCCAGTCACAGCCATTGGCATCCAACACTTGACAGATCTCCTGCAGCATCTCGTCGGGCTCCAAGGAACTGGTGATCTTCATCCTCCAGGTAAATTTGAGAGAGCGCGGTTTGGCCTCTTGAGGTTTGATCATTTGTGCAGCTTTGCTGTCCGATGCTTTGTGGTCCTTTTTGTCATATGTAAAACAAAGGCATCTTCTCATGAGCTTAAAGAACCTCCCAGTGGCCCGCTTCCAGCCCTGGCTGCTGACAGAGGAAGAGGCTGGACTCACAGTCTGGGGCAAACTCAGCTGGTCAGGTAACTCATGCACCTGCTCCTCAGAGGAAGAGGCTAGACTCACAGTCTGGGGCAAACTCGGCTGGTCAGGTAACTCATGCACCTGCTCCTCATTTACGGAGCTTAGTTTTGACATTCCCTGAGTAAAACTGGTTTTTTCCGGGACCCCGGCACTCTCGTTGATGGTGTAGGCTGAGGAGGAAGGCACAGAAATACACTGGGGTGGTGTGATGGGCTGTGGCACCTCACTGTTTCTCACCTTGGCATACAGGTCAGAGTCCTGGTTGGGCTGTGCCCAGGCTGTGGTAGATTGCTGCTGCAGGTGGGCCAGGGCCAGGGAGAATGATGGAGAAGTAGACACCATGGAGGTCCCCATCCCTCCCTCAGATAGAGTGTTCAAAGCATCGCGGATGTAGTAACCAAAGGTGGGAATGGTGGGCTCGGTGTAACTACGCTGTTTGGGTTTAGGACAGACGGTAGGAGGCACTTCATGGGATGAGGAAGGAGTGTGGCTATCGGTGCAATGGGCTTCAGCCTGGGGTTCCAGGGTGCTGGTGTGGCTGTCAATCTCGTATGTGTCGTGACGCAGGATCAGATAGGTGGCGTTCGCATCATTGTAATTGTGGTTCAACAGTGAGTCCTGAATGTCTTCCTGCATGTAACCCGTGTTCACCGTCACCTCAGTGTGCCAGGGGTTATTGTAGTCTGGGAGTGGCTGCACATAGAGCTTTTGTTTTTCTTCATGGCTCATCTTCATCCATAGATGTGCTAGGATGTCCTCTAATGTGGCTCTCTTTCTTGGGTCACGAATGAAAATTTTACTGAGCAGGTGTTGACACTGGCTAGACATGTGGAAGGGAACGTGATATTGTCCCTGCAGCACCTGCTCTCGCAGCTTCGTCAAGGTCTTCCCACGAAATGGCAGAGATCCGCTTACCATGAAGTATAGGATGACTCCCAGGCTCCACACATCCACTGGGGGTCCGTCGTACTTTTCTCCCTGAAGGAGTTCTGGGGCAGAATAAGGGGGAGTGCCACAGAAGGTATCCAGCTTGCTCCCTGTGGTGAATTCAGTTCCTAAACCAAACTCTGCAAGTTTGATGTTCATTCGCTTGTCCAATAGTAGGTTTTCTGTTTTCAGATCACTATGAACAATACCCTTGTTGTGGCAGTACTTCACCGCTGACGCTATTTGTTGGAATTTCGTTTGGGCCTCTTTTTCGCTCATGAAGCCATGATTCACTAGGTGGTAAAAGAGGTCCCTTCCACTTGCATACTCCATCACTATATAGAGGGCGTGCTCATTCTCTATGACTTCAAACAGCTTTACAATATTTGGATGATGGAGATCCTTCATAATTTCTATCTCTCTGTATAGTCTGTGGAGGTCGGAGGACGTGTGCTGGCTCTTGTCAATTATTTTAATGGCTACCTCTTGGCCGGTGATGATGTGCTGGGCCAGCTTGACCTTGGCAGATGCCCCCTTGCCGATGGTTCTGAGGAGGTGGTAGTGTCCCACATGAGTTTCCTCCACAGCAGAGAAGGCTAAGTGGCTCTGCAGCATGTTGGCTATGGTGTGAAGGCGTAGCGGCCTTTGGGATAAGAGGTGCCCTTGTGGTAGGATTAAAACCTTAAAAACCCAAAACCCTAAAAAGTGGTGACTAAAAACTTAATGAAATATGGAAAAAATGAGAAAAAGTTAGAATGTAATCAAAAAGGTAAAATGAGAAAAGAGGAAGTAAAATTTTAAAAACTGATAAAACTAAGATAAATTGTATATATAAACAAAACAAGAAATCAATGAGAAAGATTCAAAAAAGGAATAAATAACATGAGGATAAGAAAAAATACAAAATAAAACAATAATAGTAAGATGATAAAAAAATTAACAAGTACATAGAAAAAAAGAAAAATTGAGGATGTAAAGGAAGAATAAAATGAAAAACGAATGAATGCAAATGAGGAAAAACAAAGAGAAAATAAGAATAGCTGGCGAGGAAATAGAAAAACCACAATTTAAAGAGAAAACAAGCCAAGTTTGGTCACGATGTCTCAGGTCACTGAAAGAGCTTCCTGAGCCAGAAAGACCACAAACCTAGGTTTCCAGGGACTTATATAGGGGCTTGGAGTTCCAAAGAATTGGCTTCTTATGAGGTCACCACAAGAAATGGACCAATAAAAACGGGGGGTAATTGACTGTGCTTTTTGCTCTCAGGGATTCTTTACTCATCTTTTTTAGAAGAAAAATGTGTGTGTGTGTGTGTAGAGTGAGAATTCCACAGAGCTTTTCTTTCCTTTTTATTGATCTTCATGTTATTTTTTTTATTGTGTTGCAAATATACATAATAAAACACGCCATTTCAACAATTTCTACATGTGCATTTGTTAAACATTGCTTATATTCAAGCTGTGCAAGCATTTCACGGTTTATGTTCCAAATCATTCCACTACTTTTCACATAAACTCAATGATCCTAATCAAAAACTCTTCCTTCCCCCTCCCTGTCACCCCTGGTAACCACTAATAAGCTTTGCTTTGTGTATATTTGCTTCTGCCCTATAAGTGAGATCAGAATGCATCTCTCCTTTTCTGACTGACTGACTTTTCTCAGCTTGGTGTTTTCAGGCTTCATCCATGTTGTCGTATGCATCAAGACTTCATTTTCGGGAGTGCGTGTAATATTCCATTGGAAGTCCCTGGCTTACACCAACAGTTAATTGCTCATCTACTAGTTTAGGGGTTCAAACCCACCCAGAGACTTCTCAGAAGACAGGCCCGGTGATCTCCTTCTGAAAGGTCAGAGCCTTGAAAACCCTGTGGAGTTGTGTGTACGTACCAAAGTTTGTGTATCCATTCATCTGCTGATGGACATTTTGGCTGTGTTCATCTTTTGCTTCTTGTGAAAAGTGCTGCAGTGAACAATTGTATATAGATTTCCGCTTGCGTTCCTGCCTTGCATAGTGGCTGTTGTTGTTATTAGATGCTGTCGAGTTGATTCTGACTCATAGTGACCCTAGGTATAACACAACAAAACACTTCCTGGTCCTGCCCCATCATCAAAATTGTTGCTGTGTTTGAGCCCATTGTTGCAGCCACTGTGTCAGTCTAGTCTTGTCAAGGTCTTCCTCTTTCTCCCTAACCCTCTACTTCACTAAGTGTCTTAGTTATCTAGTGCTGCTATAACAGCAATACCACAAGTGGATGGCTTTAACAAAGAGAAATTTATTCTCTCCCAGTCTACGAGGCTACAAGTCCAAATTCAGGGTGCCAACTCCCAGGGAATTCTTTCTATCTTTGTTGTTTCTGGGAGAAGGTCCTTGTCATCAATCATTTTCTCCTGACCTAGGAGCTTCTCAGCATAGTGACCATAGGTCCAAAGAATGTGCTCTGCTCCTGGCACATCTTTCTTGGTGGCATGAGGTACTTATATCTCTCTGATTACATTTCTCTCCTTTTATCTCTTGGAAGATAAAAGGTGATAGAGGTCACACCCCAGGGAACCTCCCCTTCCATCGGATCCAGGCTGTGACTTTCGTAAACGCGTTTCATCCCTTTCTATTCAATCCATGACATTCCACCTTGTTGTTGTTGTTGTTGTTGTTAGGTGCCATTGAGTCGGCTCTGACTCATAGTGACCCTATGCACAACAGAGCGAAACACTGCCCGGTCCTGCGCTATCCTTACAATCGTAGTTATACCGGAGCTTATTGTTGCAGCCACTGTGTCAGTCCACCTCATTGAGGGTCTTCCTCTTTTCCGGTGACCCAGTACTCTGCCAAGCATGATGTCCTTCTCCAGGGACTGATTCCTCCTGACAACGTGTCCAAAGTATGTAAGATGCAGTCTCACCATCCTTGCCTCTAAGGAGCATTCTGCTGCACTTCTTCCAAGACAGATTTGTTCGTTCTTTTGGAGGTCCATGGTATATTCAGTATTCTTCTCCAACACCACAATTCAAAGGTCTCAGTTCTACTTTGGTCTTCCTTATTCATTCTCCAGCTTTCACACGTGTATGATGTGATTGAAAATACCATGGCTTGGGTCAGGCACATCTTAGTCTTCAGGGTAACATCTTTGCTCTTCAACACTTTGAAGAGGTCCTTTGCAGCAGATTTGCCCAATGCAATGCGTCTTATGATTTCTTGACTGCTGCTTCCATGGGTGTTGATTGTGGATCCAAGTAAAATGAAATCCTTGACAACTTCACTCTTTTCTTCGTTTATCATGATGGTGCTCATCAGTCCAGTTGTGAGAATTTTTGTTTTTTCTTTATGTTGAGGTGTAATCCATACTGAAGGCTGTGGTCTTTGATCTTCATCTGTAAGTGCTTCAAGTCCTCTTCACTTTCAGCAAGCAAGGTTGTGTCATCTGCATAATGCTAGTTGTTAATGAGTCTTTCTCCAATCCTGATGCCCCATTCTTCTTCATATAGTCCAGCTTCTCGTATTATTTGCTCAGCATGCAGATTCAATAGGTATGGTGAAAGAATACAACCCTGATGCACACCTTTCTTTACTTTAAACCAATTAGTATCCCCTTGTTCTGCCCAAAGAACTGCCTGTTGATCTATGTAAAGGTTCCTCAAGAGCACAATTAAGCGTTCTGGAATTCCCATTCTTTGCAATGTTATCCATAGTTTCTTATGATCCACACAGTCGAATGCCTTTGCATAGTCAATAAAACACAGGTACACATCCTTCAGGTATTCTCTGCTTTCAGCCAGGATCCCTCTGACAGCAGCAATGATATCCCTGATTCCACATCCTCTTCTGAAACCTGCCTGAATTTCTGGCAGTTCCCTGTCGACATACTGCTGTAGCCGTTTTTGAATGATCTTCAGCAAAATTTTCCTTGTATGTGATATTAACGATATTCTATAACTTCCACATTTGGCTGGATCACCTTTCTTGGGAATAGGCATAAATATGGATCTCTTCCAGTCAGTTGGCCAGGAAGCTGTCTTCCATATTTCTTGGCATAGACGAGTGAGCACGTCCAGCACTACATCTGTTTGTTGAAACATCTCAATTGATATTCCATCAATTCCTGGAGCCTCGTTTTTCGCCAATGCTTTCAGAGCGGCTTGGACTTCTTCCTTCAGTACCATCGGTTCCTGATCATATGCCACCTCTTGAAATGGTTGAATATCAACTAATTCTTTTTGGTATAATGACTCTGTGTATTCCTTCCATCTTCTTTTGATGCTTCCTGCATCGTTTAATATTTTCCCCGTGGAATCCTTCACTATTGCAACTCGAGGTTTGAATTTTTTCTTCAATCCTTTCAGCTTGAGAAATGCCGAGCGTGTTCTTCCCTTTTGGTTTTCCATCTGCAGCTCCTTGTACATGTCATTATAATACTTTGTCTTCTCAGCTGCCCTTTGAAATCTTCTGTTCAGTTCTTTCACTTCATCAATTCTTCCTTTTGCTTTAGCTGCTCGACGCTCAAGAGCAAGGTTCAGAGTCTCCTCTGACATCCGTCTTGGTCTTTTCTTTCTTTCCTGTCTTTTCAATGACCTGTTGCTTTCTTCATGGATGATGTCCTTGATGTCATTCCACAACTCATCTGGTCTGCGGTCACTAGAGTTCAATGCATCAAACCTATTCTTGAGATGGTCTCTAAATTCAGGTGGGGTATATTCAAAGTCATATTTTGGCTCTTGTGGACTTGCTCTGATTTTCTTCAGTTTCAGCTTGAACTTGCATATGAGCAATGGATGGTCTGTTCCCCAGTCGGCCCCTGGCCTTGTTCTGGCTGATGATATTGAGCTTTTCCATCATCTCTTTCCACAGATGTAGTCAGTTTGATTTCTGTGTGTTCCATCTGGTGAGGTCCATGTGTGTAGTCGCTGTATATGTTGGTGAAAGAAGTTACTTGCAATGAAGAAGTCATTGGTCTTGCAAAATTCTGTCATTTGATCTCCAGCACTGTTTCTATCACCAAGGCCATATTTTCCAACTACTGATCCTTCTTTGTTTCCAGCTTTCGCATTCCAATCGGCAGTAATTTTTAATGCATCTTGATTGCATGTTAGATCAATTTCAGACTGTAGCAGCTGATAAAAATCTTCTCTTTCTTCATCTTTGGCCCTAGTGTTTGGTGTGTAAATTTGAATAATAGTCGTATTAACTGGTCTTCCTTATAGGCGTATGGATATTATCCTATCACTGACAGCGTTGTGCTTCAGGATAAATCTTGAAATATTCTTTTTGTTGATGAATGCAACACCATTTCTCTTCGAGTTGTCATTCCCAACATAGTAGACTATATGATTGTCCGATTCAAAATGGCCAATACCAGTGCATTTCAGCTCACTAATGCCTAGGATATCGATGTTTATGCGTTCCGTTTCATTTTTGCCAATTTCCAATTTTCCTAGATTCATACTTCATACATTCCAGGTTCCAATTATTAATGGATGTTTGCAGGTGTTTCTTATCATTTTGAGTCATGCCACATCAGCAGATGAAGGTCCCAAAAGCTTTATTCCATCCATGTCATTAAGGTCGACTCTACATTGAGGAGGCAGCTGTTCCCCAGTCATCTTTTGAGTGCCTTCCAACCTGAGGGGCTCATTTTCAGGCAGTATATCAGACAGTGTTCCAGTGCTATTCCTAAGGTTTTCACTGGCTCATGCTTTTCAGAAGTAGACTGCCGGGTCCTTGTTCCTAGTCTGTCTTAGTCTGGAAGCTCAGCTGAAACCTGTCCTCCATGGGCAACCCTGCTGGTATCTGAATACCAGTGGCATAGCTTCCAGCATCACAACAACACAAAAGCCCCTAGAGTATGACAAACTGCCAGACACGTGGGGGTTCCAGCTGTAGACCCCCAAAATTCATGTCCTTGCCACATGTAAAACACTTTCACCCCATTATATCATCCCAAAAGCCTTAACTCCAAGTCCAAATTCTTTCCTGTCGCACAATTTCTCTTCATCTGTGAAATCCAGAAGTTTTTTTGCTTTCAAAGTAGAATAATGGAACAGGCACAAGGTAAACCTTTCTATTAGAAATGGTAGAAATTGGAGGGAACGAGGAGATGGGGTCATCACCAACAATTTACATTACCTCTCAAGGGTCGAAAATAACCCTCTGTTCTGAGAGACCATCTGGGTAATGGCCCTGCCCTCCAGATATGAAGTGTTGGCTACAATCTCTGAATTCTGGCTGGAGTCCCCTAGGACTTGAACTTCAGCTCTACCTCCCAGGCCCACGGGAACGGCAACTCTGTTCCATCAGCTTCGGGCAGCCCCATTCTCCTAGTCCATCTGAGTGGCGACTCTATCCACTCGGCCTTAGCAGACCCCATTCTTCTGCCCTTTGAGCATGGCAGCCCTGCCCCCTCAGCTTTGGTCAGCGAATCTGGCCCAATCCTTTAGCAAGATATTACTTTCATGTGATGTTAGTGGCACTGTTGGATAAATTCCACATTCTGTTGGATCACCATTCTTTAGAATGGGCACATATATCTCTTCCAGTTTGTTGGCCAGTTAGCCAACATCCAAATTTCTTGCCATAGATGCGTGAGTACCTCCATTGCTGCATGCATTTGGTGAAACATCTCAACTGGTGCTTAATTCCTAGAGCCGTGTTTTTCACCAGTGTCTTCAGTGTAGCCTATGTTTGAGGCCATTGTCGATGCCACTGTGTCAATCCATCTTGTTGAGGCTCTTCCTCTGTTTTGCTGACCTTGTCCTTTACCAAACATAATATCCAGGAGGATTGGTCCCTCTTGGTAACCCGTCCAAAGTAAGTGAGGCGAAATTTTCCCATCCACCGTCTAAGGAGCATTCTGGCCGTACTTCTTGTAAGATCTATTTGTTTATTTCAGCAGTCAATGGTATATTATTCAATATTCTTTGCCAACACTATCATTTAGGTGTCTGTAAAGACTCTAATGATCCCTGGTGGTGCAGTAGTTAAGCACTCATCTGCTAAGGAAAAGACCAGTGGTTTGAACCCACCAGCCCCTCCGTGGAATAAAGACGTGGCAGTGTGTTTCCATAAAGATGAAAGCCTCAGAAACCCTGTGGGGGCAGTTTTCTGTCTGTAATGTCACTATGAGTTGGAATTGATAGCTATGGGTAAAGACTTTTACTCTGTGAGATTAAGGTGAGAGTAAGAGATGAAGCAAGCTCAGATTTTGGCCAGTCCAAATGGGAGTCCAAAGCCAAGCCACCCCTGCCAAAGCAATGTGTGGGAAAGGAACCCAAGACTGTGTCGAGTTTGGATTTGGGTGAGGATCTGGAGTCTGACCTGAAATTAGATTCTGCAGGCATGGAGGCAGAAATACTAGAGTGAGGGCATGTGGAGTTCAATTTATTAATGGAGTATTAGCTCATGCCTGTCTCACAGTGGGTGTAGTGGGTCCCCGAACCCATACTGTTGTGATTTCCCCAGATCCAGAATGCGTAATTGGAATAGTCATGCTCAGCAACTGGCAGAAGCCACATGCTGGCTCCCTGACATGTGGAGCGAGGGATATTATGGTAGGAAAGTCTAAGTAGAAGCCATTAGAACTGCCCCTACCTAGGAAAATAGGAAACCAAAAGCAATGCTGCATTCCTGGAGGGATTGGAGAGATTACTGCCACCATCAAGGATTTGAAGAATGCAGGGGTATTGATTCCCACCACATCCGTATTGAACTGGCCTGTTTGTCTCGTGAAAAAACAAATGGATCTTAGAGAATGACAGTGGATTATTGAAAACTTAACCAGGTGGAGACTGCAATTGTAGCTGCTGTTCCAGATGTGGTTTCATTGCCTTAGCAAATGAATATATCTCCTGGTACCTCGTATGGACCTGTTGATGTGTGTAATGCCTTTTTCTCCATACCTGTTTCAAAGGACCTCCAGAAGCCATAAGCCTTCAGCTGGCAAGGCCAGCAGTACACCTTTACTCTTCTGCCTCGGTGGTGTATCAACTCTCCAGTCTCATGTCATTTTAGCCTGAAGGGATCTCTTTACCACCAAGCAAGAAGAGACAGAAGAGGACTGCCTACTTTGGACACAGGGTCCCTGCACTGAGAAGCTCCTGGACCCAGGGTAAGATTGATGACAAGGACTTTCCTGTAGAGCCTTCCCTTGGAGCTTGTGCCTGAATTTAGCCTTGTAGCCTCCTAAACTGTGAGAGAATAAATTTCTTTTTGTTAAAGACATTTTCTTGTGGCATTTTTGTTGTAGCAGTGCTAGATATCTATGGCAGAATTCAAAAGCCAAGCTTCTTTGAGTAGAATATTTACACAGCTACAGGTCTCCTGTTGCTGTATTTATCATCTATCCTTGTTAAAAAGTTGCGGTGCTATTAAATTTTTTGGCTAAATTTTTAAACACAAATAAAAATGTTAATCTTGGAAATTTGCTGTAATTCCATTGGCATGTATATTTTATTACCACAGCAATTCTGAGACTCAAATTATTTTTTATCGTACTAGCTTTATGTGTAGTATTTGGGGGAAGAATTAAGAGAACTGAGAATTTCGAAATGGGTAATCCAAAGCATGAGATCGCAAACACTGTCATGAACTGGGGTTTGAGTCATAAGACAGAAAAAGAAACAGTGAATGAATATTCACGTCCTCTTCTCCTCCTGCAGGAAGTCTGACATTGGCCTGCATCTTGCCACATCAATCTTGACCTGTCTGTGTGTTCAGTTCTTCACACTCTAACCAGAATATCCTTGCAAAAATAAATCAGATGACTCCCGTGTTTACAATCCTTTCATGAATTCTCATTAGTTTTAGGAGAAGTTCCAAATTCTGAATGCAGCCTATTCAGTCTTCCATTATCTGGCGCCTAAAACTTCAGTTATTACTTTCCCTGTTTCACTCTCTGGACTGCAATCATAAGGAAACTGCAAATACCCTGTCATCTCTACTGTTCCATTCATCCTAAATTCTCCCTCTCCAGCCCCAACTGCTAACTAGATTTTACCAATCTTTCAGGTCTCTGATCAAATGTAACTTCTTCAGAAAGTATACTTCGGGGCCATTACTGTTCTTCCTCACGGCATCTGGGATTCTCTTTATACTCCTTCTCACATGTCAATTATTTGTGCAACGATATAGAGGTTTTCAGTGGTATATAGGGCTAACGTGTCTACAGATGCATTGTCATAGGCCCGTTTGTGATCTACACAGCTTGTTGTGTCAGCATTCATTAATCCCTCCTAGCTACCTGCCCACCCAAGTTCTCACATGGCCATTCCTATCTTGTCACATGGTCTCTCGACAGTTGTAGCCTCCACCCTCCCTGAGGACTCCAAAATGCATATCTCTAGACAGAATCACTCCAGATTGTTAGATTCTCCACATGGAAGTTTAATAGATACATCAAGTTTGACATGTTCAAAATCCTAATCCTTGTTTTTATTGTTAGATCTCATTGAGTCAATTGTGACTCATAGCGATCCTGTGTACAACAGAGTGAAACACTGCCTGGTCCTGCACCATCCTCACAATCATTGTTATGCCGGAGCCCATTGTTGCAGCCACTGCGTCAATCCATCTCGTTGGGGGTCTTCCTCTGTTTCGATGACCCTCTTGTTGACCAAGGTTGATATCTTTCTCCAGGGACTGATCCCTCATGATAACATGTCAAAAGAAAGTGAGACCAAACCTGGACATTATTTCTTGTAATGAGCATTCTGGCTGTACTTGTTCCAAGACAGATTTGTTTGTTCCACCAGTAATCATGGCATATTCAATATTCTTTGCTCATACCGTAATTCAAAGTTATCAATTCTTTGGTCTTCCGTAGGCATTGTCCCGCTCTCTCATGCATGTGAGGTGCTTGAAAACATCATGGCTTGGTAAGGTGCACCTTAGTTGTTAAAGTGATAGCTTTGCCTTTTAGCACTTTAAAGAGGTCTTTTGCAGTAGGTTTGCCCGATGCAATACGTCATCTGATTTTTTTTTTTAATTTTTTTTTGTGCTTTAAGTGAAAGTTTAGAAATCAAGTCAGTGTCTCATACAAAAATTTATACATACCTTGCTATATACTCCTAATTGCTCTCCTACTAATAAAACAACACACTCCTTCCCTCCATTCTCTCTTTTCGTGTCCATTCAGCCAGCTTCTGACCCCCTCTGCCCTCCCATCTCCCCTGCATACAGGAGATGCCAACATAGTCTCATGTGTCCTCTTGATCCAAGAAGCTTCTTCACCAGTATCATTTTCCATCCCATATTCCAGTCTAATCCCTGTCTGAAGAGTTGGCTTTGAGAATGGTTCCTGTTTTGGGCTAATAGAAGGTCTGGGGACTGTAGCCTCTGGGGTCCTTCTAGTCCCGTTCTGACAATTAAGTCTGGTCTTTTTATGAGAATTAGGGGTCTGCATCCCACTGCTCTCCTGATCTCTCAGGGCTTCTTTGTTGTGTTCCCTGTCAGAGGAGTCATTGGTTGTGGGCAGGCACCATCTAGTTCTTCTGGTCTCAGGCTGGCGTAGTCTCTGGTTTGTGTGGTCTTTTCTGTCTCTTAGGCTCATAGTTACCTTGTGTCTTTGGTGTTCTTCATTCTTCCTTGCTCCAGGTGGATTGAGACCAGTTGATGCATCTTAGATGGCTACTTGCCAGCGTTTAAGACCCCAGAGGCCACTCTCCAAAGTGGGATGCAGAATGCTTTCTTAATAGGTTTATTATGGCAGTTGACTTCGATGTCTCCTGAAACCATTGTGTCCAAACCCCTGCCCGTGCTACACTGGCCTTTGAAGCATTCAGTTTAATCAGGAAACTAATTTGCTTTTGGATTAGTCCAGTTGTGTTGACCTTTCCTGTATTGTGTGTTGTCTTTCCCTTCACCAAAAAAAAAAAAAAAACTTATCTACTATCTAATTAGTGAAAACCCTTTTCCCTCCCGCCCTCCATCCACCCTCTTACAACCATCAAAGAATATTTTCTCCTCTGTTTAAACTATTTCTCCAGCTCTTATACTAGTGGTCTTACACAATATTTGTACTTTTGCATCTAACTAATTTCACTCAGCATAATGTCTTTCAGATTTTTCCATGTTATAAAAAGTTTCATGGATTCATCATTGTTCTTTATTGATGTGTTGTGTTCCATTGTGCAAATATACCATAATTTATTTATCCATTTACCCTTTGATGGCCACCTTGGTTGCGTCCAACTTTTTGCTGTTGTAAAGAGAGCTGCAGTGAACATGGGTGTGCATATATATGTCGTGTAAAGGCTCTTATTTCTCAAGGATGTATTCCAAGGAGTGGGATTGCTGGATCGTATGGTAGTTCGATTTCTAGTTTTTTAAGGAAGCACGAAATCAATTTCCAAAGTGGTTGTACCATTTTACATTCCCACCAGCAGTGTATAGGTGTTCCATTCATTCCACAACCTCTCCAATATTTATTCCTATGTGTTTTTTGGATTAAAGCCTGCCTTGATGGAGTGAGATGGAATCGCGTTGTAGTTTTGATTTGCATTTCTCTAATGGCTAATGATAGTGAGTATTTCCTCATGTGTCTGTTAGCTACCTGAATGCCTTCTTTAGTGAAGTGCCTGTTCATATCCTTTGCCCATTTTTAATTGGATTATTTGTCTTTTTGTAGTTGAGTTTTTGTAGTATCGTGTAGATTTTACAGATGAGGCGCTGATCGGAAATGCCATAGCTAAAAACTTTTTCCCAGTCTGTAGGTAATCTTTTTACTCTTTGGTGAAGTCTTTGGATGAGCATAGGTTTTTGTTTGTTAAGAGCTTCCACCAATCTAGTTTTTCTCCTGCATTGTTAGTAATGTTTAGTATACTGTTTATGCTATGTATTAGGGCTCCTAATGTTGTCCCTGTTTTTTCTTCCATGATCTTTATCGTTTTAGATTTTATATTTAGTTCTTTGGTCCATTTTGAGCTTGTTTTTGTGCATGGTGTGAGGCATGGGCCTTGTTTCATTGCTTTGCAGATGGATATCCAGTTATGCCAGCACCGTGTGTTAAAAAGATTGTCTTTTCCCATTGAACTGACTTTGGGCCTTCGTCAAATATCAGGTGCTCATATGTGGATGGATTTATGTCTAGATTCTCAATTCTGTTCTGCTTGTCTATGTATGTGTTTTTGTACCAGTACCAGGCTGTTTTGACTACTGTGGCGGTATAATAGGTTCTAAAATCAGGTAGAGTGAGGTCTCCCACTTTGTTCTTGTTTTTCAGTAATGCCTTACTTATCCGGGGTCTCTTTCCCTTCCTTATGAAGTTGGTGATTTGTTTCTCCATCTCATTAAAAAATATCATTGGAATTTGGATCGGAATTGCATTGTATCTATAGATGACTTTTGGTAGAATAGACATTTTCACAATGTTAAGTCTTCCTATCTGTGAGCAAGGTATGTTTTTCCACTTATGTAGGTGTCTTTTGGTTTCTTGCAGTAGTGTCTTGTAGTTTTCTTTGTATAGGTTTTTACATTCTGGTAAGATTTATTCCTAAGTTATTTTATCTTCATGGGGGCTGATGTAAATGGTATTGATTTGGTGATTTCATCTTCAGTGTTCTTTTTTTTTTTTTTTGGTGTAGAGGATTCCAACTGATTTTTGTATCTTTATCTTGTGTCTTGATCCTCTGCTGAACTCTTCTATTAGTTTCAGGAGTTTTTTTGAGGATTCTTTAGCTTTTTCTGTATATAAGGTCATGTCATCTGCAAATAGAGGTACTTTTACTTCTTCTTTACCAACCTGGATGCGCTTTATTTTTTTATCTAGCCTAACTGCTCTGGCTAGGACCTCCAGCACAATGTTGAATAGGAGTGGTGATAAGGGGCATCCTTGTCTAGTTCCCTTTCTCAAGGGGAATGGTTTCAGAATCTCTCTGTTTAGGATGATGTTGGCTATTGGCTTTGTATAAGTGCCCTTTATTGTTTTGAGGAATTTTCCTTCTATTCCTATTTTGCTGAGTGATTTTATCATGAATGGGTGTTGAACTTTGTCAAATGCCTTTTCTGCATCAATTGATAAAATCATGTAGTTCATTTATTTTGTTTTATTTATATGATGAATTATATTAATTGTTTTTCTAATGTTGAACCACCCCTTCCTTACTGGTATGAATCCCACTTGGTCATGGTGAATTATTTTTTTGATATGTGTTGTTGAATTCTGTTGGCGAGAATTTTGTTGAGGATTTTTGCATCTAAGTTCATGAGGGATATAAGTCTGTAATTTTCTTTTTTTGTGGTGTCTTTACCTGGTTTTGGTGTCAGGGATATGTTGGCTTCATAGACTGAGTTTGGGAGTATTCTTTCTTTTTCTATGCTCTGAAATACCTTCAGTAGTAGTGGTGTTACTCCTTCTCTGAAAATCTGGTAGAACTCTGTAGTGAAGCTGTCAGGGTCAGGGTTTTTTTTTTTTTGTTGGGATTTTGATTTCCTTTTCAGTATCTTCTTTTGTTATGGGTCTATTTAGTTGTTCTAGTTCTGTTTGTGGTAGTTTAGGTAGGTAGTGTGTTTCTAGGAATTCCCAGATTTCCTGTAGGTTTTCAAATTTGTTAGAGTACAATTTTTCATAGTAAAATGATATGATTCCTTTAATTTCACTTGGGTCTGTTATGATATCGCCCATCTCATTTCTTACTTGGGTTATTTGTTTCCTTTCCTGTTTTTCTTTTGTCAGTCTGGCCAATGATTTATCAATTTTCTTAATTTTTTTCAGAGAACCAGCTTTTGGTCTTGTTAGCTCTTTCAATTGTTTTTCTGTTCTCTAATTCATTTAATTTTGCTCTAATTTTTATTATTTGCTTTCTTCTGGTGCCTGAGGGTTTGCTTCTTTCTATTTGTTCAAGTTGTAGGAATAATTCTTTGATTTTGGCCGTTTCTTCTGTTTGGATACATGCATTTCTTGATATAAATTGACCTCTGAGTACTGGTTGCCCTGTGTCCCAACGGTTCTGATAGGAAGTATTTTCACTGTGATTGGATTCTATGAATTTCTTTATTGCCTCCTTAATGTCTCCTATAACCCAGTCTTTTTTGAGCCTGGTATTGTTCAGTTTCCAAGTATTTGATTTTTTTTATCCTGGTTTTTCTGTTACTGATTTCTACTTTTTTGGTCTTATGGTTAGAGAAGATGTTTTGTAATATTTTGATGTTTTGGATTCTGCAAAGGCTTGCTTTATGACCTAATATGTGGTCTCTTCTAGAAAATGTTCCATGTGCACTAGGAAAAAAAGTATACTTGGTTGCTCGTGGGTAGAGTGTTCTGTATATGTCTATGAGGTTGAGTTGGTTGTTTGTGGCATTTATTGTCTTTATTGAGCTTCTTACTGGATGTCCTGTCCATCACCGAAAATGGTGTGTTGAAGTCTCGTACTACAATTGTGGAGCTGTCTATCTCACTTTTCAATACTGTTAGGGCTTTTTTTATCTATCTTACAGCCCCGTCATTGGGTGCATAGATATTTAGTATGTTTATATCTTCCTGGTATATTGTCCCTTTAATCATTATATAATGTCTTTCTTTATCCTTTGTGGTGAATTTAACTTTAAAGTCTATTTTGTCAGAAATTAGTATTGCCACTCCTTCTCATTTTTGCTTGTTTTTCACTTGATATATTTTTTTCCATCCTTTGAGCTTGAGCTTGTGTCTCTAAGTCTAAGGTGTGTCTCTTGTAGGCAGCACATAGCTGCATTATGGTTTTTTGAATCAAATTTGCAACTCTTTGTCTCTTTATTGGTGTATTTAGTCCATTTACATTCAGTGTAATTATAGATAGGTGTGAGTTTAGTGTTGTCATTTTGATGCCTTTTTTGTGTGTTGTTAACAGTTTCATATATCCACTTTCTTTTTTGTGCTGAGAAGTTTTTCTTTGTAAATTGTGTGTTCTGTTTTTCAGTGTAGTTGATTTTGTTTTTGCTGAGTCTTTATGTTTATCTTGGTTTTTATTTTGAAATATGGGATTGTTAGTCTTCTTTGTGGTTACCTTAATATTTACCCCTGTTTTTCTAAGTATAAACCTAACTCATATCTCCATGTATTGCCTTGATTTCCTTTCCATTTAGGAGATCTGTGCCTACTTTATTTAGTCTCCCTTTATTGATTATTGTCATCTTTCATGTAATGACATCAGCGATTCCTTGTTTTGAGCTTTTTTTAATCTTATTTTTGTGATTTCCCTATCTGAGTTGATATTGGGATTCTCTGTTCTGTGTCCTAGTGTTGTGTTGATTTCGGATATTATTGATTTTCTAAGCAGAGAATTCCCTTTAGTATTTCTTGTAGTTTTGGTTTGGTTTTTGCAAATTCCCTAAGCTTGTGTTTATCTGTAAATGACTTAATTTTGCCTTCCTATTTCAGAGTCAGTTTTGCTGGATATGTGATTCTTAACTGGCAGTTTATCTCCTTCAATGCTCAATATATGTCATCCCATTGCCTTCTTGCCTTCATGGTTTCTGCCAAGTAGTCTGAACTTATTCTTATTGATTCTCCTTTGTAGGTGACTTTTTGCATATCCCTGGCTGCTCTTAAAATTTTCTCTTTATCTTTGGTTTGGGAAGTTTGATGATAATATGTCTTGGTGACTTTCTTTTGAGGTCTACATTGTATGGGGTTTGATGAATATCTTGAATAGATATCCTTTCTTCTTTCATGATGTCAGCGACATTTTCTACCACCAAATAGTCGGTATCAGTGTCCTGATAGTCGGTCACCTACTTTGTGGTGTAGGCTCTCACCTACTATCTTAGAGGAGTAGTGGTGATGGTTGTATGCACTGGCTTCTGGTAGCGGCAGGGGGTCACACTCTGAGGTGGGCAGGGTGGTGACAGCCTTCCCCCAAGTGTCATTTAACAAGAAGCCTCTCTGTTCTCTAGAGTGCTGTGGTGCATGGGCTCTGCAGGTGTACCTTAGGCACCCAGTGCTTATACCTGTAAAGACTCGTAGGCACCACTATCCTCAGAGCCCTTTCACGGGTGGCTAGGTGGTGTGGGTAGAACCTTAGCCCTCAGGTTCCTGCCGTGGGTAGGTTAGAGCTCTTTTTAATAGGTAGAGTGGTATCAGACCTCCAAAACCTGCCTCTCCACTGTGTTGCTGAAACAATTACAGTGAGACCTCCAACAGATTGGCCTTTGCATTATAATAGCCACCTGGTTCCATGCAGGGGTGAAAGCCAAAGTCTATGGATCGCTTATGCCTGGACTGGAGCCACTTCTGCTCTGGGCTTCCAGTTTAGGGGAGTCAGGTAAGTATTTTTCCCCTGTTTGTTAATTTGCTCCTTCTCCCAGGCCAGAAGAATGGGTCAGAGAGAGTGTGCTGCAAGTTCTGTCTCAGGCCCAGGGAATTCAAATGTTAATGAAGCTGGCTGGGGCAGGGGGATGAGGGAACAGATAGATAGGATAGAGAACTTTCAGAAGAAGGAGCTATTAGATCCATGTGGTAAATTAAACAAAATCACATATCTAGTGTTAGAGGTCTGTTTTATCTCAGATTCCAGAGGCGTGTGGAGCCTGTGTGCATTGGCTGGGTCTCTGCCGAGATTACCCTGGGGGTTAGGGCTGCGTCCTGTGTTTGCCTTCTTTCTGTGAAGCAGCTTTGTCCCAACCCCACCACCAGATATGTGGCCGTCACACCAGGGGCTCGGGGTGCTGGCACTTTGCCTTTTTTTCCACTGAAGTAGCCACTTCCTAAACTCCACAGGTAGGTCCGCTGAAGGCACACCACAGGGTCAGGAATGCGCCTCTTTTGTTTGCCTTCGTTCGGTGATTTTGCCATGTCTCAGGAAGCTACCATCAGCCCCACTGCCTTCGCACCAAAGAATAGCACCAAGGAATCAGAGCTGAGGTGCTGAGCGGGCTCAGCAACTTGTCGCTGCTTCTGCATGGCCTCTAGCTCCACTGTGACTCAGGTCGATTCCTTAGTTCCGTGTTTGATGCTCAGGGTTTGTAGATTGTCACATATGTAATGGATTCACCTGTTTTTTCAGGTCTTTGTTGCAAGAGGGTTCAGTGGAAACTTCTGACTAGTTAGCCATCTTCGCCCTTTCCTTTTCATTTTTTACCATTTCCAGTTTTCCTGGATTCATACATGGTACATTTCACATTCTGGTTATTAATGGATATTTGCAGCCCCATGTGTCTGTCAGTTTGTTGTATTGTGGGGGCTTGTGTGTTGCTGTGATTCTGGAAGCTATGCCACTGGTATTTGGATGTGAGCAGTGTCACCCATGGTGGATAGGTTTCAGCTGATCTTCCAGGCTAAGACAGACTACGAAGAAGGACCAGGCAGTCTACTTCTGAAAAGAACTCCCCAGTGAAAACCTTATGAATAGCAGTGAAACCTTGTCTGATACAGTGCTGGAAGATGAGCCCCCCAAGTTTGAAGGCAGTCAAAAGACAACTAGGTAATAACTGCCTCCTCAAAGTAGAGTCGACCTTTATGACACAGATAGAGTGAAGCTTTTGGGACCTTCATTTGCTGATGTGGCATGACTCAAAACTAGAAGAAACAGCTGCAAACATACATTAATAATCAGAACATGGAATAATAAAAAGAAATTATAAAAAGAAACCAACCAGATAACTGGATCTGAAAACTACAAAGTTTTTTTTAAAAAAAGTCATTCCTGGGATTCAGTAGTATATTTGAGAGGGCAGAAGGAAGAGTCAACAAACTTAAAGAAAGGTCAATTGAGATTATCCAGTCAGAGAAGCAGAAAATGGAAAGAATGGGGGGAAAAAAACCAAAGAACAAAACCAAAAAAAAAAAAAAAAAAACAGCCTAAAAGACCTGTGGGATAACATCAAGTATACCAATATACACATAATGGGAGTACCAGAGGGAAAGGAGAGAAAGGGGCCAGAAGAATATTTGAAGGAATAATGGTTGAAAAGTTTCCAGATTGGATGTTGTTGTTGTTAGGTGCCGTCAAGTCTGTTCCGACTCATAGCGACCCTATGCGCTGCCTGGTCCTGTGCCATCCTTACAATCGTTGTTGTGCTTGAGCCCATTGTTGCAGCCAGTGTGTCAATCCACCTCGTTGAGGGTCTTCCTCTTTTCCGCTGACCCTGTACTTTGCCAAGCATGACGTCCTTCCCCAGAGACTGATCCCTCTTGACAACATGTCCAAAGTATGTAAGACGCAGTCTCACCATCCTTGCTTCCAAGGAGCATTCTGGCTGTACTTTGTCCAAGACAGATTTTTTCGTTCTTGTGGAAGTCCATGGTATATTCAATATTCTTCGCCAACACCACAATTCAAAGGCATCAGTTCTTCTTTGAAGAAGAATTGCATGTGAAAGCTGAAAAATGATTTAATGAAAGACATAAATCTACATCCAAGAAGGTCAGTGAACTGTAAGCAGGATAAACTCAAAGAGATCCACGTAGAGACATGTTACAGACAAATCTGTTGAAAGAAAAAGACAAATGGAATTTTGAAAACAACAAGAGAGGCGGGTGTCATCACATAGATGGGCTTCTCAAGCAGATAACAGTCACTTTCTCATTAGAAACTGTGGAGGCCAAAAGTCAGTGGGATAGAGTCCATAAAGTATTGAAAGTAAAAAAAAAGAAGTGAGATAAGAAAAACTATTTCTTTAAAAATGAAGGAGTTAAGAAATTTTCAGATTGATGGAAACTGAGGGAGTTAATCACCAGTACAACTAACCTACAAGAAATGCTAAAGGGGGTCTCCCAAGATAAACTGAAAAGACGTTAGACAGTAACTAGAAGCCATTTGAAGAAATAAAGAAAAATGTTAAAGTAGCTACATAGGTAAATATTAAAGGTATTATTGCATATTTGATTTTTAAGTACTCTTTTTTCTTAGATTTTTTTTCCATATATAATATAAAGAACAAATGCATAAGTCAATAATTGTAAAGGTAAGTTCATAGGCACACAATGTAAAAAGACCTAGTTTGTGACTGTAACAACATAATGGGGGGCAGCATGGCACTGAAAAGGAGTAGAGTTTTTTTTACGCTATTGAAATTAAGTCAGTATTAATTCAAACTTGATTTCTATAAAGTTAGTATGTTAATTGAAATTCCTAGGTTAATGACTAAGGGAAAACTAAGATATATACAGAATAAGAAATGAGATGGGAATCAAATTGGTACACTGGGGAAAAAATGATGAAACAGAACTGAAAGCAGTACTGGAGGAACTGAGGAACAAAAAAGATTTAAGACGTAGAAAATAGATAGTAAGATGACTGATAAGTCCTTTCTTATCAGTTAATTATTTTAAATATAATTTGAATAAACTCTATAACAAAAACACATATTACTGATTCTTTAAAAACATCTTGATCCAGCTGGATGCTCTTTACAAGAAACTCATATTAGAGAGGGTATTGCATGGTTTAAAATTAGTTAAGGTGTGCGTCAGGGTTGTATCCTTTCACTACACTTACTTAATCTGTACAAAACATTTGTCTTCTGGTTTTATAAGTATTCTTTTAGCAATGAACATAAATGCTAAGTGTCTTAGGCTGGGTTCTCTAGAGAAGCAAAACCAGTGGAGTGTCTAAATATATATAGCTAGAGAGAGAGAGAGGTTTATATCAAGGAAATGGCTCACGCGTTCTGGAGGCTGGAAACTCCCAAGTAAGGCCGAAGGCTTCTTCTGACTCACAGAGTTGGCGAATCCAAGATCCAGACCACAGAGACTGATGAACTCAAGGTCAGCAAGTGTCATGGATTGAATTGTATCCCTCCAAAATATCTGTCAACTTGGCTAGGTCATGATTCCCAGTATTGTACGATTTTCCACCATTTGGTCATCTGATGTGATATCCCTATGTGTTGGCAATCCTATCTCTCTGATGCTGAAGAGATGGAATTAACAGCCTTTATGTAAACTCAATCTAGAAGATGAGATTGTGTCTTAAGCCAATCTATTTTGAGACATAAAAAAGAAAAGCCAGCAGAGAGACAGGGGGACCTCACACTACCAAGAAAGCAGTGCCGAGAGCAGAGCCTATCCTTTGGACCTGAGGTTCCTGTACAGAGAAACTCCTAGACCAAGGGAAGATTAATGACAAGGACCTCCCTCCAGAGCTGACTGACAGAGAAAGCCTTTGCCTGGAGCTGACGCCCTCAATTTGGACTTGTAGCCTACTAAACTGTGAGAGAATAAATTTCCTTAAAGCCATGCACTTGTGATATTTTTGTTAGAGCAGTACTGAATAACTAAGACAGCAGGCAAGCTGCTAGCTCAAGTCGCAAGAAAGAACTGGAGGTCAGATGAACAGAAGCCAGCTGCAATATCCAGAGCAAGCAAACTAGTGAGCCTTACTAGAAAGCCCACCTATATTGGATGCAGGCACAACCCCAAGGAAATTTCCTTTCAGCTGATTGGCTACTCATAGCAGATCCCATCATGGAGGTGATCACATTATAGCAGGTCTCATCATGAAGATGATTTCATCATTATACAACTGCCAAATTACATCATAACTGATAATCCACTGAGAATCATGGCCCAGCCAAGTTGACACACAGTCTTAATAATCACACTAAGTAACCCACTTTGTCATGAATGCTAGGGTGGTCATTACCAGAAAATAATTGATTTCAGAGGCTTTGACAAATATGATGTGCCGTAAATATATAGCATTATTCATTTTGACATGTATTTATATACTGCTTCTTTCTCCAAAAGTCTGTGAACTGGTTTTTGAAAAAAAGCATTTAGTTGTTTGTGTTTTCTGTGGCTTATTGGCATTGGTCGTTGAGCACTGGGGCTAGCATTTTGAGATAGATGTCATTAATATGAATGTGAGACAAAACCACAGACAATTAAAATAATTTTTATGTTGCCGTTGGTCTCATAGCCTTCCTGTGAATCAATCACATGTGACTTAAGACTGTGTTTGAACCAACTTCTCACTTTGTGCATTGTAAACAACACTCATCACAAAATTCAGATAAAAGGTAAAAAGGAATTGTGTGGTAGTACAAGAATCTCAGTGCTATTTTTACAGGAAACATTATATGTACTTACCATGAGCCAAGTGTCAATACCTTCTAGCTGAAGACCGTCAGGAACACACCTGTAGCTAAATCATTGAAGACAGAGCCCATTAGGAGTGGCAGGGGTGGTGGAGTGAAAGTGAGAGAGGGTAAGCAAAAGTTACGAAGCAAAGGCTATATCTTGTACATTTAGCAGGGTGGGAAAGGCAAGGAGCAGAGCATTTGTATAGGCTTGATGTTTTGTTAATGGCGTTGGTTGTGGGAAGAAAGCAATATGCAATAGGTTGGGGGCAGATTATGTAAGGTCTTGAATGTGAAGCTAAGGCATTAATCTTGTAGGAAGAGACATCGAACATTACTGAAGGGAGTTAGAAAAAATCGCAAGAACTAGTAACAGAATCGCATCTAATTCTGACTTGCCTAACAGGGCATGACGTGCACAAAGTTAAGGTTTAGTACGGTGCCTTTCATATCATTTTGGTCAGAAGCCACAGTAAAAATACATCCTATGCCGAAACCCAGTATACAGTACTGATGCACACATACACACAACTGAAACTTAAGATAAACAAGACTTTGCCTTATCATGTGTGCAACATTATTTTCTACTCCACCCCACTCCACCTGCTCCTGCTTTACTTCACTTGATTGTACTTCATGCTTGTGTATCCTCGTTATTTTTTTCTATCTACAAAGGAATGGCCAAAAATTTGAAAAATAGTGTTTTACAAAGATAAATTAGTGAGGAAGGTGAACCGCAGGGTACAAAATAGGGGTAGGATGGTACTTATTAGGTGATAGCATTGTTCATTTACTAATAAACTCCTTAATTCTTTCCTTCAACCAAATTTGATGAAGTATGTATTACGTACCAGGCATGGAGATACAAAGATTCCCAAGATTCAGTCATGCCCTCAGAAGGCTTGTGGCTAGTGGTAGAGACAGGTAGCCAATTCAGTGTGGCAAGTGCTTTAATAGAGATTTGAGAAAAAGTTCCCAGTACAAATCTCGCAACCTCAGGAAAATGTTGTTGTTAGGCGCCATCCAGTCAGGTCCTACTTATAGCAACGCTGTGTACAACTGTATGAAACACTGCCTGGTCCTGCCTTGTCCTCACAAATGTTATGTTTGAGACCGTTGTTGCTGCCACAGTGTCAATCCGCTTCATCGAGTGTCTTCCTCTTTTTCACTGACCCTCTATTTTACCAGGTTCAAGTAATCAAAAGTTGCATTTTACTTTGATCCACAATTAACACCAATGGAAATAGTAGTCTGGAAAACAAATGATGCATTGCCCTGGGCAAGCCTGCTGCAGGAGACCTCTTTAAAGTGTTAAAAAGCAAAGATGTCACCTTGAAGACTAAGGTAGAGGGTCAGTGAAAAAGAGGAAGACTCTCAACAAGATGGATTGACACATTGGCTGCAACAATGGGCTTGAGCATAACAATGATTATGAGAATGGCGAGGGACAGGGCAGTATCTCATGCTGTTGTACATAGAGTCCTTATGACTCAGTGGCACCTAACAACAACAACAACAACAACTCTACCAAGCATGATGTGCTTTTCCAGAATCTGATCCCTCCAGAGTATGTGAGATGAAATTTTGCCATCCCGGCATCCTAGGAGCTTTCTGATTGTATTTCTTCCAAGACAGACTTGTTCGTTCTTCTGGAAGGCCATGGTATATAGTCAGCGCTCTTTACCAACACCGTAATTCAAAGGCATCAATTCTTCTTTGATCTTCTTTATTCCTTGTCCAGCTTTCACAGGCAGGTGCGTCTATTGAAAATACCATGGCTTAGGTCAGACGCACTTCAGTTTTCAAAGTGACATCTTTGCTTTTTAACAGTTTCAAGAATACTTTTGCAGCAGATTTACCCAATGCAATATGTTCTTTGATTTCCTAACTGCTGCTTCCATGGGTGTTTATCGAGGATCCAAATAAAATGAAATCCTTGACAACTTCAATATTTTCTCCATTTGTGATATTGCATATTGGTCCAGTTGTGAGGAGTTCCATTTTTTTCATGTTGAAGTGCAATCCATACCGAAGGCTGTGGTCTTTGATCTTCATCAGTAAGTGCTTCAAGTCATCTTCACTTTCAGCAAGCAAGGCTGTGTCATCTGCGTAATGCAGGTTGTTCAGGAGTCTTCCTCTGATGCTGATACCATATTTTTCTTCATATAGTTCAGCTTCTCGGGTTATATAGATTTGATTGAGTATGATGAAAGGCTACAACGCAGATTCGCACAATAATGAAACACTGCCCTGTCCTGCATCACCCTCAGAATCCTTGCATGCTTGAGCCCACGTTTGCAGGCACTGTATCAGTCCATCTCATTGAGGATCTTCCTCTCTTTGTTTCTTATGTCTCATTAATTCTCAGGTCAATTAATCTGACGTTCACTGTGAGACAAAGTAGAAGTCAACCTCTGAGTAGAATATTTACATTTGTAAGCCCCCTGCAAGTCTATTTATCATTTTTTTTGCATGTTAAAATTTTTTTGATGGTATTGCTTTTTAGTATTAAGGGCTCTAAGTACTGGGAAAAAAATGATGTTTGAAGTTTTGTATAATTCCATTGTCACATGTATTTTATTGCTGCAGTAACTCTAGAGTGCAGACTTATTTTTAATTGTACTAGCATTGTGTGTGGAAATGGAGGGAACGTACTGAAAAAAATGAGAATTCAGAAGTGAATAATCCGTAGAAGTGATATCAAACTTTGCCATGAAGCTGGGGTTTCAATAAGTTATGTAACAGAAAAAGTAAAAAAGGAATCTATATCCACACTCTCTTTCCCTCGTGCAATCATTCTCACAGTGGCTGCATTCCTTCCCAGCCAAATCCTATACTTCTGTGCTTTTTTGTACAGATGGTGGAGATGCTGCGCAATCAGCAGGGAAGCCTATATTATATGGAAAATGGGAAGAATAATTAAGAGAGAGTATAAAAGAGTCAGAGAAGAGAGAGAGAATGAATCTGGGTTTGGAAGAGACTATTTGGAGTTGGAAGTCGAGATAAGATGGAAGCTTCTGGTAGCAGCTTTGGTACATGAGGATTTCGAGAAGGCTGAAGGTAAGACAAAATATTTTAAGAAGTTCTGCTCTTCATATGGAATGTTCTTCCACTTTGGGCGTTAATCTATAGTTTCTTCTAGAAATCTTACGCTATTTGAAATATTTCTTCCAACTTTATCACTTTAAGACAGAAATTTTTTTTTTTTTGCTTCCAGCAATTAACTTAGTAAGTCTCATTTATATCCAAATCTTTTCTTTTCTCACTGATTTTGATGCTGCTTTTACAATATAATTATTATTGTTGTTGTTAGGTGCCCACGAGTCCATTCAGACTCATACTGACCCTCTGTAGGACAGAATGAATATAATAGCATCTGACTGTACTGGATTTGCTTGTGATCATTCTGCTGCATGGATATATCTATTTAGATTGAGCCAGTTTCACACTGGCTAAGCACAGCTTCATGGTGCATGTAATAAAGAGGAGACCAAACCTTTTCTCTTCATTCTTGTTTGTAAAAAAAAAAAAAAAACAAAAACCCAGTGCCCTCGAGTCGATTCCAACTCATAGCGACCCTATAGGATTATCTTGCCCAATTATTCTTGTGGCAAACATGGCTAAGTTGCCTTTCCAATATCTATTCTCAACTTTTTTTTTTTTTTTTAATAGTAGAACACTGGTTTAGTTTGGGATTGCAATATACCCAGCTAAAAACCTCAGTCTAGGGGTTGCCATGCCTATTAGTTTCCTATTGCTGCTATAAAAAATTACCATAAACTAGTGACCTAAACCAACATAAATTTATTATCTTTAAGTTCTGGAAGACAGATGTCCAAAATGAGTCCCACTGAGCTAAAAATCAAGATGTCTGCCTTCCTTTCTGGAGGTTGTAAGGAAAAATCTGTTCTTAGGTTTTCATCAGTGGTCCTTATGATGTGCCGTACATGAGATGTCATATTCTTGGGTAGGGAAATTCTCTTTCAGGACAGCTGGGCCCATTGGCAGTGAGGGAATCTGCATCTGGTGCCAAAGCTGAACCCATGGGACCGAACTGGCAGTAAAGTTTTCTTTCTTTATGGTCCCATGGCCTCCAAGGAGTGGAGTCCTGGAGAATGGAGTAACAGTTAAACAATGTATTTTTTGAGAACTTCTGAGAAATCTGCCTCTGAGCCCCCAAAGCTTTAAATTCTCCCTCTGCTGCTCAACTGCAACACACCGGCCACAGGCTAAGATCCCCCTCATTTGTAGTCCTCCGCTGAAAGGTCCATCCACTCCTGAGACCCAGCACTGGAAACCACCTCCCTGCCTAGCCTGTACCCATTGTTCAAAGGAGAAAGGGCCAGTATAGCCCGGTCTCTGGGGTGATGCCATGGAGAAGCCAGAGAACTCCAGGGAGTTCTGTGGGCATGGGCTCTGTGGGAATGGATTTCAGGGGAAGGAAAGCTTTTATGAACCATGTCTTCTGGGGAACAGTCAGGGTGATGACATAGTGAAATGGTATTGATTCAAATTCTATACCGTCCAGGTCCCTACTCTGAAGGGGCTTCTCACAGCCCATTCTCTCTGGTTCCCTTTCCTTCTTGTTTCCATCTCAGAGAACAATCTGCTCTTTGAGCAGAAATATTTACTCTCCCCTCAGGCTGTTCAGCTCTCAGGATTCTGCTCTGGTTCAACCTTAGCACCTCCTCTTATTTGTCAAGCACTGACTACAGGAGGCAGCGCTGCTGAGTGAGGAAGGCCCTGACTTGGAATCAGACAAGGGTGAGTTCTAATTCAGCCCTTTCCACATAGTAGCTGATGGACTGTATAAATATTCTTTACATACTAGGAACCTGCTTCTTCATCAGCACAACAGTGAGTACAAGGACCTCAGAGGAAGCTCGTGGTATGACAGATACAATGTGTCTATGTCTAGAATCTATTGTCTAGTGTCATTTGAAAAACACCATTTATTTATCATTCACATGATACGTTCCAACAAGAATTTTTAGAAAGTCTACACAATTACATAAGACAAAGGAAAATATTTTAAATGTATAGAAGAAGAGAAACATTGGGTCAAAAGAAAAGAAAGGAAACATAAAATGAAGGGAGAAATGACAAAGTAAACAAAATTCATATCATAATATCTCACACAGGTGCCAACATTAGGCGCCTGATTTGGCTGTGTATATTCCAGTGAAGACAAAAGACTGTTTGTAGTGTTAGCATAAGATTTGGCTATATAAGTGGAAAAGCTTAATTAAAAGTGCTTTAAACAGAATAGGAGTTTATTTTCTCTTCCGTAAAAGAAGGGTCCAACATAATAGCTCCAGGTTAACATGAGTGCAAGCGCTAGTCTATATTTCTGCTCTGCCATTCACAATGTGTGGTTTTTGTAGATATGATGGCTTCTAGATTCCAGTTGTCATGTACAAACTGGGGGTAAGAAGAAGACGGAAAAGGGGAAATGTTTCTAAAGAGCATTCCAATATTCCCATCCCAAACCTTCCCTTCTATACCACTGACTACCCATAATTACAAGTGGAAGTGTGGTACTTCAGCAAGGCATATGTAACCAGTTGTCACCTGTTCAATTATCTTTGCTCAGTAGGGTTTTCAATGGCTGTGACCTTTCAGATGTAGATGGACAGCCTTTCTTCTGAAGAGAATCCGAGTGGATTCAAACCGCCAACTTTTTGTTTAGTAGCCTAGGTCTCAACTGTTTGTACCACCCAAGGCATATCTAACCAACTCCCTATAAAATTGGGTTTCTGTTAGTAAAAAAGAGAATATGTATGTTGGGTAGGGAATCTATGCTACAACCATCAGTTATAAGATTCACAGTATCTATAACATTAAAACATACTAATTCTGTAATGGAAGCATGACCCTGCCTCCTAAAAAAAAAAAATGTCCCTGATTCTCATAAAAACATTACACTGTATAATATAATATAATGAGCAATGTCTTCAGCCAATTCCCTACAAGTAATCCAATCATGAATTTGAATATTCTTGAAATGATTCCTAGTGGAGGCTAAAGGCATCACACACAGTAACTGTCACTCTAGGGAAAAAGGGAGGAGACAGGGACATTATATCCTGGCCCAGGTATTCACGTGTTCTGAAGCAGGAACCTTGATGGGGCTAAACAGCAATATCCAAATGACTGGCAAGAATATCCTAACTCCCTAGGAGGACAGACTGAGAGATGCACTGCAGTTACTCTATTATTACTCTGAGTTTCATGGCTTTAATTAACCAGTTGTTATGAATCCCTTGATCTCCAAACCAAATGATTGCAATGGCCAGTACTTTGTATTTCCTGGGAAGTTTTGAATATTTTATGTACTAGTCTTATATGAATTGGATAAGAAAAAAATAATCTCTATCCCCCACTTTTATCATGACAACAGATCATTGATGGGTGGCCACATGTGGAAGTGGGAGATGCCCCAAGAGATCTGCAGTGAAACCCATCAGTTAGCTTTCTGTTTGTCTCTCCACCTGCAGTGATTCCCCTGTTTCTTGGATCTACCCTCAGTGGCTAAAAGAGATGTCGTAGGGATGCTCATGGGATGTCCCAGGGGAGCCTGGATATGCTCGGGTGGAACCTCCATGTCTCTGAGTGAAGGCAACAGGATTTCAATGAGTCTTGAACCAATGCATGCCTCCTTCCCTTTGAGTGTGGAGAAACTCCAGCTAAGAGGTTCAGGCAGCGTTTCTCTGGGGCATTCTGCAGAGTAGAGGTCCAAACTTAAAGAAATGTTCTTTCTAAGGTAAAGACTCCCTGTGGTTGTGGATTCAAATGTTGGCCCAGATTTATACCATGGGAACTAAATGACAAGCAAAATTCCTATCTGTTTAGGTTCTTTTGCTCCCTGTAAGCTAAATCCGTCTGAGACGTTAGGAACACTAGAAAAATGCTATTTGATGAGCAGGAATAGTATTTCAAGTGCTGAAGCCCTAGAGACAGCGGATACTAGCCTGTTCCCTTTGTCTGCAGCTCGCCACTCCCAGGTTGGGAATGAACTCACTTGTGCCTCCCATAGACATCACTCTGGTCCAGGTAACCATGCCTGGTCCACCTCATACCCTTCTGTTCTCACCAAAAGCAGCCAGGGAGGAAAGTAACCTTGTAGGATGCAATCCAGAAAAGCTTAAAGAGACAAATAACTGCTGTGCCTAGACCATGTATTCTCAAGGGGGGTGATACCACCACCTAGGTGATAGAAATAGGTTCTTGGGAGTGTGAAAACATATGAGACATTACAATGGTTTGTGGCCTTCTAAAGGGCCACAGTACCTAAACAGGCATACACTATATTTGTGGAATTAAAATTGCAAGAGTTTGTAGGTTGGTGATTAAGAGGGAAAATGCCTCTAAAGGCTCATTAGGGGGCAAGACTGAAAGAAAATTTGTGAAATGCTGGACCAAAAGTATGGAGGGAGGTATTTGTTGAGCAGTAACTCCCAAAAAGGTCCTTGGGCGGTACAAAAGGTTTGCACTTGACTACATCCAATGGATCCTGGCTGAAACCATAGAATACCAGAGAGATGTTTACTTGTGTTTTATTGACTATGCTAAGGCATTCGACTGTGTGGATCATAATAAATTATGGATGACTTTGCAGAGAATAGGAATTCCGGAACACTTAATTTTGCTCATGAGGAATCTATACATGGAAAGGGAGGCAGTTGTTTGAACAGAATAAGGGGATACTGAATGGTTTAAAGTCAGGAAAGGTGTGCGTCAGGGTTGTATCCCTTCACTATACCTATACAATATGTGTGCTGAGCATATAATCTGAAAAACTGGACTCGATGAAGAGGACTGGGGCATCAGGATTGGAGGAGGACTCATGAACAATCTGCATTATACGGATGACACAACCTTGCTTGCTAAAAGTGAAGAGGACTTGAAGCACTTATTAATGAAGATCAAAGACCACAGCCTTCAGTAGGATTACACGTCAACATAAAAAAAACAAAAATCCTCAAAACTGAAGCAATGAGCAACATCATACCAAATGGAGAAAAGACTGAGTTTGTCAAGGATTTCACTTTACTTGGGTGCATAATCAACACCCATGGAAGCAGCAGTGAAGAAATCAAGAGACACATTGCATTGGAAAATCTGCTGCAAAACACGTCTTTAAAGTGTTGAAAAATGAAGATGTCACCTTGAGGGCTAACGTGCGCCTGACCCAAGCCATGTTGTTTTCAATTGCCTCATATGCATGGGAAAGCTGGACAAGGAATAAGGAAGATAGAAGAATTGAGGCCTTCGAATTGTGGTTTTGGTGAAGAATATTGAATATAGCATGGACTGCTGAAAGAATGAACAAATCTGTCTTGGAAGAATTACAACCAGAATGCTCTTTAGAAGCAAGGATGCCAAGACTACATCTCATATACTTTGGACTTGTCATCAGGCGGGATCAGTGTCTGGAGAAGGACATCATGCTTGGTAGAGCAGAAGGTCATCAAAAAAGATGAAGACCCTCAACGAGATGGCGTGATACGGTGGCTGCAACAATGAGCTCAAGCGTAGTAAGTATTTTGAGGATAGCACAGGGTCGGGCACTGTTTCGTTCTCTTACGCATAGGGTCACTGTGAGTTGAATCCAACTTGATGGCACGTAACAACGATAACAACTAACCTAAAGTTTGATGGTTTGAACCCTCCTAGCACACCATGGAAGAAAGGCCTGGTGATCTGCTTTCATAATAGAAAACTCTATGGAGGAATTCTACTCTATAAGAAACACATAGGGTCGCCACGAGTGAGAATCGGCTCATGGCAGAGGGCTTTGGTTTAACTCTCAGAAGACAAGAAGAATGCAAAGAGAGAGGAAAGCCCATTCTTTTAGGGTGGGGTTGTTCCATTCATGCATTTCATGTTTTCTTAACTCCTATTCTGTGTTTTTCTCATCCACAATTTCAGTGAAGGGCTTTGTGTCCTGATCAGCTGGAACTACAGTGTTTTCTTTTTTTTTTTTTAATTTTGTTAGCAAGAGCTAGCTTCTCCTCTTTATTTTATTCCCTCATTTTTCATAAGTGCGATCTCGTGTGTTCATGACTTCATTTATGAGTCCATTTCTTCATTCAACAAATATTCACTGTAAGCAAATACTATCTCTACATGAAGTATAATAAAACTTCCTATTTCATAGGTTTGTGGGGAAGATGAAATGACATAATGCATGAAAAGATGCAATGTCTTTCATACCAGGAACATAGCTCTCAATGAGTAGAATAGAGTTGTCAGATACTGAGTATCCCTAATATGCCAGACCCTGTTTCTGTTTTTTTAGTATTCTGATTCAAATGTCCTTTCCTACCTGATCAGTGCAGCACATATGAAATCTAATGATTTTAGTTCATTTAATTGCTATCCAAACACACAACTAAAAAATTAGTCATTACTTTAAATAACTTTTCAGTTGATATCCACCATCTTTCAGTTATAAATCATCATCTGCAAGAGATCATTTTGCCTTTCCAACATTAAGACTCTAATTTATTTTTCTTGTGTTATTGCATGGTATGAAACTCCAGACTACTGTACTGGATAGTGGCCATATCATGCATCCTTATATTCTTTACAATTTTAGTGGGAATTTCTATGTCGTGTGCCACAGAGACTCCCAGCAAGAACCTTGTTTGGAGGTAAGTCTTTGTTGATTAGTCAGTTATTTCCTAGACTATGGATGCGCTCTGCTTTTCTTTAAGTCAACTGTGGTTAGTTATATTTCCCTAAAAGAAAAGAACTATCTTGAGGTTTTCAGAATTTTTCCCATCGAGACAGACATGATTACATGTTCTCCACGTGCGTAATCACAGCCACTATCTCAAAACTAATTCCCTGCATTCTGATTTCTCATGTTAGTTTTTAGATTACACTCGTCCGAAGTTTGCTTTTGCCAAAGAATGCCTCTTGGAGTTATCAAATCTATAGCTTTCTTGTTTTAATTTCATTAGTTATCCTTTTATCTTGATTATTTACTATTTCCTGATTTTGGAAGTTTATTTTGATATATTTCATTGTACTTTTTCTAACTAGTTTTTAGTTACGTTTTAAAGTTTGTGTTTATGTGCCTGTACAAAAATTCAGATGTTAAACAAAATACCCTAAAACAAGATAGGAAGTCCTGGTGGTGCAGTGGTTAAAGTGCTTGACTGTTAATCAAAAGGTTGGCAATTTGAACCAACCAGCCACTCCATGGGAGAAAGATGCAGAAATCTGCTTCCATAAAGATTTACAACCTTGAAAACCCTATAGGAGGGTTCTACACTCTACAGCAGGGTCAGTATGAGTCCAATTCAATTTGACAGCAATAGGTATATTTTTCAGTTGAATTTCTTGAAATATTTTCTCATAATTAACTTCAGTAGAATTACTTAAAGTTTGTCTAAAAATTGATATAAAACAAACAACCAAACCCATTGTCATCGAGTGGATTCTGACTCATACCGACAGTATAGGTCAGAGTAGAACTTCCCCATAGGGTTTCCAAAGCTGTAACCTTTAGAGGACTAGACTGCTATATTTTTCTGCTGCACAGCAAACAGCCAAAATTTTGTGTAGCAGCGAAGTGCAGTGTGATACCTACCGAAAGATTGTTGTTGTTAGATGCCTTTAGTCGATTTCAGCTCATACCGACCCTGTGTACAACCGAAGGAAACATCGTCTGATCCTTCGCCATCCTCACAATCATTGCTGTATTTGAGCCTATTGTTAATGTCCTGTTGTAACTGCTTTTGAATAATCTACAGGAAGATTTTACCTGTGTGTCATATTTATGATATTGTTGGATAATTTCTGCATTTTATCCGGCCTCCTTTCTTTGGAATGGGTGCAAATGTGGACTTCTTCCCATAGGTTGGTCAGGTTGCTGCCTTCCAAATTTCTTTGCATAGATGAGCGAGCACTTCCAGTGGTACATTCCATTTGTTGAAATATCTCAATTGATATTGCATAAATCTCTGAAGTCTTCTTTTTGGCCAATGCCTTCAGTGTGGTTCGAACCTCTTCTTTCAGTACCATGGGTTCTTGATCACATGCTACCTCCTGAATGGCTGAAGGTCGACCAGTTCTTTTTGGTACAGTGACTGTGTATTCCCTCCATCTTCTTTTGATACTTCCTGCATTGCTCAATATTTTCTCCTTCAAATCCTTCAATATTGCAACTTGAGGCTTGACTTTTTTCTTCAGTTCTTTCAGCTTGAGAAATGGCAAGCATGTTCTTCTGTTTTGATTTTCTAAATGCAGGTCTTTGCACATTTCATTATAATATTTTACTGTGTCTTCTCAAGCTGCTGTCTGAAATATTCTCTTCAACTCTTTTACTTAATCATTTCTGTCTTTCGCTTTAGCTACACTACATTCAAGAGCAACTTTTAGAGTCTCTTCTGACATCCACTTTGGTCTTTTCTTTCCTGTCTTTTTAATGATCTCTTGCTTTCTTCATGTATGATGTCTTTGAAGTCATTCCAGAATTCATCTAGTCTCTGGTCATTAGTGTTCAGTGCATCAAATCTATTCTTGAGTTGATCTCTAAATTTAGGCGAGATATCAAGGTTGTACTTTAGCTCTTATGGACTTGTTGAAATTTTCTTCAACTTCAACTTGAGCTTGTATCTGAGCAATTGATTGTTGCCGAGTAGGTCCCTGACCTTGTTCTGACTGAGGATACTGAGTTTTTCTGTTGCACTGGGTTTTGAGTTCTTCCCACAGATGTAGTCAATTTGATTCCTGTGTGTTCCATCCAGTGAGGTCCACGTGTTTAGCCACCATTTATGTGGTTGAGGAAAGGTATTTGCAATGAATAATTCCTTGGTCTTGCAAAATCCTATTGTTTGAACTCTGGAATCATTTTTATCACCAAGCCATATTTTCCAACTACCAATCCTTCTTTGTTTCCAACTTCTGCATTCCAATTGCCAGTAACTATCAATGCATTTTGATTGCACGTTCAATCAGTTTCAAACTCAGAAGTTGGAAAAAATCTTCAATTTCTTCATCTTTGGCCTTTGTGGTTGGTGTGTAAATCTGCATAATAGTTGTGTATTAGCTAGCCTTTCTTGTAGGCATATGGAAAATATCCTATCACTGGCAGCATTGTACTTCAAGATAGTTCCTGAGATATTCTTTTTGATGATGAACGCTACACCATTCTTCTTCAATTTGTCATTTTCGGCATCGTAGACCATATGATTATCTGATTCAAAATGGCCAATACCAATCCATTTCAGCTCACTATATTCTAGGATGTTGATATTTATGAGTTCCATTTCCTTTTTGACAACTTCCAATTTTCCTAGATTCATACTTCATGCATTCCACTTTCAGATTATTAATGGGTATTTTCAGCTGTTTCTTCTCATTTTGAGTCCTGCCACATCAGCAAATGAAGATCCCAAAAGCTTGTTAAAAATGCAGTTCTGATAGGGGGCCAAGATGGCGGACTAGGTAGACACTACCCTGGATCCCTCTTGCAACAAAGACTCGGAAAAACAAGGGAATCGATCACATACATAACAATCTACGAACCCTGAGCAACAAACACAGATTTAGAGACGGAAAACGAACAAATATGGGGCAGCAGTGACTGTTTTCGGAGCCTGGAGCCAGCGTCCCAGTCAGATAACCTTGGCGCCGGGCATCTGGGCTCAGGGGAGCTGAACTCATAAATCTTGTGACGGCGCAAACAAGGGGCGCAGCCCTACCCCCCTGAACTGAACCCGGGAGGGGGCCCAGCCAGTCTGCGTGAGCAGCGTGGTGACACGGCTGGTGGGAGAACTCCCTGGAAGGCAGTGACTGGTTTTGAAGCCGGGAGTGCTGCGTCCCAGCCCGGGAACCCTGGCGCCGGGTATTTGACTGTGCGCTGTCACGGCACAAGCACGGGGCGCAGCCCTACTCCCCTGAACTGACCCCAGGAGGGGGCCCAGCCGGTCTGCGGAGGTGGCGCGGCGACGCGGCTGGCGGGACGAGAAGTCCCTGGGAGGCAGCAACTGATTTCGGAGCCAGGAGTAAAGCATCCCAGCAGGGGAACCTTGACACTAGGATTTGGACTGGCAGCGGAGGATCTGACCGCGGCTTCAGCGGGCCAGACCCCCGGGGGCAATCTCCACACAGCCAACACACATAGGCGACACGCCCTTCGGGAGTCTCAGATAAAATAGTCATTCCAAGCAAGACAAGCAACTCTGGCTATATTCTGACGTGCTACTCTCCTATCTCTCTGATCCCTCCCCCACCCTCCCCAGTCGGCTTCATTAACATTGGAATTTCCTGAGCCAGAGGGAGAACAGCTCCGGCTCTGCGGCGGCTTTGCTTCCACCCCCCCTTTTTTTTTCCTTTGGTCTTTTCCTAACCCACTCTTCCGGCCTGAGAGAAGGAACCACAGAAAACCCAGGGACCAAAAATCCATCCCTAATTGGACTAAAAACACAGAACCAGCTACAGCTAAGCATATATGATCCAAATCTCGGACTTTCCTCCTTACAGGGAACAAGGTGGCACTTATACTCCAAAGGCAGTTCTGATAGGGATCTGCCTGCATTTTTTTTTTAGCGGAATTTCTGGAAAAACAAGTTTCCCAGTGATGGCTCAGAGACAGCAGTCGATATCAAACCACATAAAGAAGCAGACCATGAGAGCTTCTACAACCCCCCAAACAAAAGAATCAAAATCTTTCCCAAATGAAGATACAATCCTGGAATTATCAGATACAGAATATAAAAAACTAATTTACAGAATGCTTCAAGACATCAGAAATGAAATAAGGCAAACTGCAGAAAAAGCCAAGGAACACACTGATAAAACAGTTGAAGAACTCAAAAAGATTATTCAAGAACATAGTGGAAAAATTAATAAGTTGCAAGAATCCATAGAGAGACAGCATGTAGAAATCCAAAAGATTAACAATAAAATTACAGAATTAGACAACGCAATAGGAAGTCAGAGGAGCAGACTCAACCAATTAGAATGCAGACTGGGAAATCTGGAGGACCAGGGAATTAACACCAACATAGCTGAAAAGAAAACATATAAAAGAATTAAAAAAAATGAAGAAACCCTAAGAATCATGTGGGACTCTATCAAGAAGGATAACTTGCGTGTGACTGGCGTCCCAGAACAGGGAGGGAGGACAGAAAACACAGAGAAAATAGTTGAAGATCTCCTGACACAAAACTTCCCTGACATCATGAAAGACGAAAGGATATCTATCCAAGATGCTCATCGAACCCCATTTAAGATTGATCCAAAAAGAAAAACACCAAGACATATTATCATCAAACTTGCCAAAACCAAAGATAAAGAGAAAATTTTAAAAGCAGCCAGGGAGAAAAGAAAGGTCACCTTCAAGGGAGAATCAATAAGTTCAGACTACTCAGCAGAAACCATGCAGACAAGAAGGGAATGGGATGACATATACAGAGCACTGAAGGAGAAAAACTGCCAGCCAAGGATCATATATCCAGCAAAACTCTCTCTGAAATATGAAGGCGAAATTAAGATATTTACAGATAAACACAAGTTTAGAGAATTTGCAAAAACCAAATCAAAGCTAAAAGAAATACTAAAGGATATTGTTGGGTCAGAAAACCAATAATATCAGATACCAGCACAACACGAGGTCACAAAACAGAACATCCTGATATCAACTCAAATAGGGAAATAACAAAAACAAATTCAGATTAATTAAAAAAAATGCTCATAACAGGGAATCACTGAAGTCAAAATGTAAAAGATCACAATAATCAAAAAGAGGGACTAAATACAGGTGGCATAGAACTGCCATATGGAGAGTGATACAAGGCGATATAGAACATTACAAGTTAGGTTTTCACTTAGAAAAATAGGGGTAAATATTAAGGTAACCACAAAGAGGTATAACAACACCATAACTCAAGATAAAAGCCAAGAAAAACGTAACAACTCAATAAACAAAGTCAAACACCATGAAAATGAGGATCTCACAATTTACTAAGAAAAACATCTCAGCACAGAAAAGTATGTGGAAAAATGAAATTGTCAACAACACACATAAAAAGGCATCAAAATGACAACACTAAACACTTATTTATCTATAATTACGCTGAATGTAAATGGACTAAATGCACCAATAAAGAGACAGAGAGTCTCGGACTGGATAAAGAAACACGATCCATCTATATGCTGCCTACAAGAGACACACCTTAGACTTAGAGACACAAACAAACTAAAACTCAAAGGATGGAAAAAAATATATCAAGCAAACACCAAGCAAAAAAGAAGAGGAGTAGCAATATTAATTTCTGACAAAATAGACTTTAGACTTAAATCTACCACAAAGGATAAAGAAGGACACTACATAATGATAAAAGGGACAATTGATCAGGAAGACATAACCATATTAAATATTTATGCACCCAATGACAGGGCTGCAAGATACATAAATCAAATTTTAACAGAACTGAAAAGTGAGATAGACACCTCCACAATTATAGTAGGAGACTTCAACACACCACTTTTGGAGAAGGACAGGACATCCAGTAAGAAGCTCAACAGACACACGGAAGACCTAATTACAACAGTCAACCAACTTGACCTCATTGACTTATACAGAACTCTCCACCCAACTGCTGCAAAGTATACTTTTTTTCTAGCGCACATGGAACATTCTCTAGAATAGACCACATACTAGGTCATAAAACAAATCTTTGCAGAATCCAAAACATCGAAATATTAGAAAGCATCTTCTCAGACCACAAGGCAATAAAACTAGAAATCAATAACAGAAAAACTAGGGAAAAGAAATCAAATACTTGGAAACTGAACAATACCCTTCTGAAAAAAGACTGGGTTATAGAAGACATCAAGGAGGGAATAAGGAAATTCATAGAATGCAACGAGAATGAAAATACTTCCTATGAAAACCTCTGGGACACAGCAAAAGCAGTGCTTAGAGGCCAATTTATATCGATAAATGCACACATACAAAAAGAAGAAAGAGCCAAAATCAGAGAACTGTCCCTACAAGTTGAACAAATAGAAAGTGAGCAACAAAAGAATCCATCAGGCACCAGAAGAAAACAAATAATAAAAATTAGAGCTGAACTAAATGAATTAGAGAACAGAATAACAATTGGAAGAATTAACAAAGCCAAAAGCTGGTTCTTTGAAAAAATTAACGAAATTGATAAACCATTGGCTAGACTGACTAAAGAAAAACAGGAAAGGAAACAAATAACTCGAATAAGAAACGAGAAGGGCCACATCACAACAGAACCACCTGAAATTAAAGGAATCATATCAGATTATTACGAAAAATTGTACTCTAACAAATTTGCAAACCTAGAAGAAATGGATGAATTCCTGGAAAAACACTACCTACCTAAACTAACACATTCAGAAGTAGAACAACTAAATAGACCCATAACAAAAAAAAGAGATTGAAACAGTAATCAAAAAACTCCCAACAAAAAAAAGCCCTGGCCCGGACGGCTTCACTGCAGAGTTCTACCAAACTTTCAGAGAAGAGTTAACACCACTACTACTAAAGGTATTCCAAAGCATAGAAAATGACGGAATACTACCCAACTCATTCTATGAAGCCACCATCTCCCTGAAACCAAAACCAGGTAAAGACATTACAAAAAATGAAAATTGCAGACCTATATCCCTCACGAACATAGATGCAAAGATCCTCAACAAAATTCTAGCCAATAGAATTCAACAACATATCAAAAAAATAATTCACCCTGATCAAGTGGGATTTATATCAGGTATGCAAGGCTGTTTTAATATCAGAAAAGCCATTGATGCAATCCACCACATAAATAAAACAAAAGACAAAAACCACATGATCTTATCAATTGATGCAGAAAAAGCATTTGACAAAGTCCAACACCCATTTATGATAAAAACTCTCAGCAAAATAGAAATTGAAGGAAAATTCCTCAACATAATAAACGGCATCTATGCAAAGCCAACAGCCAACATCACTCTAAATGGAGAGAGCCTGAAAGCATTTCCCTTGAGAACGGGAACCAGACAAGGATGCCCTTTATCACCGCTCTTATTCAACATTGTGCTAGAAGTCCTAGCCAGAGCAATTAGGCTAGACAAAGAAATAAAGGGCATCCGGATTGGCAGGGAGGAAGTAAAATTATCTCTATTTGCAGATGACATGATCTTATACACAGAAAACCCTAAGGAATCCTCCAGAAAATTACTGAAACTAATAGAAGAGTTTGGCAGAGTCTCAGGTTATAAGATAAACATACAAAAATCATTTGGATTCCTCTACATCAACAAAAAGAACATCAAAGAGGAAATAATCAAATCAATATCATTCACTGTAGCCCCCAAGAAAATAAAATACTTAGGAATAAATCTTACCAAGGATGTAAAAGACCTATACAAAGAAAACTACAAAGCTCAACTACAGGAAATTAAAAAGGACGTACTCAAGTGGAAAAACATACCTTGCTCATGGATAGGAAGACTTAACATAGTAAAAATGTCTATTCTACCAAAAGCCATCTATACATACAATGCACTTCCGATCCAAATTCCAATGTCATTTTTTAAGGTGATAGAGAAACAAATCACCAACTTCATATGGAAGGGAAAGAAGCCTCGGATAAGCAAAGCATTACTGAAAAAGAAGAAGAAAGTGAGAGGCCTCACTCTACCTGATTTCAGAACCTATTATACAGCCACAGTAGTCAAAACAGCCTGGTATTGGTACAACAACAGGCACATAGACCAGTGGAACGGAATTGAGAACCCAGGTATAAATCCACCCACATATGAGCAGCTGATATTTGACAAAGGACCAGTGTCAGTTAATTGGGGAAAAGATAGTCTTTGTAACAAATGGTGCTGGCATAACTGGATAGCCATTTGCAAAAAAATGAAACAGGACCCATACCTCACACCATGCACAAAAACTAACTCCAAGTGGATCAAAGACCTAAACATAAAGACTAAAACGATAAACATCATGGAAGAAAAAATAGGGACAACCCTAGGAGCCCTAACAAGGCATAAACAAAATACAAAACATTACCAAAAATGACGAAGAAAAACCAGATAACCGGGAGCTCCTAAAAACCAAACACCTATGCTCATCTAAAGACTTCACCAAAGGAGTAAAAAGACCGCCTACAGACTGGGAAAGAATTTTCAGCTATGACATCTCCGACCAGCGCCTCATCTCTGAAGTCTACATGATTCTGTCAAAACTCAACCACAAAAAGACAAACAACCCAATCAAAAAGTGGGCAAAGGAAATGAGCACACATTTCACTAAAGAAGATATTCAGGCAGCTAACAGATACATGAGAAAATGCTCTCGATCATTAGCCATTAGAGAAATGCAAATAAAAACTACGATGAGATTCCATCTCACTCCAACAAGGCTGGCATTAATCCAAAAGACACAAAATAATAAATGTTGGAGAGGCTGCGGAGAGGTTGGAACTCTTATACACTGCTGGTGAGAATGTAAAATGGTACAACCACTTTGGAAGTCTATCTGGCGTTATCTTAAACAGTTAGAAATAGAACTACCATAAAAAAACTACAACCCAGAAATCCCACTCCTCGGAATATACCCTAGAGAAACAAGAGCCTTCACGCTAACAGATATATGCACACCCATGTTGATTGCACCACTGTTTACAATAGCAAAAAGTTGGAAGCAACCAAGGTGTCCATCAACGGATGAATGGGTAAATAAACTGTGGTATATTCACACAATGGAATACTATGCATCGATAAAGAACAGTGACGAATCTGTGAAACATTTCATAACATGGAGGAACCTGGAAGGCATTATGCTGAGCAAAATCAGTCAGACGCAAAAGGACAAATATTGTATAAGAGAACTGTTATAAGATCTTGAGAAATAGTATAAACTGAGAAGAACACATACTTTTGTGGTTACGAGGGAGGGAGAGAGAGGGTTTTTTACTGATGAATTAGTTGATAAGAACTGCTTTAGGTGAAGGGAAGGACAACACTCAATACATGGAAGGTCAGCTCAATTGGACTGGACCAAAAGCAGTTTCCGGGATAAAATGAATTTTTCAGAGGTCAGCGGAGCAAGGGCGGGGGTTTGGGAACCATGCTCTAAGGGAACTTCTAAGTCAATTGGCAAAATAATTTTGTTATGAAAACATTCTGCATCCCACTTTGAAATGTGGCATCTGGGGTCTTAAATGCTAACAAGCAGCCATCTAAGGTGCATCAATTGGTCTCAACTCACCTGGATTAAAGGAGAATGAAGAACACCAAGGCCACACGACAACTAAGAGCCCAAGAGACAGAAAGGGCCACATGAACCAGAGACCTATATTATCCTGAGACCAGAAGAACTAGTTGGTACCCGTCCACAATCGATGACTGCCCTGTCAGGGAGCACAACAGAGAACCCCTGAGGGAGCAGGAGATCAGTGGGATGCAGACCCCAAATTCTCATAAAAAGACCATACTTAATGGTCTGACTGTGACTAGAGGAATCCCAGCGGGCATGGTCCCCAAACCTTCTGTTGGCGCAGGACAGGAACCATTCCCGAAGACAACTCATCAGACATGAAAGGGACTGGACAGTGAGTAGGAGAGAGATGCTGAAGAAGAGTGAGCTAATTATATCAGGCGGACACTTGAGACTGTGTTGGCATCGCCTGTCTGGAGGGGGGATGGGAGGATAGAGAGAGTTGGAAGCTGGCAAAATAGTCATGAAAGGAGAGACTGGAAGGGCTGACTCATTAGGGGGAGAGCAAGTGGGAGTGAGGAGTAAGATGTATATAAACTTACATGTGACAGACTGACTTGATTTGTAAACGTTCACTTGAAGCTCAAAAAAAAAAAGTTAATTAAAAAAAAGAAAAAAAAAATGCACTTCCTGATTCTGTAAGTCTGGGTGGGTCTGGGGTACAGCATTCTTGAGAAGTTCCCAGGTGATACTGATCCTGCTTGTCCTTGAGAGGGTACATTTTGAGTCTGTGTTTAGGTTTGCAGATAGAAGAGGCAGCAAATGATACAATGTTACTGTGTAGAACTCACTCCCCAACTGAATTGAAGTAGACAATTCACTTTCAGTGAAAGACAACATTTCTGTGTTGTTGGTTTGCTGAAAATTGAATGGTTCCTTGCTTCTGTCCTGGTAGGTGTTTCATCCACGTGGAATCAGTAAATCAAACAAGTGTTTAGAATTTATTCTTTTCAGATTTTTAGCCAAGTTAGAGATTCAGCTCATTCTCTTTGGGCTGTTTCTGTCCTCATGCCCGGTTACCTTCACTGGGAACCTGCTCATCATCCTGGCCATCAGCTCTAACTCCCATATTACCATTTGTTGATTTTGACCATTTTTTAAAGACACTCTTTCATCAGTACTACCTTCAAAATGCACATTATAGTTGGAGCACCTAACCTGGCCCTTTACCTGTTTTGGTAAATAAAATTTTATTGGAACTCAGCCATGCACATTGGTGTACGTGTTATCCATGGCTGCTTTCCTGCTGGAAAAGCAGAGCTGTGTCATTGTCACAGAGAACACCTGTCCTGCAGAGCATGACATATTTACCACCTGGGCCTTGACTAGAAAATGTTTCCAGATCTTTGAATTAGAGAATTCTCATCTCTTCTATTCTAAACTTACTTTGTTAGGCATCTCGGGACACCACCAAAATTCTATAGTAGTAATATGAAATTCTATACTACCCATTGCTGTCTAGTTGATTCCAATTCAGAGTAGAACTGCCCCATAGAATTTCCAAGGAACACTCGGTGGATTCAAGCTGCCGACCTTTTGCTTACCAGCCATAGGTCTTAACCACTATGCGACCAGGGTTTCCAAAACTAGCAAGATGAAATTCTATAGTAGTAACCGGGCAGTGTTTTGTTCTGTTGTACATAAAGTCACTGTGAGTCAGAATAGTCTCGATGCCACCTAACAACATCAACAATAACATGAAATTCCATACAATACTGCATTCTCACAATTACTATATGAGATTAGAGTTTGTACTTTTTTTTCTGTATGTTTTTGTTGTTGTTAGGTGCCATCAGGTTGGTTCTGACTCACAGCGACCCTGTGTACAACTGAAGAAATCAATGCCGGATCCTGCACTATCCTCACAATCATTGTTATGCTTGAGCCCGTTGTAGCCACTGTGTCAATCTATGTCACTGAGGTCTTCCTCTTTTTTGCTGACCTTCTACTTTACTGAGCATGATGTCCTTCTCCTGGGACTGATCCCAGCTGATAACATGTCCAAAGTATGTGACACGTTGTCTCACCATCCTTGTTTCTAAGGAGCATTCTGGTTGTACTTCTTCCAAGACAGCTTTGTTCATTGTTTTAGCAATCCATGGTATATTCAATGTACTTCACCAACACCTCAGTTCAAAGATATCAATTCTTGATGGTAAATCAAACAATAAATTGTACTTTTCCAAAAGACCTAAAGAGAAAATACCATGGAGGCTGCTGCCCTGTGTTCTTAAATCTTAATATCTCCTCTGCCTAAAAAAATCTCTGAAACAGAAGAAAAGTGAAAGAAATATTTGTTGAATGAATAAATTTAAATTAGCTTAAATCTTAGGTGATGTCATATTGTCTCAAGGATTTAAAATTATATGTCTAGCCTGGAGTTTCCAGAATGCATATCTCCAAACAAGATCACTCCAAATTCATAGATTCTCCACATGAAAGGTTAATAGATATATCAAGTTTGACATGTCAGAAATCCTAATCTTTGTTGTTGTTGTTGTTAGGTGTCATTGAGTCGGCTCTGACTCATGGCAATCTGATGTACAACAGAAGAAAACACTGCCCAGTGCTGTATAATCCCCACAGCCATTGCTATGCTGGATCCCATTGTTGCATCCACTGTGTCAATCCATTTTATTGAGCAACTTCCTCTGTTTTGAAAACCCTCTAGTTTTCCAAGCAGGACTTCCTTCACCAGGGACTGATCCCTCCTGATAACATGTCAAAAGTACCAATACAAAGTCTTGGCATTATCTCTTCTAATGAGCATTCTGGCTGCACTTCTTCCAAGACGGAATTGTTCATTCCACTGAAAATCACGGTGCATTCAATATTATTTGCCAATCCCATAATTCAAAGGCATCAGTTCTTCAGTCTTATGTGTTTTCCAGCTCTCACATGCATATAAGGTGACTAAAAACAGCATGACTCGGTAAGGTGCACCTTAGTCCTTAAACTGGCATCTTTGCTTTTTAGCACTTTATAGAAGATTTTTGTCAGCTGCTGCAGTCTGAAATTGATCGAACATGTAATCAAGATGCATTGATAATTACTGGTGATTGGAATGCAAAAGTTGGAAACAAAGAAGAAGGATCAGTAGTTGGATAATATGGCCTTGGTGATAGAAACAGTGCCAGAGATCGAATGATAGAATTTTCAAGACCAATGACTTCTTCATTGCAAATACCTTCTTTCACCAATATAAACAGCGACTATACACGTGGACCTCACCAGATGGAACACACAGAAATCAAATTGACTACATCTATGGAAAGAGATGTCGGAAGAGCTCAATATCATCAGTCAGAACAAGGCCAGAGGCCGACTGTGGAACAGACCATCAACTGCTCATCTGCAAGTTCAAGCTGAAACTGAAGAAAATCTGAGCAAATCCCTGAGAGCCAAAATATGCCCTTGAGTATATCTCACCTGAATTTAGAGACCATCTGAAGGATAGATTTGATGCCTTGAGCACTGGTGACCAAAGACCAGACAAGTTGTGGAATGATATCAAGGACATCATCCATGAAAAAAGCAAGAGGTCATTGGAAAGACAGGAAAGAAAGAAAAGACCAAGATGGAACTCAGAGGTGGCTCTGAAACTTGCTCTCAGATGTCAAGGAGCTAAATCAAAAGGAAGAATTGATGAAGTAAAAGAACTGAACAGAAGATTTCAAAGGTCGTCTCAAGAAGACAAAGTAAAGTATTATAATGACATGTGCAAAGAGCTGGAGATGGCAAACCAAAAGGGAGGAACACGCTCAGCATTTCTCAAGCCGAAAGAACTCAAGAAAAAATTGAAGACTCGAGTTACAATAGTGAAGGATTCCATGGGGAAAATACTAAATGATGCAGGAAGCATCAAAAGATGATGGAAGAAATACAGAGAGTCATTATACCAAAAAGAATTAGTCAATGTTCAACCATTCCGAGAGGTAGCCTATGATCAGGATCCGATGGTACTGAAGGAAGAAGTCCAAGCTGCTCTGAAGGCATTGGTGAAAAACAAGGCTCCAGGAATTGGTGCAACATCAATTGAGATGTTTCAACAAATGGATGGAGTGCTGGCAGCGCTCACTCGTCTATGCCAAGGAATATGGAAGACAGCTTCCTGGCCAACTGACTGGAAGAGATCCATATTTATGCCTGTTCCCAAAAAAGGTGATCCAACTGAATGTGGAAATTATACAACAATATCATTAATATCACACGCGAGTAAAATTTTGCTGAGGCTCATTCAAAAACGGCTGCAGCAGTATATCGACAGGGAACTGCCAGAAATTCAGGCTGGTTTCAGAAGAGGACGTGGAACTAGGGATATCACTGCTGATGTCAGATGGATCCTGGCTGAAAGCAGAGAATACCAGAAGGATGTTTACCTGTTTTATTGACTATGCAAAGGCATTAGACTGTGTGGATCATAACAAATTCTGGACAACATTGAGAAGAATGGGAATCCCAGAACACTTGAATGTGCTCATGAAGAAACTTTACATAGATCAAGAGGTAGTTGTTCAGACAGAACAAGGGGTTACTGATTGGTTTAAAGGCAGGAAAGGTGTGTGTCAGGGTTGTATTCTTTCACCATACCTATTCAGTCTGTATGCTGAGCACATAGTCTGAGAAGCTAGACTATATGAAGAAGAACAGGACATCAGGATTGGAGGAAGACTCATTAACAACCTGTGTTATGCAGATGACACAACACCATGATAAACGGAGAAAAGCTTGAAGTTGTCAAGGATTTCATTTTACTTGGCTTCACAATCAACAGCCATGGAAGCAGCAGTCAAGAAATCAAAAGACGCGTTGCATTGGGTAAATCTGATGTCAAGGACCTCTTGAAAGTTTTGAAGAACAAAGATGTCACCTTAAAAACTAAGGTGTGCCTGACCCAAGCCATGGTATTTTCAATCGCATCATATGCTTGTGAAAGCTGTACAATGAATAAGGAAGACTGAATAAGAATTAACACCTTTGAATTGTGGTGTTGGCAAAGAATAGTGAATATACCATGGACTGCCAAAAGAATGAACAAATCTGTCTTGGAAGAAGTACAACCAGAATGCTCCCTAGAAGCAAGGATTTCAAGACTGCATCTTACATACTTTGGACATGTTGTCAGGAGGTATCAGTCCTGGGAGAAGGACATCATGGTTGGTAAAGTACAGGGTCAGCGGAAAAGAGGAAGACCCTCAATAAGGTGGATTGACACAGTGGCTGCAACAATGAGCTCAAGCATAACAGCATTTGTAAGGGTGCTGCAGGACTGGGCAGTTTTTTGTTCTGTTGTGCATAAAGTCACTATTAATCGGGACCAACTTGAGGGCACCTAACAAAAACAACAACAACAACAAGGGTTTAGGGGAAAAAAAAAAAAGGACGTGCTTAGTATTTGACTTCCAGCTCCCTTAAAAACTAGATCATGTTTTGTGATACACACACACCTTTCCAAAATGGTTTCTAAAGATGAGTGTGCACTGCTTACTTGGGTCCCTAGGAGGGAACATCTTACATTTTTCCATGCATTGATGCACCTCCCACTTATGTTGTTGTTCGTAGGTGCCATCGAGTATGTTGCCACCCAAAACGAGCATATGGAAAACAGAATGAAACACTGCCAAGTCCTTGCTATGCTTGGGCCCATTGTTGCAGCCACTCTGTCAATCCACTTCTTTCTTGGGCTTCCTCTTTTTTTTTTTTTTTTGCTTCCCCTCTACTTTACCAAGCATGCTGTCCTTCTCTAGGGACTGGTACCTCATGATAATATGGCCAAAGTATGTGAGATGTACTCTCGCCATCCTTGCTTCTAAGGAGCATTCTGGCTGTAGTTCTTCTGAGACAGATTTGTTCCTTCTTTTGGCAGTCCATGGTATATATATTTAGTATTCTTTGCCAAGGCCACAATTCAGAGGTATCAGTTCTTCCTCAGTCGTCCTTATTCATCGTCCACCTTTTGCATGCATATGAGGAAACTGAAAACACCATGGCTTGGGTCAGGCACGCCTAAGTCCCTAAAGTGGTATCTTTGCTTTTAACACTTTAAAGAGGTCTTTTGCAGCCCATTTTCCCAATGCAATGAGTCTTGATTTCTTGACTGCTGCTTCCGTGGGTGTTGATTGTGGATCCAAGTAAAATGAAATCCTTGACAACCTCAACCTTTTCTCCATTTACCATGATGTTGTTTATTGGTCCAGCTGTGAGGATTTTGTTTTCTTTCCTTTGAGGTGTAATCCATATTGAAGGCTGTGGTCTTTGATCTTCATCAGTAAGGGTTTCAAGTCCTGTTCACTTTCAGCAAGCAAGGTTGTGTCATCTGGATTATGCAGGTTGTTAATGAGACTTTCTCCAATCCTAATGCTCTATTCTTCTTCCTATAGTCCAGCTTCTGGTATTATTTGCTCAGCATACAGATTGAATAGGTGTGGTGAAAGGATACAACCCTGTCACACACCTTTCCTGACTTTAAACCATAAAGTATCCCCTTGTCCTGTTTGAATGACTGCCTCTTGATCTAATTCAGGCTCTTCATAAGCAGTTAAGTGTTCTGGAATTCCCATTCTTCCAAATATTAGCCAGAATTTGTTATGGTCCACACAGTTGAATGCCTTTGTGCAGTCTATGAAACACAGGTAGAAGTCTTTCTGGTATTCTGTGCTTTCAGGGAGGACCCATCTGACATCAGCAATAATATCCCGTTTATAGGATCTCAGAGACAGAATCTGTCTAGATGAAAGTTATACCATTGAGGTAAATCCCACCTTGATTCAGTTCCAAGGTTCTGCAAACCTCAGTTGGTTGCTTGGATCATTATTGATAGGGAGATTTGATGCCACATTAACCAATTTAGGGAGATGAAAATCAAAACCACAATGAGATACCACCTTAACCCCACTAGGATAGCTATGGTTAAAAAACAAACAAAAAAGAACAGACTAGATGGCACCTAACAACAACAACAACAATGGTTAATGTTGTGAGCATCTTTTCATGAGTTTGTTAGCCATTTGTATATCCTTTTTGGTGAAGTATCTATTCAAGTTTTTTGCCGGTTTTTTGATTGGGTTGTTTCTCATTTTGTTGAATTCTGTATTGATCCTGAATTCTGTATTTATCATTTTCTTTGATATCCTTCTATTATGTTGAATCCTATGAAGTTGCCATTATTTGATAATTTTTGCTCTACAAAACTGGTGTTTTCATGAGATTTAACTACATCTTTTTATCACAAGTTTATGTATCCCTACACAGTTTATCGGAAACCATTGTTGTGTAGTGGTTAAGAGCTACAGCTACTAACCAAAAGGTCGGTGGTTCGAATCCACCAGGCACTCCTTGAAAACCGTATGGGGCAGTTCCGCTGTGTCCTACAGGGTCACCATGAGCTGGAGTGAACTCGACAGCAATGGGTTTTTTTTTTTTTTTTACACAGTTTCTTAAATGTCCCTTTTTGAACTTGTTAAACTTTTACTATTAATGTATGAATTTGTGCCTTGATAGCTTTTCTCCCCAGTGTGCTTTTCAGATTCAGTCTTGTTGTTGGATGTATTCTTTTGTTTATTTTCAATGCCATATACTTTTAAATGCCATCCTTTCTGATGTTGATGGAAGTTTTGATAACTAGTGTTCTGCTATTACTGAGACAGGGAAGAGATCAGGCTGGCTGAATTAAAGAAGGGCTACATTTCAAGGCCCTCTGTGCTTAATTAGCTATAATTAAATAGTCTCTGGATGTAAAACTAAGTGCAGATCACCACATAACTTTTGCTGCTGGCACAGGAAAACTACCTGTGATTAACAAACTAGGTGCTTAGACAAGATAAAGGGCTACATTTCAAGGCCCTGTGTGGTTGGCCAGCTATAAATTACTGCTAATCCTTCTGAGTTGTTTTTCTAAGGCCTCACCAGGTGCACGGCATGAACAGTCAAGATCAGCGTGGACTATGAATGACATTCCACGTGAGACTAACATGAACAGAGTCTCCTCGCTGGGCTTGAACCAAGGTCCAGAGGCATCATGCATACACAACGTCCCAGAATAAGTCCTTATCGACATCCCAGCAGCCTTTGTGACAGACTCCATCTTGGTTCCAGCAACCTCTGCAAGGAAGACCATGTTGAATTCTAACTGTGTGAGCATTTGATTTTCATAATCCCTCCCCTTCGCCTAGAAATCTCCACCCATCTAATGAATAAAAACAATGCCTTTTTCCCGCCTAAGAACTTTTATAAGCCCTATGAAATCCTTTGTTCAGTGAGAGACTGGAGGCTAGTGTAGGTGGAAAGCCTCTCCCTCTCTTCCTCATGAGCCTTTTGCTCTGTCCCTAATGAACCTTTGTTTGTGTAGAATCTCTGAGCCTCTTCTGGTCATTCTTGGTAAGAAGAAGGTAAGAATCTATGCAGGGCTTAGTCTCGAGCTGGCACTCAGCTCTCTGGTGGGTGGGCTCCAGTGCCACCTCGTGCTGGTCTTCTGCTTCTGCTGCTGCTTCTCTGCTGTTGCCGCTTCTTTGCTGCTGCAGGTTCTCTGCTGTGCTGGTCCTCTGCTGCTGTCGCAATTCTATCCATTCACAGTTTCAAAACTGTTCCCACATCATAGGTGTCTGTTTCAGCCGCACCCCACTCAGTACAAAATTCTGTCTTAGTCATCTAGTGCTGCCATAACAGAAATACCACAAGTCGATGGCTTGGACAAAGAGAAATTTGTTTTCTCACAGTCTAGCAGGTAACGAGTCCAAATTCAGGGTGTTGGCTCCAGGGGAAGGCCTTCTCTCTCTGTCAGCTCTGGAGGAAGGGCCCTGTCCTTAATCATCCCCTGGTGGAGGAGCTTCTCAGGTGCAGGGGCCCCATGTCCAAAGGACATGCTCTGCTCCTGGTGCTGCTGTCTTGGTGGTATGAGGTCCCCAACTCTTTACTTACCTCCCTTTCCTTTTATCTTTTGAGAGATAAAAGGTGGTGCAGGTCACACCCAAGGGAAACTTCCTTTATTTTAGACCAGGCATGTGACCTGGGTAAGGGTGGTGTTAAAATCCCACCCTAATCCTCTTTAACTTAAAATTACAATCACAAAATGGAAGACAACCACAGAATACTGGGAATCCTGGCCTAACAAAGTCCATGGTATACATTCAATAATCTTTGCCAATACCAGAATTTAAAGGTGTTAATTCTCTTCGTCTTCCTTATTCTTTGTTCATATGAGGCAATTGAAAACACCTTGGCTTGGGTGAGGCACACCTTAGTCCTCAAGATGACATCTTTGTTTTATAACTCTTTAAGGAGATCTCTCACAGCCCATTTGCCCAATGCAATGAGTCTTTTGATTTCTTGACTGCTGCTTCCATGGGTGTTGATTGTGGATCCAAGTAAAATGAAGCCCTTGACAACCTCGATCTTTTCTGTGTTTATGATGTGACTTATTGGTCCAGTTGTGAGGGTTTTTGCTTTCTTTATTTTGAGGTGCAATCCATCCTGAAGGCTGTCTTTGATGTTCATTAGTAAGTGCTCCAAGTCCCCTTCACTTTCAGCAAGCAAGGTTGTGTCATTTGCATAACGGAAGTTGTTAACGAGTCTTCCTTCCATCCCAGTGCCCAGTTCTTCTTGATAATGCCTGTCTTCTATGATTATTTGCTCAGCATACAGATTTAATAGGTATCGTGAAAGGATACAAGCCTGATGCACACCCTTCCTGACTTTAAAGCATGTAGTGTCCCCTTGTTCTGTTCGAACAACTGCCTCTTGATCCAAGTACGGATTCTTCATGAGCACAATTAAGTGTTCTGGAATTCCCATTCCCTGCAATGTTAACCATAATTTTTTATGACCCACACAGTTGAATGCTTTAGCATAGTCTGTAAAAACACAGGTAAACATCCTTCTGGTATTCACTGCTTTCAGCCAGGATCCATCTGACATCAGCAATGATATCCCTGGTTTCATGTCCTCTTCTGACTCCGGCCTGAATTTCTGGCAGTTCCCTGTTGATAGGCTGCTGAAGTCACTTTTGAATGATCTTCAGCAAAAATTTGCTTGCATGTGGTATTAATGATATTGTTGAATAATTTCCGCATTCCTTTGGATCACCTCAAAAGATCTTGTTTATGCAAACCCCACCTACCTCAATCTAAGGGATTTATAGTTTGCATTTTACATTTTTGCCATTTATCTGCTTGGAGTCTATTTTTGCCATTGATGTGAGGAAGCATCCAAATTCATTTTATGTCCCAGTGACTTTTGTTAATAAACCCATTCATTCATTGTAGTACCAGTTCTGCATTAAATAAACTACACATTTATGTGTTGGTCTTTTTCTGCTCAAAATAAGTTTGTTGTTCTAATGAACAAGCCCAAATCCATAGTTGGTTATAACCAAAAAGATATATTGTATCACAGGTTGGCTGTTTATTTGATCATTTGCAATTTTCTCAACAATGTTGATGACTAAGAGCAGTAATTTCAACCCATGAATTATAATGTGAAAAAGTGTATATTGAAATTCTTGTTCTTGGTAGGTGTGGCCAAGTCAGTTCGTACTCATAGCAGCCCTGTATACAACAGAATGAAACACTGCCCGGTCCTAAGCCTACTATTGTGGCCACTGTGTCAATCCATCTGATTGAGGGCCTTACTCTTTTTCACTGACCCTCTACTTTACCAAGAGTGATGCCATTCTCCAGCTGGAGATTCCTCCAGATAATATGGTCAAAGTAAGTGAGACGAAGTCTTAACGATCTTCAATTCTAAGGAGCATTCTAGCTGTACTTCTACCAAGATAGATTTTAGTTCTTCTGGCAGTCCATGGTATATTCAATATTCTTTGCCAATACCATAATTCAAAGGCATCAAATCTTCTTCAATATTCTTTATTCATTGTCAAACCTTTGCATGCATATGAGGCAATTGAAAATACTCTGGCTGGGGTCAAGCCCACCTTAGTCCTCAAAGTGACATCTTTGCTTTTTAGCACTTAAGAGAGGCCTTTTGCAGCAGGTTTTCCCAATGCAATATGTTGTTTGATTTCTTGACTGCTGTTTCCATGGGCATTGATTGTGGACCCAAGTAAAATGAAATCCATGACAACTTCTATATTTTCTCCATTGATCATGAGATCTTATTGGTCCAGTTGTGACGATTTTTGTGTTTTCTTTATGTTGAGATGTAATCCATACTGAAGGCTGTGGTCTTTGATCTTCATCAATAAGTGCTTGAGTCATTTTTGCTTTCAGCAAGCAAGGTTGTGTCATCTGCATATCACAGCTTGTTAATGAGTCTTCCTCCAATCCTGATACCACACTTTTCTTCAGATAGCTAAGCTTCTTGGATTATGTGCTCAGCATACAGATTGAATAAGTGTGGTGAAATGATACACCCCTGATGAACAAATTTCCTTATTTTAAACCACACAGTATTCCCTCGTTCTGTTTGAATGACTACCTCTTGGTTTATATACAGGTTCCTTATGAGCATGAATTAGTGTTCTGGAATTCCCATTTTTCAAAATGTTACCATAAATACTTGTTACCATCTACACAATCAAATGCATTTGCATAGTCAACAAAGCACAGGTAAACATCTTTCTGGTATTCTCTGTTTTCAGCCAAGATCCATCTGACATCAGCAGTGGTAATCCTCATTCCATGGCCTCTTCTGAATCCTTCCTAAATTTCTGGCAGCTCCCTGTCCATTTACTGCTGGAACCATTTTGGAATTACCTTCAGCAAAATTTTACTTGTGTGCGATATTAATGATATTGTTTGATAATTTCCACATTCTATTGGATCACCTTTCTTTGGAATGGGCACAAATACAGATCTCTCTTCCAGTCGGTGGTGAGGAAGCTGTCTTCCAAATTTCTTGCGATAGAAGAGTGAGTGCTTCCAGTGCTGCATCCGCTTGTTGAAACATCTCAATTGGTGTTTTGTCAATTCCTGGAGCCTTGTTTTTCACCAGTGCCTTCAGTGCAGCTTGGATGTCTTCCTTCAATACCGTTGTTTCTTGACCATATGCTACCTTCTGAAATGATTGAACAGCAATCAATTCTTTTTGGCACAATGACTGCATATTCCTTCTATTTTCATTTGATGCTCTCAGAGTCATTCAATATTTTGCCCATACGATCTTTAAATATTGCAACTCGAGGCTTGAATTTTTTCTTCAGTTGTTTCAGCTTTAGAAATGTCAAGCGTGTTTTGCCCTGTTGATTTTCTAACTCCAGGTCTTCGCACATTTCATTATCATACTTTGTCTTCTCAAGCCAACCTTCAAAATCTCTTGTTCAGTTCTTTTACTTCATCATTTCTTCCATTTGCTTTAGCTACTTGAGATTCAAGGGCAAGTTTCAGAGTCCCTTCTGACATCCATTTTGGTCTTTTCTTTCTTTCCTGCCTTTTAAATGACCTTTTGCTTTCTTCATGTATGATGCTCTTGATGTCATCTCACAACTGGTCTAGTGTTCATTTGTTAACTTTCAAAGGTGTCAAATCTCTTCTTGAGATTGCTGTAAAATCAGTTGGTGTATACTCAAGGTTATACTTTGGCTCTCGTGAACTTTATAAATTTTGTCCAGCTTTGACTTGAACTTGCATATGAGTAGTAGATGGTCTTTTCTGCTGTCAGCCCTTGGCCTTGTTCCGACTGAGGATATTGAGCTCCATCAACTCTTTCCACAGATGTAGTCGATTTGATTTCTGTGTGTTCTACCCCATGAGATCCACATTTATAGTAGCCATTTATGTTGTTGAAAAATGTGTTTGCAATGAATAAGTCGTTCCGCACTTGCAAAATTCTCCATGGGATTTTCAACATGGTTTCTATTACAAAGGCCATATATTTCAACTACTAATTCTTCTTCTTTGTTTCTGTCTTTCATATTCCAATCACCAGTAATTATCTGTGAATCTTGATTTTATGTTTGATCAATTTCAGACTGCTGCAATTGGTAAAAAATCCTCAATTTTTTCTTTGACAATAGTGGGTGGTGCATAAATTTAAATAGTTGTATTAACTGGTCTTCCTTGTTGGTGAATGGATATTTTCCTATCACTGACAGCATTGTACTTCAGGATCGATCTTGAAATGTTCTTTTTGCCATTCTTCTTCTATTTTTCATTCCTGGCATAGTAGAGCACATACTTGTCCAATTTTAAATGGTCAATGCCAGTCCATTTCAGCTCAGTAATGCCTCAGATACCAATGTTCATGTATTCCGATTCATTTTTGACAACTTCCAATTTCTTAGATTCATATTTCCTGCATACCATATTCCAATTATTAATGAATATTTGCAGCTGTTTGTTTTCATTTTGAGTCATGCCACACCAACCAATGACAGTCCCAAAAGCTTTACTCCACCCATTTCATTAAGGTCAACTCTACTTTGAAGAGAAAGGTTTCCCGAGTCATATTTTGAGTGCTATCTTAGGCTGAGTTCTCTAGAGAAGCAAAACCAGTAAAGTGTATAAATATATCTGTAGAGATAGATTTGTATGAAAGAAACGGCTCACGTGGTTGTAGGGGCTGGAACATCTCAACTCTGTGGGTCAGGCTGGAGGCTCCTCCTGAGTTACATAGCTGCAGGAGCTAGAGAATCCAAGAACGGCAAGTCAGCTGGGCTCTGGCTCACAGGCAGTGAAGACTGATGAATCCCAAGATTGGCAGGCAAGAGAGCTGGCATACTGCTAGCTCATATCCCAAGAAGCAAAGATTAGATGAACAGGTGCCAGCTGCAGGAGCCAGTTCGAGCAAAAGCACAGGAGCTTTGCCATAAAGTCTATCTATATTGGATGCAGGCAACACCATCAAGGAAACTCCCCCTTCAACTGATTGTCTACTCACAGCAGATCCCATCATGGTGGTGATCACATTATATCAAATCTCATCAAGGAGATGATCACATCACTATGCAACTGTCAGACTACATCATAACTGCCAAATGAATGAGAATATTGGCCCATCCATGTTGCCATGCAATCTTAATGACCACAGTCTGTGCCTTATCAACTTGACGCCTATATATATCTCCTTAAACCATATGTAATCTCTGAATAAAAATAATTATAAAGTCATATTTGTGTCCAACGTGTACAAGTAGCACACATATAACCAAAAATGCATTAGGCCTCTTTGTGTCTTATGTTTTATAAGTGAAGAAAACAAAAATATTCGATGCACACCTACAAGACATAAATACTCAGAACAATTATAGTCCATGTTTCTACAATTGGTCATGTGGTTGTAACTGGTGTTTAGAATACCTCCTTTCACCATCCATTCCATATTACCTTTGCCCTTAGCATGCACCTCAGCTAATTGTAGTTCTTTGCCTGGTGTGATGACTCAAACCTTCATTCCTGGTGGGCCATGTCAGAATTGGGTTGCTGTGGTTTTCCATTGAGTTTAATCACAAGGCATGGTAGTACTAAGAAATACCCCAAAGAATCTCCTGCATTCCAGGCATTCTCTTCTTTACCTCCATCATGTAATATCAATTCAATTTCCTTTTGGTAATCAGGATCAACCACACCAGGCAGTACGATAACTCCCTTCTTTGCCTGTTGATCCAGAGGAATAAGGAGCCCAAAGTGTCCAGGTGGCATTCTTAACTTCTATCTCAACTGAATCAGTAATGTGTCTCCAGTCCCTTTGAAACTGAGAGCTCTAGACCTGAAGAGCACAGGGTTCAGGGGACAGGAAGCAAAAATTTTGCGAGTGGGTCACAAGGGGTAACAGTGAATGGTTGTTGTTGTTGTTATTAGGTGCTGTCAAGTTGACTCTGGCACATAGCGACCCTACGTACCACAGAACAAAACACTGCCCGGTCCTGAGCCAGGCTTGTAATAGTTGTTATGCTTGAGTCCATTGTTGCAGCCACTGTGTCAATTCATCTCTTCTAGGGTCTTCCACTTTTCCACTGACCTTATACTTTACCAAACATAATGTCCTTCTCCAGGGACTGATCCTTCCTGACAACATGTCCAAAGTATTTAAGATGCAGTCTCACCATCCTTGCTTCTAAGGAGCATTCTGGTTGTACTTCTTCCAGGACAAATCTGTTTGTTCTTTTGGCAGTCCGTGGTATATTCAATACTCTTTTTCAACACCACAATTGAAAGGCATCATTTCTTCCTTGGTCTTCTTTATTCATTTTCCAGCTTTCACATGCATATGATGCAATTGAAAATACCATGGCTTGGGTCAGGCGCACCTTTATCTTCAAGGTGACATCTTTGCTTTTCAACACTTTAAAGAGGTCCTTTGCAGAAGATTTGCCCAGTGAAATGTGTCTTTTGATTTCTTGACTGCTGCTGCCATGGGTGTTGATTGTGGATCCAAGTACAATGAAATCCTTGACCACTTCTATCTTTTCTTTGTTTATCATGATGTTGCTTATTGGCCCAGTTGTGAGGATTTTTGTTTTCTTTATGTTGAGGTGTAATCCACACCGAAGGCTGCGGTCTTTGATGTTCATTAATAAGTGCTTCATGTCCTCTTCACCTTCAGCAAGCAAGGTTGCGCCATCTCCATAACACAGGTTGTTAATGAGTCTTCCTCCAATCCTGATGCTCCATTCTTCTACGAATAGTCTAGCTTCTAGTATTATTTGCTCAGTACACAAATTGAATAGGTATGTTGAAATGACACAACCCCAACACACCTTTCCTGACTTTAAACCACTCAGCATCCCCTTGTTATGTCCCAACAACTGCCTCTTGATCTATGTACAGGTTCCTCGTGAGTACAATTAAGTGTTCTGGAATTTCCATTCTTCCTAATGTTCTCCATAATTTGTTATGATCCACACAGTCGAATACATTTGCATAGTCAATAAAACATAGGTAAGCATGCTTCTGGTATTCTCTGCTTTCAGCCAGAATCCATCTGGCATCAGCAATGATATCCCTCGATCCATGTCCTCTGCTGAATCTGGCATGGATTTCTGGCAGTCCCCTGAGACATACTGCTGCAGCCACTGTTGAATGATCATCAGCAAAATTTTGCTTTCATGTGATATCAACAATAGCATTCTATAATTTCCACATTCAGTTGGATCACCTTTCTTGGGAATAAGCATAAATATGAATTTCTTCCAGTCCTTTGGCCCAGTAGCTCTCTTCCAAATTTCTTGGCATAGATGAGTGAGCATTTCCAGTGCTACATCTGTACGTTGCATCATCTCAGCTGATATTCCATCAATTCCTGGAGCCTTGTTTTTCACCAGTGCCTTCAGTGCAGCTTGGGCTTCTTCCTTCAGTGCCATTGGTTCCTGATCATATGCTATCTCTTGAAATGTTTGAATGATGACTCATTTTTTTTTTTTTTTGGTGTAATGATTCTGTGTATTCCTTTCGTCTTCTTTTGATGCTTCCTGGGTCGTTTAATATTTTCCGCACAGACTCCTTCACTATTACAACTCAAGGCTTGAATTTTTTCTTCAGTTCTTTCAGCTTTAGAAATACCAAGCACATTCTTCCCTTTGGTTTTCTATCTCCAGCTCTAGTGAATGGTGCTGCTCCCATTTCCACCCCTTGATTCCTGGTTCCAGGTATCTTGGCTATGGGAGAAACAGTGCCATATATTGGATGCTAGTTTAGAGCCTATAAAGCCTCCTGGAGAACATTGCCCCAGTCCTGCAAGGTACTGCTACCTAGCTGCAACCATAATTGTGTCTTTAGAAGGCCATGCCATCATTCTATCAAATCAGCTGCTTCAGGGTGATGGGAACATGCTAAAACCAGTGAATTCCATGGGCATGGGCCCACTGCAGCACTTCAATTGCTGTGAAGTGAGTCCCTTAATCTGAGGTGAGGTTGTATGGGATACCACAACTGTGAATAAGGCATTCTGTAAGTCCATGGATGGTAGTATTGGCAGAAGCATTGTGTTCAGGGAAACATATTCATCTTCCGAGTGTCTATTCCTGTAGGAACAAAATGCCACACTTTCCATGATGGAAGAGGCCCAAGGTAATCAGCCTGCCACCATGTTGCTGGCTGATCACCTTGAGGAGTGGTGCCATATTGGAAATTCAGGTTTGGTCCCTACTGCTAGCAGACTGGGCACTCAGCTTTGGCTGTAGCCAAGTTGGCCTTATGAGTGTTTCTGAACCCATGCATAATCTCCATTCTTGCTATCGTGACCACTTTGTTCATAAGCACATTGAGCAATGGCAGGCGTAGCTGGAAAAGAGGATGACTGGTTTCCACAGACTGCATCATCCTATCCACTTGATTGTTAAAAATTGTCTGCTGGTGTCACACTTTGTACTTCACTCTTTGGTGCTAACTGGGATGTCAGCCAGGCCTAGAAGCCAAAATAGGTGGTGGGGTTGTGTGTTTGAGAACATTCAGCATTGCCTTGTAAGACATCTGCCTCAGGCAATGCACCAGGCACAGTGACTCAGACAAAGGCTTTTCAGGCACAGCTGCTTTAATCGCATCAGGTGGAGTGGAAGTGGGTTCTACCGAGAAGTGTGGCTTAAAAAAATAAAAATGGAATAATCTCTTCAGATGGGAATGAGAGGGCATGGTTCTGTTGGTAGGAGTGGCTTAATGGAATTTAGGGTTTTGGTGTCCCCAGCTTCCTGATTAGCTGCCTATATGTTTCCATATACAACAAATTTGTCTTGGAAGAAGTACAACCAGAATGCTCCTTGGAAGCAAGGAGGGCAAAGTACGTTTCACATACTGTGGACATGTTATCAAGAGGGATCGATCCCTGGAGAAGGACATCATGCTTGGTAAAGTAGAGGGTCGATGAAAAAGAGGAGGACCCTCAATGAGATGGACTGGCACAATGGCTGCAACAATGGGCTCGAGCATAACGATTGTGAGAGTGGTGCAGGACCAGGCAGTGTCTTGGTCTGTTGTACATAGGGTCACTATGAGTTGGGATCGACTTGATGGCACCTAGAAACATGTCCCCATCCCAAGTTTCATGATCCCATTTCTTCCCAATCAATGCCCTCACTTTAACTGCAGACACCACTGAAGATTGGGAATTCAGTTGGCACTGTAATTCAGCCACTCTGGGTTTGTTTTTTTGCAACATCAGGTCTGTTACTACAAGAAATCAGGCTTTCTTTCAAGGCACAAGTGGAAATATTTATGTTGTTTATGTGGCACTTGAGTTGTGACTCTGAAGCCCTGAGCTCATCTCTTTCCTTCATCACTTTGTCTAGGGAATGTAGGACCACGCAACCTGCTTCCTTATACTTCCCATTATTACAAAACTTAGAAAAGTGTCAAAAGTGATCACCCAGAGCCTCGCCTTTACCAATAGGTGATCAAAATATTTCCTTTGCCACCTTACACCACTGTGATGGTTAAGATAGTGTGTCAACTTGGGTGGGCCATGATTCTCAGTGTTTTGGCAGCTGTGTAATGTGATCACTTTCCTGTTGAAATTTGGTATATGATTACCCCCATGATAGAATCTGTTGAGTGGTAGCAGTGGAGGTGGGGCCTGTGGTAGCTCACCGCCTCCTCAGCCTTCATCTCTCTACCTTCTGCTGGCTACTTCCTTTTTCCTGCTCACCTTGCAAAAGTTGTTGGCTTGTTCTAGACCCAACAGCTGTTTCTTGTCTGAATTCTTGTTCTTGGGACTTGAGCTAGCAGCTTACCTGCCCATCCTAGGATTTGTCCATCATCATGGCCTGCGAGCAAGAGTCCTGCTCCCTGACCTGCTTCTCTTGGTTTCTCCAGCCCCTGCTGCTGACTCAGGAGACACTTACGGTCTTGTCTGCTGACCTTGGGGATTCCTTGACCGTCACAACTTGTGAGCAGGATCCATGCCCTCCAACCTGCTCATCTTGGGCTCACCAGCTTCCACAGCTCCATGAATTGGGAAAGGACTCTATCCTGATCCATGGACTTGGGAAGTTCTAACCCCTGCAATTGTATGAGCTGTTTCCTTAATATAAATCTCTCGGTCTGTATTTATGCACATTACTGGTTTTGCTTCTCTAGAGAACCCAGCCTTAAACAACCATGGATTGGCAGTGCCCACTTCATTACTGGAAGCAGTCATTAACGTCTTTAATACTAACCAGACTTGAAAACCAATTTGGAAAACTCATCCTTACAGTTTTGTTTCTCTAGAACCACTCTCGGTACCAAATGTCTTAGGCTAGGTTCTCTAGAGAAGCAAGACCAGTAAGTGTATAAATATATACATAGAGAGATGTTTATATTAAGGAAATGGCTCACGTGGTTGTAGAAGGTGGAACATTGTCCCAAGCGGTGAGTCAGGTTGGAGGCTTCTTCTGATTCACATAGCTTCAGGGGATGGTGAATCCACAATCAGCAAGTCAGGCGGTAGGGCTCTGGCTCACAGGCTGATGAATCCCAAGATCAGCAGGCAAGACAACACATAAGACTCTAGCTCAAGTTCTAAGGGCCAAAGGTCAGAGGAACAGGCACCAGCTGCAGAATCCAAAACAAGGAAAAGCCCACAAGCCTTGCCAAAAAGTCCACATATATTGGATGCAGGCCACACTCCCAAGGAAACTTCCCCTTCAACTGATTGGCTACTCACAGCAGATCTTATCTTGGAGGTGGTCACATTATATCAAATCTCATCATGGAGATGATCACATCATTATAGAACTGCCAGACTACATTATAACTGCGAAACCAATGAGAATTATAGCCCAGCCAAGTTGACAGACAATCTTAATGACCACAAGAGTCTTCCAATTTGAGAGGCTCATCTTCCAGCACTATATCAATCTCCCACTGCTATTCATATGCGTTTTAGTGGTCAGTTTTTTTAGAAGTAGACCCCAAGTTGTTCCTCTTATTCTGCCTTAGTCTCGAAGCTCTGCTGAAACCTGTCCACTATTGATGACCCTGCTGGTATTTGAAATACTGGTGGCATAGCTTCCAGCATCACAATAACATACAAGCCACCACACTGTGACAAACTGACAGATGAGGGGTGGATATTGAAGTTAACTTCCATAAAATTTGGAAACGTTGATATTGAAATATTAAAAAGGAGGTTAAATGCCTGTTATGCGCTCAATTATGTTTGATTACAGAGGCTAGATTAGAAACTGCTGGATATTAGATGCAGGAAAAGGATCCATGTGCCATCAAAGAATTAGCTCTCAGAATCTCCCTTTTTAGGGTTCATCTATTAGATTATTGCTCTTATTTGTATAGAATACACATCCTCACACAATAAAGTATATATTTTTAGCTTAAACATGGTGTCAATTTTCCTAATCTTGTTTTTAGATTATGGGCACCTTTGAATATAAAGAGAGAAGACTAATACAATTACAGAAGGGTGGTATGTCCATGTGTACAAGGCACTTGAAATGAGTATGAGCAGAATGAGATGAGGCAAAGAAGATGGCATATGCCTGGGCTCTTAGGATAATGGAATCATTCAATATAAATTTTTCCTTCTCTTAGGCTTGCTGCTTAAGGGAACAGAATGACAGCAAAAGAGTTTGACTAATGAGGAGCTTTGGGTATTGAAACCCCAAGGGGCATGGAGACATCAAAGAGTCTGCCTTTGACCACCCACTCAATAACCTTGCCCAGGTCAGGAGGCAGCACACCTGAGCCTTGTCTCCATCACTTCCCATAGGATCCTGGTCCTTCTTTGTTTTCTGTGCTCCATGAGTCCAGAGCCTCCATTTTTATCATTCAGCCTTCAGGGGAGAATCGAATGTCATTTCTTAATGCTGGCACTCAGGTAATCTGAAGTCCCCTAGTTTATCTTTTGCAAATAGGGAGATGTCTTTGTCTTCAAGTCCATCTGGGGTAGCTGTGAGGTGAGTACATGCAGAAGATGAGCAGAATGGAGTTACTTGTGTGATGCCTGCCAATTGTCCATAATCTTCTTGACATGTTTCCTTGTACATTTGCACGAATACTTGAGCTTCTCTCGTTCTGCTAATCTCGTACTCTGAATCTAAATTTCCAGGGAATTTTTCCATCTTAAATAGAAATATGCCCTTGCTCAATTTTCTAGAATTCTTTAAAACAATTTTTGTTTCTTTGGCAAGGGGCATGTGTGTTCAGTCAGCTTGTCCTTACCTGGTTCTTGATACACCTTTTTAAGGGAGATCTTTGACCTGGCTATGAGCACTAGCAGTGAGGAAGTGGAGAACCAGTCTGACTCCACAGGCTACATACCTGTATCTATCAGTGTCTCTTTATTAACCTAGGAAATATTTTAAGACAGATTAGCTCAGGGTAGCAGGACAAATAGTCATATATCAATGCTTTCAGAATTAATAAATGTTGACATTTTGCCATAACAGTTCTATTCTTAAAGTAACAAAATAGTAAACACAAAGATGATAAGCCCTTTTTATTCCACTCCATTCCCATCCTTTATGTGTGTGTGTGTGTGCGCGCGAGCAATGAAAATGCCCATCACCTGGAGAGGGGATAAATAAGTTCTGATGTAATAACAGAGTGAAATACCTTAAAGTAGGTAAAGTTAATGAACCAGGCTGAGCTGTAATAAGACTGATAAGGTTAAATGCATTATTTTAAGAGACCAGTTGTAAAATGGCACCCACAGTACATAAAGTATTAAAATGTAAAACAATAGCATTGTTTATTGATTGAATTAGACTGAAAGTAATGAAAAGACAGGAGAATAATACATACCAAGTTCATTGTTGTGGTTCAGGTGGAGAGAAAAAGATGTGTGAAAAAATAAACGGGGAGGTATTGAAATAAATATGTATTTTTTTCTTAAAAAATACTGAATACATCATAAAATAATTAAAAATAACTCATAGAATAAAGGATTTAAGCTCATACAAAAAGGGAAAGAATCGTAATTTTAAAAAGTACATAATGCAAGTATGGTGATACATTTTAGTTTGATGGTGCTGAGTGGTGGATAATTAGGCCTTTGTTGTTTTCTCCGTACTTTTCAGTGTGCTTGAAATATTTCAATTTAAAGAAGAATAATTTATGTCTGCGTAATTTTAAAACTTATTTCAATTTTCCCATACTATAGATGTCTTGTTAGAGAAATTAACTTCTGTTTTTTAAGTTTTCATTCTTTGTCATGGTACATCTAGGTCTAATTTATTCGTTTTAATTGCTAGATATTTCATCCTATGTCCACGCCAAATGAACATTGATATCTCATTAACCTGTTGCCGTCAAGTTGATTCCAACTCATAGCAACCCTGGAGGACAGAGTAGAACTGCCCTAAGGGGTTTGCAAGGCGAAATCTTTCCAGAAGCAGACTTCCTCATCTTTCTCCTGCAGGGTGGCTGGTAGGTTTGAACAGCCGACTTTTGATTAGCAGCCAAACACTTAAACACTGCCACCAGACCAGGGCTTCTTTTCCACTGATACCAGTGATGTTCATTCGGCTTGTTCTCTCCTCCTGCTTCTCTAGATGAGCAAGATTCCTTGTAGACTTTTGGCACATTTTTCTTCCCTAAAATTTGTCGTTTTCACATTAGGAATGTTCTAACTATGAGTCGGAATTGACTCGATGGCCCTGGGTTTGGTTTTGGTTCTTTTAACTTTCATTGATCCTCTTTCATCTGGCTCCGCCTGTCACTTCCCTTCTGTAATGAACAATGCCAAGTTGTGCCCATGCAGAACAAATCACAACAGGAAATATCAAGAGGGTGTAATGTGTTGAACACTGTGCTTGATGAGTTTTTCTATTCATTTCTCATTTTTACAATATCCCTATACTGTTCCACGATAGGTCCCATTATACAAAGGAGAAATCTGAGGTTTCTGAACAGTTATAAAAGTTTCTACATTCACAAAGCAAGTGCTAGAGTTGGGAATAAACTCAGGGGTGTTTGATTCCAAACCTTCCAGCAAATGACTGATTTTGTTAGGGTTGCTTGTCGTATGACCCCATCCTTAGGGCCCCAGGTTTCCTTATTGGTGAAGCAGTATTTGTCAAGGGGCATTTACTCTGAACATAAACATCCTAATGAGCTGTTCACTCGTGGGATTCCTTTAGAGACCATTTCTAAATTATTGGTTCATGAGAATAAAGGATAAATATGTAAATGTGCCCAGGACTTATACAATCAATTCTTGCCTGTGTTTGAGAATCCAGTGATCATATTCTCGGGGACCTCATCTTAACACAGGAAATGGGAGTGTTCTGGAGTTGATCCCAGTACACAACCTTGGGATTCCCACGGGAGCCAGTTCCCAAGGCTGCCAGACTCAGGCGTTGATGGGCTTAACCGGAAACAAAAGAAAGGAGGATATGGCTTTTCATGATTGATTCTCAAGAGTTCTTTTTCTAACATTATCTGCTAATTGTACAATGGAGACAATGAGTCAAACTATGAAAGGAATAGGAAATTCATCAAGCTCCTGAGTAGAGAAGAATAAATTATTTCCATAATCTGCCACAAAAAGGTAGGAAGGAAGGGAGGGACAGATTTCAATAAGATACCTAAGGAAAGGAAAAGTAATCTATTAATGAAGATTAATTATGGCTCTTCAAATTTAAAATGGTATGGTGTTTTTTTCTATTGCTTTTCATGCACAAACGTAAGTAGTAGTTAAACAGAACTTCCTACTTTGCCCTGTGTGATATGTATAAGATAAGGAATTTCTAAAAATAAGGCCTTATTAGCTTGTTCAATTGAAATGATCATCTTAAATAACAAGTACTTCATACCTTAACTGATAAGTACCTCACCCACTCACCAGATGTGAAGATCCTTACTAGACAATTTGTTTTGATGAAATGTTTAAGTCTCAAAGCTATAAAGGCATTTGAGGTGTGTAGGTGTACTTCAGGAGCCCTGGTGGCATAGTGGTTAAGTGCTATGGCTGTTAACCAAAAGGTCAGCAGTTCTAATCTGCCAGGCACTACTTGGAAACTCTAGGAGGCAGTGCTACTCTGTCCTATAGGATCGCTTTGAGTCAAAATCTACTTGACAGTAGTGGGTTTTTTTTTTTTTTTTTTTTTTTAGGTGTACTTTGCTTAAGTTCCTTTTTCCATTTAAGGCTGACTTGGCAAATTTCTACTCCCCCTCTTCCTACTACTGTAGGTACATGCCTGACAGGATACCTGTGTTGTCAGATTGTGTCTTTCCTATCCTAAAATTTCACTTAGGACACACCAACAAATTATTTCTCTTTTTTTCAGTGATTTAAAGACCCCATGCATTTCATTCTTCCTCTCATTCCTCTGTTTTAGGAAAAAAATAAATGTTCTACGTATAATCTCAGGTATTGGGAGAAAAAAGAATCTTATTGCCATAATAGCCATAACAGCTTGAGATTTAGGGAGCATATTCCAATACCGACCTCAAGTCCTGAGGGTGGGTCCTGCTTTGATAATGTCACCTGCTAGATACTACCTATGACGTCAGAGAGTAGGTGACTTTGAAGACCAGGGAAAGCACTTGGTGTTGGACTTACATGGAATTTTTCAGGAGGCAAGCGATGGAATCTGTTGATCCTTCCAGTGCCTGATCCTGTCCTACTCAGGGGTCGTGTCACACGGTGGTAAGAGGTCCACACTGATCTGGCAATCTAAGTTCAAATTCTTTCACCAGTTCTTATGAGATCATGTATTATGTATCCATAACTTAACCTCATGTTATATACTTGAGATCATGGGTAAAATGAAGGATGATAGAAGCACCCAAGTCATGGATCTGTAGGGAGAATAAAATTAATTCATATAAATACTGAGAATTCTGTATGCCAATACTCAGAGCTCTGTGTTAGTGTTATTGTTGTAGAAGTTCATAATAGTTATTGTATTTGTTACTATGATATCTGCTAATTGGACCAAAAAACAAATCAGTTGCCATTGAGTCAACTCCAATGACTCCACGTGTGTCACAGCAGAACTGTGCTCCATAGGGTTGTCAATGGCTGGTTTTTCAGAAGTAGATCACCAGGCCTTTCTTCTGAGATGCCACTGGGTAGACTTGAACCTCCAACATTTTCCTTAGCTGCTTAACCTCTTGTGCCAAGCAAGGACTCCTGCTAACACTGCTATTAGTTAGAACAATTAGGCAAGAGTTTTGTGGTAAGGATCCAAAGAATGGAATGTTGAAAGTAGAGAGTTAAAAAGACAAATTGTGGAGACCCACTGAAAATGGGCTGAGTCATGGACTTGAAATCCCAGTCCACTTTGTAGCGCACTGATGAGCCAGATGATTTCTTCTTCAGGAATTGTACTAGTCTGCAGAATATTGGTCCCCAGTGTGTGGTTCCCAGCTGAGCAGCAGCAGCATTTGGGAATTTGTTGGAAAGGCACAATTTTGGATTAATGCCCAGTCTTCTGAATCTGATACTCTGAGGGCAATGCCCAGCAATCTGCATTTTAGCAGTTCATCCAGCTGACTCTGATGCAAGGAAGTTTGAGAACCACTGCTCTAAATATATATATTTAATACCATATGATTTTGGTTTTCCTGCTAATTTGCAGAGTTCAGAAAATTCTTAAGAAAAAATATGTGCCATTTGATATTATATTCATGTTAATTGACAAATGTGGGAAAAAAGTAGGTACTTAAACGTATTTGGAAAGATGTGATAGAGGAGGTGAAAGTAGGACAGAGAGAAATGAGCGTGTAGGAAGAAAGAGAACAGAGAGAGAAGGAGAGAGAAAAAGAGGAGAAAGAGGAGGAGAGGAGAGAGAGAGATACAGAGAGAACCACAGGAAAAATTGATAATATTAATTTTATTTCACAATACAGATTAGAGTGTTTCTGTAAAATAAGGGACCTTTGTACATCTGTTGTATATCTCAACTCTATTCTTTCCATCAGAATCATCAACAAACATGGAATCAGAAAACCAAACAGGCTTAGCAGAATTCCTCCTCCTGGGCCTCTCAGAGAATCCAGAACTGCAGCCCCTTCTCTTTGGAATGTTCCTGACCTTATACTTGATCACTGTGGCCGGTAATCTGCTCATCATCCTGGCCATCAGCTCAGACTCCCACCTCCACACCCCCATGTACTTCTTCCTCTCCAACTTGTCCTTCAGTGACATCTGTTTCAGCACCACTACGGTCCCCAAGATACTGGTGAACATTCAGACTCAGAGCAAATCCATCAGTTACACAGGCTGCCTCACCCAGATCTGCTTTGTCCTTGTTTTTCCTTGTTTGGAAAATTGTCTCCTTGCAGTAATGGCCTATGACCGTTATGTGGCCATTTGTCACCCACTAAGGTATACTATCATCATGAACCCCCACCTGTGTGGCCTGCTGATTCTACTCTCCTTGCTCGTTAGCATCATGAGCACCCTGCTCCACAGTCTGATGGTGCTGCATTTGTCCTTCCTCATAGACCTGGAAATCCCCCAGTTTTTCTGTGAACTTCCTCAGGTCCTCAAGCTTGCCTGTTCTGATACCCTCTTTAATAACATCCTGCTATATTTTATGACTAGTACCTTGGGTGGTGGGCTCTTCCTTGGGATTATTTTCTCCTACATGCAAATTGTCTCCTCCCTCCTGAAAATGCCATCAACAGGTGGAATGTACAAAGCTTCTCAGTTGTTTCCTTGTTCTGCGGGACAGGTTTGGGGCGTATCTTAGCTCTGCGGCTACTCTACCCTCTAGGAAGAGTGCAGTTGCATCAGTGATGTACACCGTGGTCACACCCATGCTTACCCCCTTCATCTACAGTCTAAGGAACAAGGACATAATGGGCGCTTTGAGGAAACTCATCTCTAGAATATCTTCTTTTCATTAATGTTTCACCTGCTTTGGGCTTAAGCTGTTGGAATATGCTTGAGTGAAATAAATAATACTGATTCAGAGAACCTGATTAAGTTCTTTGAATAGTAGGAGTTCAGAAATTATAATGGTTAAGGGTGAAAATTTGGAGTCAGAACATTTGAGTTTGAATTCTACCTCTTCTCTGTAATAGCTGTGTGAACTTTGTGTATTTATTTCAGCTTTCTAAGTTCAATTTAAAAGTCCCTAGGTGGCACAAATGGTTTGCACACAAGTGCTAAAGGCTGGTGGTTCAAATCTACTCAGAGATACCATAGAAGAAAAGTTCTGGCAATCTGCTTCTTTAAAGTTTAAAGCCAAGGAAACCTTATGGAGTGGCTCTACTCTGCAACACATGGGGTCGCCATGAGTTAGAATCAACTCGAGAGCAACTAGCAGCAACCATAAGCTCAGTTTACTCATCTATACATTTGGCATAATTATATTCATTCACTTTTTTCCATTTAGATTTGATATAGTTCAACTCTAAGAGTGAGGATACTTTCAGGTATACTGAGGGAAAAGTCTAAACTCACATAGCACCAAATATAAAAACAAAGGTTTCAGAGGTAGGGTAGGTCCAGAACCTCCAGAACCACAGGGCTACATTGCACAGCTCCATATATTGGTTTTTTCCTAAAGCTGTTCCTGTGATGGTCATCAATGGCTGCAGCAGCACAGTGGTCATTTAAGATACAATAACCAGGGATGGAAAACTGACTGTTTCTTATTCAGTCTCAGTATTTGAGAAATAACCTTTTCAAGGAGTCATCCAGAACACATTCTATGTCATCATCCTGAGTTGGGGCATGTGCTCCTTCTAAAACTAATTACAAGTAAGAGGAATTTCATTACCTTGAAAGGATTAGACAAATGTTCTGATTAGAAAAGTCTGAGGAGGGATCAAGTGCTACAACAATTACAAGTGTTTAGTACAATGCCTGCCACCTAATAAGTTACTCAATGAATATACTAGATGAATGTGAGCCAGCACAATTTATTTCCAAGGGTAGCACTCTCTCCTTTTTCGATTCCTTCTGCTTTTACACATTTGGGCACTTGAGTAAGTCATTATCCTAGCTTATTAATTTAAATATTTATCAGCAGTTAATACTTATGTTGTAGGCAAAACCACATTTGGAAATACTTAATTGAATGTCCTGCTGTCTTCTTTTTGTTACATTGAAAGAACAACTTTGGATTTTCATTTTTCAGTGACTTAATTTTAAATGGTTGGATTGATCTACTTTTTCCCTTTTGGACTGTGTGTGTTACATCTCATTCAAGAACTGATCACCTCTTCCAATCTAATAAAGATATTTTCTTATATGGTTCATAAACATTTAATTATTTTTTCTTTTGTGTTTAAAAGACGTTGGAATGATTTTTGAATATGGTGAGATGGAGAATCCAATTTCATTTTATTTCCATATGGACAAACAGCGATTTCAGCACAATTTTCTGAATGATACCATCCATGAAGCCATGGTGGTGCAGTGGTTAAGAGCTCAGTTGCTAACCAAAGGGTTGGCAGTTCAAATCCACCAGCTGCTTCTTGAAAACGTTATGGGGTGGTTCTGTTCTGTTGTGTAGTGTTGCTATGAGTCACAATCGATGATGGCAATGGGTTCAGTTTTTTGTTTTTATTCCCTGAAATGCTACATTTTATAAATAAAGTGACTGATTCCTCCTCTGTACTTAATAATTCTTTCATGTACGTGAAGATACTCTTAGTTCTATTTTCCTGTTCTGTACTAGAACCATACCATTTTAGATATTATAGCTCCATGATATATCTTGACAGTCAGTAAGGCAAATACTTTCCATTGCTCTCATTTGCCATCAGGGTAAATATTGTTTCTCCACTGTTCTTGCATATAATTTTTAAACACTGGAATTTTTCTTTCTTCTGCTAACCTGGTCTGGTTTGGGCACTAAGTTTGTGCTGGCCTTATAAAATAAGATAAAGAATATCTCTTCACTTATACTTTCTGAAATCCTTCCTTTAATCTTGAAATTAGCTCCATTGAGTGCTTAGAAGAACTTGCCTGTAAAACAGTGTATCTCAGGTTGTGTTTCATGACAAATTATGTTATTGAGGATTTTAATTTATTGAAAGCATCCATGGTTACTTGCTTTCTATTTCTTCTTGAGATAAGTGTGGCCTCTCGGATTTAACCAAGACCAACACTTCCACTTGTGCATAGAACTCAATCTTTCCTGCCTATGTTAGGACATAACTCTGGTAATTCTCCCATCTCTCTCTTGCATCATCAGGTTCTCCCTTTGATTTGTGTATGTTCAATAGCAACCAATATATTTGAGTTCCTCAAATCTTAAAAAACAAACAAACAAAAAACCTCTATGGACCCCCTTATCTTGCTCTAGCAGTATCTTCATTTATCTGCTTCCTTTACCATAAAACTCTTCAAAAGAGATGTCTCCACTCGCTTTTTTCAATTTATCTCCTTCCATTTACTCCTGAGGTCAATGCAATCAGGCCTTTTCCCCAACAATTTGTGAAGGGTGCTCTTGAAGATCCACCAGCGTTATCTACCTTGTTAAGTCCAGTCCAGTCCAGGTCAGTTAATTTTTTGTCTTTCTCTTACTTGACTTGTCAACCACATTGACTTAGTTTATTACCTACAGAAACACTTTCTTCACCTGGATTTCAACACCACACATTATTTTGGTTTCACTCCTACCTCACTAGCTACTATTTCTCAGTCTCCTTTAATGTGTTTTTTAATCTTGAAACACTGGAGGGTCTCCCATTTCAGTCCTCAGACCTCTTCTTCTCCAGCTAACTTCAGTCTTTTGTGACAGCATCTAGACTCATTGATTTAAAAGTCATCTGAACACAAATGAGCCCCAGATTAATATTTAGAGAGGAATTCTCCTTTGAATCCCAGACTTGTATATCCAAATTTCCACTTGCTATTCCTCAGTATACCTTGCCCCCAGCCTTCTTGTTATTATTGTTGTTAGGTGCCGTATTTTTGGTTCTGACTCATAGCAACACTATGTACAACAAAACAAAACACTACCCGGTCCTGTACCATCCTCACAATCATTGCTATGTTTGAGCGCATTTTTACAGCCATGCTGTCAATCTGTCTTGTTGAGGGTCTTCTTTTTCACTGACCCTCTACTCTACCAAGCAGGATGTCTTTCTCTGGGGATGACCCTCCTGATAGCATGTTCAAAGTATGTGAGATGAAGTCTTGCCGTCCTGGCTTCTAAGGAGCATCCTCTCTGTACTTCTTCCAAGACAGTTTTTTTGGCAATTGTTCTGTCAGTCTACGGTATAGTCAATATTCTTTGCCAACAGCAAAACTCAAAGGTTTCAGATCTTCTTAGGTCTTCCTCATTTGTTGTCCAACTTTCACACGCATATAAGGCAATTGAAAGCACCATGGCTTGGGTCCCATGCACCTTAGTCCTAAAAATGGCATCTTGCTTTTTTTTTTTTTTAAACAATTTAAAGATCTGTTTTGTAGAAAAGGTGGTAACGCAATAACTCGTTTGATTTCTTGACTTTTGCTTCCATGGGCATTGATTGTGGATCCAAATAAAATGAAATCTTTGACAACTTCAATCTTACCTCCATTTATGACAATATTGCTTATTGATCAGTTGTGAGGATTTTTGTTTTCTTTATGTTGAGGCATAATCCATACTGAAGGCCTTCGTCTATCATTTTCATCAGTAAGTTCTTCAAATCCTCTTAGATTTCAGCAAACAAGGTTGTACCATCTGCATATCACAGGTTGTTAATGAGTCTTCCTCCAAACCTGATGCTGCATTCTTCTGCACATAATCTGGCTTTGCTAATTATTTGCTCATCATACAGGCTTACCTATCTCAAAAAAACATAAACAACAAAAAAAAACCAAAACCAGAGCTGAATCATTTACTGTCAAGTTCATTCCAACTCAGGGCAACCCCACGTGTGAAGCAGAACTGTCTTCCATAGAGTTTTCAATACCAGTGACCTTTTGGAAGTACATCACCAGGCCATGCATCTAAGATTCCTCTGGGTGGATTTGAACCACCCAGCTTTTTGTTAGTAGCTGAGCGTGTAACCTTTTGCACCACACAGAGACCTTACCTATCACAGTGAATGACAACTCTATTCTTTCAGGTGTTAAGTAGTTTTCTCTCATTGAGCACCCTCTTTGATTCTTCTATTCCTCTTATACCCTGTGTCCAACCTTTCAGAAAACTCAGTTATCTATACCAATAAAATGTATCCAGGATTCAGGCAAATCTCACCACCTTCACTGTTATCACCATGACCCAAGCCACTATCATTTTAAGATTTGTACAAAAGTACTTTCCGTGGCCTCCCTGCATCTGCCCTTGCCATCTTCAGGAGGCTGTTTATGTAATATACTCACACTACTTTTTTGATCTCATGTTTCTATTTTCCCCATCATTCATTCTGTTATAGTCCTGCTGGTCTCCATATGTTGATCATTGATTTTGTTGGCTCCCTGTTTTTGTTTTACAATGATTTTCATTCCTGGCTGTTTAAATCATAATTTGCAGAATGATGATAAGGGTTTTGTAGTTGTTTTTCTGTCTGTCTCTTTCCATCTGTGTGTGCACTCTCTCTTATCTAAGATGCTCCCACTACACCTTGTTGTATTTTATCTATTATTTCATGTGTTTGAAGTGATAGTGTTAGGATGGCAAAGGGTGACTTTTTTTTTCAAAAAGGCGTGTCAAGAATACCATAGATTAACAAAGTTCATATGGAAACAGTTAACATGTGGTAAAATAAACTGATCAATATATGAAAATATTGAATTCATTTAAAGATGAAAGGTTTACAGACTTCCTGGCCTGACAGTGATTGGAGAAACTTGGAGGGTATGGCTCCCAGACACCTTTTAGCTCAGTAATAAAGTCACTCCTGAGTTCCACCCTTCAGCCAAAGATTAGGCCCATAAAACAGAATGAGACTAAAGGGGCACAACAGCCCATGAGCAAGGACTAGAAAAAAAAAAAGTGTGCCACTAAATGCAGGTAGCTCACACCAAAGTGACTGACATGTTGATGGCAAATAGTAGTAAAGGCTCAACCTAAGGAGGTATGTCGGGACAGCACTGGGACATTATTTATAGAGTGCAAAACCGTACAGTATTTAAATAGAAGACAATTTGAGATTTAAAAAAAAGACAAAAGGTTTTTAAGTGAATATTAACTTGGAGCACCATCTTCACCTATAAAATAATGGTTGTCATTTACCTAAATGTACTGTGTACAGATAAACCTGCAAACTAGTCCTAGCCAGTGACACTGTGATTTCTCACAACTCTATTAAAAATGAAGAACCACACTTTCAATTCATAGTCCCTGAGTGAAAAGAGAGATACACATTGAAACAATTTGACAAAATTGTACAAGGTGGTTACAAAAATCAAAAGAGGAAGTAACAGTTCTGTCTATACTGTTTGCAGCCAGAATTGACCACGAAGAATAGATTAGAATCTGCTTTATGAAACATGCAGAATGAAGATTAAGGTTCAGGAAACCTTCAATGACACTAGATAAATTCCTAGGTATTTACATTTTTACATATTTTAGCTATTATAAATATAATATGTTCACCTATATAAACTATGTTTTTACACCTTAAATTGGAATCAGACTTCCTAATATCATCGATGAGATAGACATGCTTTCAGTTGTATGGAAAAAGGGAAGATAAATGTGCAAGGTGTGTGAATTGGAGATGAACAGGAACAGGTGAAGAAAAGTAAATGGCAGTCACCTGGCCTCTAAGGGTCAGGAAATCAGCCTTCCTGAATTCCCATTTATTATTGTCTTGGTCAGGGAGCCCTGGTCGTAAAGCGATTAAACACTCGGCTGCTAACCAAAAAGCTGGAGGTTCAAACCCATCATCCACTCTGCAGGAGAAAGACGTGGCAGTCTGCTTCCGTGAACTTTTAGAGCTTTGGAAATCTTACAGGGCAGTTCTACTCTGTACTAAAGGGTCACTAGGAGTCAGAATTGACTCGATGGCAGTGGATTTGGTTGGCTTGGATTGTCTTGGTCTATCAGAATTTGCACTGCCCTGGGATCAGAATGACAACAAAAGTGTTTAACGGAGCTTTGGATATTGAGCCGCCAGGGATACAGAGGTTGCAAATAGTCTTCCTGTGACAACTTCACTCAAAAGTCCTTCTCTAGTCAAGGAGCAGTGCACCTGAAATTCTGCCCACGGATGGTCTTCATGCCCAGGAGCCTGGTGCCTCCCCTGGTCCCTCTGCCTTTCCTGAGTAGAGATCTTCTGGCTACAGCACCCAACATCCAGGGCAGATGTCAAGCATCATTCCTGGTGATGCCAGCCAGGTAACCTAAATCCCTTAGTTAATGTTTGGAAATTAGGACAGGTGTTTCCTTATAGCTTCCTCCAGGGGAAACTGTGAAAAGAGTACATGCATGAAATGATTAGAGCCAACTCACCCATGGACTCCTGCCTAACCATCTCCCATCTTTCTGACATATTTCCTTGTATCCTTGCAGCAATATCAAGCAGCATTTATTCAGCTAATCTCTTACTCTCTCTCTACAATGGCAAGGATCATTTTCTTCTGGAGCGGAAATTTGCCCTTCTCAAATGTGACTGCTAGAAAATTCCTTGACGTTTACTTGTATTCTTGTGCTGATGGTGGGGAGGAGAGTTTTTGAGCTTCACTTTATCTTCCTATAACTGGTTATTGATATACCGTCTTTGGGAAAGTTTTGGTATTATACTTTGTGCCAGGCTCTGAGGCTCCAGGGAAGCAATTGGAGACACAGACTTAGGTACCTCACTAGTTTGTCTGTTTCTCTTTATAAGATTACCAAATATTTAAAATTAGAACAGTACAGACAGTGTAAGAAAAAAAAAAAGACCACCTCTTACACATTTCCAGAATTGACAATTGTTGACGTTCTGCTGTGGCAACTTCAAGTATTCTTTTTAAAGTGGCAAAATAATATGCATACAGGAAGCATACCTTTTGTCATCGTTTCTGTTGTTCTCTTTCCGTTCTAGAAGCAGCGTTCATAGTTTTATATTCTAAATGTACATATCTGTCTATCTGTGTATATGTATATACATGTTTTTGTTAGGTGCCATTGAGTCAGTTTCAACTCATAGCAATGCTATGTATGACAGAACAAAACACTGTCCAGTCCTGTACCATCTTCACGATCACTGTTATGCTCGAACCCACTGTTGGAGCCACTGTGTCAGTCCATCTCATTGAGGGTCTTTCTCTCTTTTGCTGACCCTCTACTCTACAAAGCCTGATGTCCTTCTCCAAGTCTGATCTCCCCTGATAACATGGATGTGAGCCAAGTCTCGCCATCCTTGCTTCTAAGGAGCATCCCAGTGGATAGGCAGCTAGGAGGCAATAACTATAATTAGTATCAGTTAGGAAATGAAGAAACAAATTGTGATGTAATAACATAGTGAAATACCTATTGTACTTAAAAAAATTAAGCAGAATTAAATGTATCAGCATTAATTTAAAACAAAACATTAAGAGAACCAATTGTAAAAGGACATACTCAGTATGATTCCGTTTATACGAAGCTTTTAAAAATGGAAACAATACAATTTTGTGGTGAATAATATTAAATGTAGTAAAAAGTGCAGAGGAACAATGCCAAGCAAGTTAATGTAGTGCTTAACGCTGAGGAAGGAAAAGAATCAATATTGTGTAAAATACATAATGTGGGGAATCTCAAGTATACATACATTACTTTCTTGCAATAAAAATATCTAAAGCAAGGGTAGTGAAGTATGTGAATTGATAGTGTTGACTGATGGGTACCCAACCCTTCATTGTTATTCTCTGTACTTTTCATTTTTCTTGAAGTATCCGTAATACAAAAATACCTTCTTAGGTTTAAAAAAAAAAAAAAAGTCAAAGTTTTTTCATGTTGTAAGTAGAATTCTTCTCAATTTGTTTTTTCTCCACTAGGTTTTCATTATTTGTGTTGATGCATCTAGACCTAATGTATTTGTTTGCATTGTTATATATTTCTTCAGCTGTCCATGCCAAATGAATATTGATATCATTGATGTTCATTTAGGGTGTTTCCTTCTTCTGCTTCTCTACATGAGCAAGATTCCCAGTAGGCATTTTCCCATATAAATTCTTCCCTGAAGTTTGCGGTTATTATGCCAGGAATGTTCTCTCTTTTTGTCTTCCCTCAACTGCCCTGTTCATCACTTCTGTCCTAGGAGTAACAGATGCCAGGTGCTAATATTCATCACACACACAATCATAATAGGACATACCTTTGTCACGGCCCCATATGCTGAGCCCTGTACCAATTGCCTTTTGTCTGCTCGTTTCTCATCATTGCAACATCTCCATAAGTTTTTGTTTTTCAATTTTTTATCGTGGTACAAATATACACAACAAAACATACAGGAATTCAGCAATTTCAGTGACACTGAAATTCAGTTCAGTGACACTGTTTACATCCTTCAAGTTGCACAAACCATTCTAGGTATCTTTTTCCAAATTATCCCACCAGCAGGAACATACATTCAATGCCTTCTAGTCAAAAACTCTCTTGTCCCAGTCCTTCCACTCCTGGGAACCACTAATAAGCTTTGGTTTATCTATATTTGCTTACTTTATATAAATGACTTTATACAGTGTCTGTCCTTTTGTGACTGACTTATTTCCCCAGCATAATCTTTTCTAGTTTTATCCAAAAGGAACCCTGTTGGCACAGTGATTAAGCAAATGTCTGCTAACTCAAAAATCGGTGGTTTGAATCCAACAGCCACTCTATGGGAGAAAGATGTGTCAATCTGCTTCTATAAATATTATAGCCTTGGAAACTCTATGGGGCAGTCCTACTTCTTCTTGTAGGGTTGTTATGAGTTGGAATTAGGCTGGACACCAACAAAGTATTCAATCGTGTATATATCATACTTTGTTTATCCATTCCTCAGTTGAACATTTCAGTTATTTCCACCTTTGGCTATTGTGAAAAGTCCTGCAAGGAGCATTAGTGTACAGGTATCTGTTTGCATTTCTAACTTCACTTCTTCTGGGAATGTAGTTGGATTGACTTGATAGCAATTGGTCTAGCATTGGGGTTGCTGGGTCATGTGGTTGTCCCATGTTCAAACTTTTGAAGAATGACCAACCTGTCTTCCACAGCAACTATACCATTTTGCATTTCTACAGGAAGAGATGAGGTTTCCAATTTCTCCACATCCTCTCCAATGTTTATTGTTTCCTTTTTTTTTCAAATCATTGTCAGTATAATAGGGGTGAAGGGATATCTCATTGTGGTTTTGATTTGCATCTCCCTAATGGATGACTTTGAGCATCCTTTCATGCAATTGTTTGCCATTTGAATGTCATCTTTGATGAAACAGGCTTTAAAAAGAATGATATGCCACCTATCATGTCCAGGGAAGAATTTTTTAACACTTCATATAATTGGGAGAACAGAGAATCTCGTCTACTTAGTTGCCTAGCTTTTCTTGGATTCAGTCACTAATGCAGATGACGTATGTTTCCACGAGGAAGTCTTTTGAGGTTCAGGTTTATAGATAACATTTTCTAATCTTCACCTCAGATCCAAAGTGTGGACCTGGTTGGATGCCATCCCATCTGCTACATACTAACATTGTAGGCAGAGGTGGAAATACCCTGAAGACTTTATTCGAAGGAGATACGAAAATTTTTTTAAGGGGAATTATGAAATCTGAGTGACTAGGGGCATTAATTGTGTACTATCCGGAGACATTAACAGAGAGACATCAAGAGAGTCGACTCGGCAGTTAGGTAATCTGAGCTCAGACACAATCACTGCTACTCGCTGACTTTGCGCATTGTGTCTATGACATAACACCACCTCTCCCAAGTGTACGCCCAAGTTGATGGGGGTGACAGTATAACTAATTCATCATTGACAAGCCCTTCAGGGGATTCTGAAGGATTCCAAAGTTTGACAACCATTGCTCTGCAAATGGATTTCATTGTTTTAATCCATTTGAAGGCATGGAATAATTCTGAAGGGAAAAGGCCATGCCTTATTCTTTACTTCATCTTCATAACTTGGTACAGTGTGTTGAAATAGAGTGGGTGCTCAAATAAAATTTAAACCTTCAGAAGGATTGAAGGGAGAAGAAGAAAGAGGAGTGAGTGGAGAGAAAGATTTGAATATTTCCTTAGGTTCATAATGTAGACAAGAACATGTCTTTCTGAAGTAGTGGTTTTCAAACTTCAGCATACATCAGAATCACGTGGAAGTCTTGTTAAAACATAAACTGCTAGTGCTCATCCCAGAGTTTATCATCAGTAAGTCTGGAGTGGGTCCCAAGAACTTACATTTCTAACAGGATTTCAGGTAATGATCTTGTTGGGTGTCGAGGAACCACACTTTTGATTATCTGTCACTGCATCTTTTCCATCAGATTCACCAACAATATGGAACCCAGAAATCAAACAGGTGTTTCAGAATTCCTTCTTCTGGGACTTACAGAGGATCCAGAATTGCAGCCCCTCCTCTTTAGCCTATTTCTGTCCATATACCTGGTTGCCCTCCTGGGAAACCTACTCAGCATCCTGGCTGTCAGCTCTTACTCTCACCTCCACACCCCCATGTACTTCTTTCTCTCCATTCTCTCCTTCACTGACATCAGTTTCAGCACAACCACGATCCCGAACATGCTGGTGAACATCCAAGCACAGAATCATAGCATCATTTACTTAGGGTGCCTCACCTAGGTCTGCTTTGTCCTGGTTTTTACTGGCTTGGAGAGTTTTCTCCTTGCAGCAATGGGCTATGACTGCTATGTGACCATCTGCCCCCCACAGACATACACCATCATCGTGAACACCTGCCTCTATGGCTTGCTGTCCCTACTGTCCTTATTAATCAGCATTGTGAATGCCCTACTTCACAGTCTGATGGTGTTGCATCCGTCCTTCTGCACAGACCTGGAAATCCCTCATTTCTTCTGTGAACTTGCTCAGATTGTCAACCTCGCCTGTTCTGATACCATCATCAATTACATCCTAGTGTATTTTGTGGCTACTGTATGGGGTGGCATTCCTCCCTCTGGAATCATTTTCTCTTACACTCAGGTTGTCTCCTCTACTTTGAGAATGCCATCAGTGGGTGCAAAGTATAAAACTTTTTCCACTCGTGGGTCTCACCTCTCAGTTGTTTCCGTATTCTTTCAGACAGGCTTTGGTGTGTACATCAGTTCTGCATTTACACACTCTTCTAGCGAGACAGCAGTAGCCTCAGTGATGTACAGTGTGGTCCCTCAAATGATGAACCCTTTTATCTATAGCCTGAGGAACAGGGACATGACAGGAGCCTTGAGGAAAATCACCAGTAGGATACCATCATTTTAGTGACTGTGTCTTCTGTTTTGGGCTTGGGATAGGATGGGTCAATGGGGAAGGAATACTGCTGACATGGATTGAATTTTATCTCCTAAAAATATGTGTATGAATTTGGTTAGGCCATGATTCCCAGTATTGTGTGATTGCCCACCATTTTGTCATCTGATGTGATTTTCCTATGTGTTGTAAAATCTATGTCTATGATGTTGATGAGATGGGATTAGAGGCAGTTGTGCTTATGAAGCACGACTCAATTTACAAGATTAGATTTGTCTTGACCAAATCTCTTTTGAAATCTAAAAGAGGGAAGCTGGCAGAGAGGCAGGGGTACCCATACCAGCAGGAAAGCAGTGCTGGGAGCAGAGGATGTCCTTTGTATTTGGGGTTCCAGAGCAGAGAAGCTCTTAGACCAAGGGAAGATTGACAAGAAGGACCTTCCTCCAGAACTTGTGGAGAGAGAAAGGCTTACTCTGCAGCCGATGCCCTGAATTTGGACTTCTAGCCTACTATACTGTGAGAAAATAAACTTTTGTTTGTTGAAGCCACCCACTTTTGGTATTTCTGTTATAGCAGCACTAGATAACTAAGGCAACTGGTGATCCAAGATGTCTGACTGTTCAATCAGTATATTCTTCTAAAACAACTGGGTAACATAACGGCGAGGTATATTTCAGTTAATTCATGATAAATGGAGAAAAATATTAAACTTGTCAAGACTTTCATTTTACTTGGATCCACAATCAACACCCATGGAAGCAGCAGTCTGGAAATCAAATGACGTATTGCATTGGGCAAATCTGCTGCAAAAAATTCTTTAAAATGTTAAAAAGCAAAGATGTCACTTTGAAGACTAAGATGAATCTCACTGAAGCGAAGGTATTTTTCAATTGGCTCATATGCATGTGAAAGCTGGGCAATAAATGAGGAAGATGGAAGAAGAATTGATGCCTTTGAATTATGGTGTTGACAAAGACCCTTGAACATACCATGGGCTGCCAGAAGAACAAATAAATGTGTCTTGGAAGAAGTACAGCCAGAATGCTCATTAGAAGCAAGGATGGAGAGACTGCATCTCATGTACTTTGGACATGTTATTAGGAGGGATCAGTCCCTGGAGGACAAGTGCTTGGTAAAATAGAGGGTCAGGGAGAAATAGGTAGCCACTGAAAGAGGTGGACTGACAGTGGCTGCATCAGTGGGCTCCAACACATAGCAATGATTGTGAAAATTAGACAGGACTGGGCAGTGTTTCATTCTGCTGAATTGACTTGATGACCCCTAACAGCAAGAGTGACAATCAAGAGATAATCTTTCCTAGGAATCATCCAGAGAACATCCTATATCATCAGCCTGAATTGGGGCATATGCCCCTTCTAAAAATAATTACTATCAAGAGAAATTTCATTACCTTGGAAGGACTAAATGAATGCTCTGATTAGAAAAGTGTGAAGTGGGGTTAAGTGCTACAATGATTACAAATGTTGAGACCAATGCCTGCCATGTAGAATTAAATGAATTTACCTAATGAATGTGAGTCAGCACAATTGATTTACAAGTGTAGCACTCTCTTTCTCCTTTTGTAATTCCTTCTGTTTCCTATATTTTAAGCACTTACTTCAGCCATTATCCTAGTTTACTAGTTTGAATATGTATTAGCAATTGATACTTGTGGTGTAGGCAATGCCGTATTTGGAAATACTTCATTGGATGTTTATTTGTCCTGCTGTGTTCTCTTTCTTATCCTGAAAGAAAAACTTGAAATTTTCATTCTCAAGTGACTTGTTTTAGTGGCTTATTTTTAAGTTGTTTGGATTGATCAGTGTTTTCCCTTTTGGACTGTGCATGTTGTATTTTCATTTAAGAAGTGATTAACTCCTCCAATCTCATAAAAATGTCTGCCTATTTGTCTTATAAACATTTAATCATTTTTACTTTTGTGTTTAAAAGGCATTGGAGTTATCTTTGAATATGATGTGATGGAGAATCCAATTTCATTTGCTTTCCATATGGTTAAAAGATGATCTCAGCACTATTTCCTGAATGATACCATCTTTTCTCTGCAATGCCATGTTGTCATAAATAAAATGTCTGATGCTTCTGTCTTTGATAAGTGTTCATATAGATGAAGATCCTGTTAGTTCTGTCTTTCTATACTATACTAGAACCATCCTGTTTTAGTCATTATAGATCCATGATATATCTTGATAGTTGGTAAGGCAAATAGTCCCCATTGTTCTTATTTGCCATCAAGGTAGATGTTGTTTCTCCTTGTGCTTGTTCTCCTGGGATTTTTCTTTCTTGTGCTAACCTGGTCTGCTTTGGGCACTAAGGTTGTGCTGGCCTTATAAAGAGAGATAAAGAATATCCGGCCCCTAACATTTTCTGAAACCTTCCTTTAATCTTTAAATTAACTCCCTTGAGTGCTTTGAAGAATGTGCCTGTAAAACTGTGTATCTCAGTTTGTGTTTTGGCACAAATTATTGAGTACTTCATTTTTTTAATGTTTCCAAGATTACTTGCTTTCTGTTTCTGCTTGAAAGAATTATAGTCAGGTGGATTTAACCAACACCAACACTTCCACTTGTGCATAGAATTCAATCTCTCCTGTCTATGTTAGGACATAACTCTGGTAATGCCCCCATCTCCCTCTTGCATCATCAGGTTTCTCCCTTTGAGTTGTTCATTTTCAATAGCATGCAAGATATTTGAATTCCTCAAATCTTACAAAAAAGAAAGAAAAAAATAACCCTCCCTGAGCCCCTCATTTTGCTCTACCATTAGACGCATTTCTCTGTCCTCTTCATATAGCGAAACTCCTCAAAAAAGATATCTCCACTCACTCTCCCCAATTCTTTTCTCTCTATTTAGTCTTTAGGTCTATGCAATCAGGCCCTTGCCCCAACACTTTACCGAGTGCTTTTGAAGAGCTGCCAATGTTCTCCACCTTAACAAGTCCAACCCAGTCCAGGTCAGTTAATTCTCTGTCCTTCTCTTTTCAACCACATTGTCTCAGTTTATTACATATTGACATACTTCCGTCACTTGGCTTTCAGCACCATATATTGTTTTGACTTTATTCCTACATGACTAGCTACTATTTCTCTTGATGTGTCTTCTCATCTTTCCAGTCTCTAAACACTGGAGGGCCTCCTGTTTCAGTCCTCAGGTCTCTTCTTCTCCAGCTACATTCAATCCTTTGCAACAGCATCCAGACTCATAGATTTAAAATTCATCTGAAGACAAATGAATCCTAAATTTATAGGTAGAAAGGAGCACTTCCCCCAATGCCAGACTTATATATCCAACTTCCCACTTGCTATCCCTCAATTAAAAAAAAAAAAAAAAAAAGATATTCCATCAGTTCCTGGTAGCTTGTTTTTCACCAATGCCTTCAGTGCAGCTCGGGCTTCTTCCTTCAATACCATCAGTTCTTGATCGTATGCTACCTCCTAAAATGGTTGAAAGTCTATCAATTACTCAACAATTAGTGACTGTGTATTCTTTCTATCTTCATTTGATGCTTCCTGCATCGTTTAATATTTTTCCCATAGAAACCAGCAATATTGCGATTGGAGGCTTGAATTTTTTCTCCAGTTCTTTCAGCCTGAGAAACACCAAGTGTATTCTTCCCTTTTGGTTTTCTATCTCCAGGTCTTTGCACATGTCATTCATTATAATACTTTACTTTGTCTTCTCAAGCTGCCCTTTGAAGTCTTCTGTTCTGCTCTTCTACTTCACCATTTCATCCTTTTGCTTTAGACACTTAACATTCAAGATCAAGTTTCAGAGTCTCTTTTGACATCCATTTTGGTCTTCTCTTTCTTTCCTGCCTTTTTAATGACTTTTTGCTTTCTTAGCATATGAAGTCCTTGATGTCATTCTACAGCTCATCTGGTCTTTGGTCATTAGTGCTCAATGCATCAAATCTATTCTTGAGGTGGTCTCTAAATTCAGGTGGGGTATACTCAAGTCATACTTTGGCTCTCATGGACTTGTTCTAATTTTCTTCGGTTTCGACTTGAGCTTGCATATGTGTAATTGGTGGTCTGTTCTGCAGTCGGCCCCTGACCTTGTTCTGACTAATGATATAGAGCATTTACATCTTCTCTTCCCACAGGTGTACTCAGTTTGATTCCTGTGTATTCCATCTGGCGAGGTCCACATGTATAGTCACCATTTATGCTGCTGAAAATTTTATTTTCGATGAAGAAGTTGGTCTTGCAAAATTATATCATGCAATCTCTGGCATTGTTTCTATCATCAAGGCCATATTTTCCAACTACTGATTCTTCTTCGTTTTCAACTTTTGCATTCCAAGGGCCAGTAATTATCAATGCATTCTGATTGCATGTTTGATCAATTTCAGACTGCAGAAGTTGGTAAAAATCTTCAATTTCCTCATCTTTGGCCTTAGTGGTTGGTGTGTAAATTTGAATAATAGTAGTAGTAACTGATCTTCCTTGTAAGTATATGGATATTACCCTATCACTGACAGCATTGTCTTTCAGGATAGATCTTGAAATGTTCTTTTTTTTACAATGAATGCAATGCCATTCCTCTTCAAGTCGTCATTCCTGGCATAGTAAACCATATGAATACCCAATTCAAAATGGCCTATACCAGTCCATTTCAGCTCACTAATGCCTAGGATATCTAAGTTTATATGTTCCATTTCATTTTTGATGATTTCCAATTTTCCTAGTTTCATACTTAATACATTCCATGTTCTTATTATAAATGAATGTTTGTAGTTGTTCTCATTTTGAGTTGTGCCACATCAGCAAATGAAGGTCCAGAAGCTTGGCTCCATCCAGATTGTTAAGGTCATCTCTACTTTGAAGAGGCAGCTTTTCCCAAGTTGTATTTTGAGAGCCTTTCAACTTGAGGGGCTCATTTTCTGACACTATATCAAACATTGTTCTGCTGCTATTCAAAAGGTTTTCATTAGGTATTCTTTTCAGAAGGAGACTGCTCAGTCCTTCTTCCTAGCTTGTCTTAATATAGGAGCTCAGCTGAAACCTGTCCACCATGGGTGGCCTGCTGGTATTTGAATACCAGTGGCATAGCTTCCAGTATCACAGCAACAGGCAAGCCCCACAGTACTACAAACTGACAGACATGTGGGGGTCTGTCAAATGGATACAGTTTTAGAAGTGCTTGCTTGTCTATGCCAAGGAATTTGGAAGACAGCTACCTGGCCAACTGACTGAAAGAGATCCATATTCATGCCTATTCCAAAGAAAGGTGATCCAAAAAAATGCAAAAATTATAGAAAAATATTGTTAATATCACACTCAAGTAATATTTTGCTAAAGATCCTTCCAAAGTGGTTGCAGCAGTATATCAACATAGAACTGCCAGAAATTCAAGCTAGATTCAGAAGATGACATGGAAGCAGGGATATCATGGCTGATGTCAGATGGATCCTGGCTGAAAGCAGAAAACACCAGAAAGATGTTTACCTGTATTTTATTCACCATGCAAAGGCATTTGACTCTATGAATCATAACAAATTATGGATAAGATTGTGAAGAATGGAAATCCTGGAATGGTTAATTGTTCTCATTTCAGAAAAGTTAATTTTCCTGTACATGGATCAAGAGACAGTCATTCGAACAGAACAAGGGCATAATGTGTGCTTTAAAGTCAGGAAAGTTGTGCATCATGGTTGCATCCTTTCATATTTATTCAATCTGTGTGCTGAGCAAATAATCCAAGTAACGGAACTATATGAAGAAGAACTGGGCATCAAAATTGGAGGAAGACTCATCAACAAAGTGCGATATGCAGTGGGCAACCTTGTTTAAAGTGTTGAAGAGCAAAGATATCACCTTGAAGACTAAGGTGCCCCTGACCCAAGTCGTGGTATTTTCAATTGCATTGTATGCCTGTGAAAACTGGAAAATGAATAAGGAAGACCAAAGAAGAATTGATGCCTTTGAGTTGTGGTGTTGGCAAGGAATATTGACCATACCATGGGCTGCCAAAAGAATGAACAAATCTTTCTCAGAAGAAGTACAACCAGAATGCTCCTTAGGAGCAAGGGAGGGGAGACTGCGTCTTATATACTTTGGACATGTTGTCAGGAGGGATCAGTCCCTGGAGGAGGACATCATGCTTGGCAGAGTACAGGGTCAGTGGAAAAGAAGAAGACCCTCAATGAGTTGGATTGACACAGTGGCTGCAACAACAAGCTAAAGCATAACGACGATTATAAGGATGGCTCAGGACCGGGCAGTGTTTCGTTCTGTTTTGCATAGGGTCGCTGTGAGTTGGAACCAACTCGACAGCACCTAACAACATCTGCAACATTTTCGTGGTCAGGGAGCCCTGCGGGTTCAATGGTTAAGTGCTCAGCTGCTAACAGAAGAGTTGGTATTCACACCAACCAGCTGCTATACAGGAGAAAGATGTGGCGGTCTGCTCCCTTAAAGATCACAGCCTTGGAAACCCTGTGGGGCAATTCTACTCTGTCCTACAGGGTTGCTGTGAGTTGGAATTGACTTGTCAGCAGCAGATTCGCTTGGTTTGCATTGGCTTGGTCTTTCAGGATTTACACTACCCTGGGAATAGAATGATAATAAAAGGGTTTGGTTAATGAGGAGCTTTGGATATTGAGTCCCTAGAGACACAGAGGCTGTAAGTAGCCTACCTGTGACCACTTCACTCAAAAGTCCTTCTCCAGCCAAAAAGCAATGCACCTGAGACTCCATTCAGAGATGGTTCTCATGCCAGGAGCCTGGTGCCTCCCTTGGTACCTCTGCCTTTCCTGAGTACTGACCTTCTGGCTACATCATCCAACATCCAGGGCAGATGTGAAGGATCATCCCTCAGCGATGCCAGCCAGGTAACCTAAATCCCTTAGTTAATGTTTGGAAATGAGGAGAAACGTTTCTCTGTAGCTTCATCCAGGGGAAGGTGTAAAGACAGTACATGCATGAAATGATTAGAACCAAGTCACCTATGGACTCCTACATTTCTCCCATCTTCCTGACATGTTTCCTTGTTTCTTTGTACCCGAATCAGGCAGCTCTTACTCAGCTAGTCTCTTACTGTGTCTCTACAATGGCAAGGATCAAATTCTTTCTGTGCAGAAAACTACCCCTTCTCAAACATTGAGTATTAGAAAATTCCCTGACATTTACTTGTATTCTTGTGCTGGTGGTGGTGAGGAGAGTTGTTGAGCTTCACTTTATCTTCCTATCCCTGGTACTTGAGATACCATCTTTAGGAAAGTTTTGGTATTATCCCTGGTGCCAGGCTCTGAGAGCTCTGGGGGAAGAACCAAAGACCCAGGCAGACTTAGCAAGCTGCCTCGCTAGGTTATTTGTTTCTCTTTATAAAACTAACAAATATTTGCAATTAGAATACTACAGGCAGTATAATGAAACAACCAACCAAATAAAAACACCTGTTACACCTTTCAGAATTCACATTGTTGATGTTCTGCTGTAGCAGCTTGAAGTATTTTTTTTAAGTGACAAAATAATATGTATACAGAAAACATCTCCTTTGCAATCCTCTCTGTTGCCCTCTTTTCCTCCCAGAATCAGCAGCATCTTGGATGTTATGGTATCCCCCAGTCATGGTTTTATATTCTACATGTATATTTCTCTCTCTCTCTGTATATGTACGTACATACACACACACACACACACACATATATATATATATATATATATATATATATATATATATATAAACCAAACCAAACCCAGTGCATCACTATGAGTCAGAATTGAATCGACGTCACTGGGTTATATATATACACACATAAGGCAGTAGATGGGTAGACAGAGAGTTGGAGAGCAATTAGTAAAATAGCTGTCAATTAGAGAATGAAGAAATATATTGTGGTGTAATAATATAGTGGAATACCCTATTGTAGTTAAAATTAATGAAGCACAATTAAAGGTATCAACGTTCATTAAAAAAACATACCAAGAAAGCCAAATGTAAAATGACATATACAGTACAATTCTGTTTATATAAAGCTTTAAAAAACACAAACTGTGCAATTCTATGGAAGAATTATACTACATGTAGTAAAAAGTGCAGAGGAATAAGGTCAATCAAGTTAATGTACTGTTTAGCCCTGGAGAAGGAAAAGAATCAATATTGTGCAAAATACATGATGTGGGGAGCCTCAAATATTCCTGCATTATTTTGTGCAATAAAAATATCTAAAGCAAGGGTGGTGACGTGTGGCAATTACCAGTGGACTGGTAGGTGCCCAACCCTTCATTGTTATTCTCCGTATTTTTCATTGTGCTTGAATTATCAATTAAAAAAAAAACTCACTAGGTGTCTCAGTCATCTAGTGCTGCTATAACAAATATAACAAGTGAATGCCTTAAACAAAGAGAAATTTATTCCTTCACCATCTAGTAGGATACAAGTCCATATTCAGGGCACTAGCTCCACAGGAAGGCTTTCTCTCTCGGTCAGCTCTGGAGGAAGGTCCTTGTCATTAATCTTCCCCTGATGGATGAGCATCTCAGACTCAGGGACCCTGGGTCCAAAGGATGCGCTTTGCTCCTGGTGCTGCTTTCTTGGTGATATGAGGTCCCCTTGTCTCTCTGCTTCCTTCTCTCTTTTATATCTCAAAAGAGATTGGCTTAAAACATTATCTAATCTTGTAGATCTCATTGATATAACTGCCACTGATTCATTTAATTAACATCATAGTGATAGAATGTATAACACATAAGGAAATCACATCAAATGACAATATGGTAGACAATCATACAATACTGGGAATCATGGCCTAACCAAGTTGACACATAATTTTTGGGAACACAATTCAATCCGTGACACTCGAGTAGATTTTAAAAAATAATAAAAAAAATCTCATGCTGTAGACTTCTTGTCATACAATTTTTTTTTCCTCTGCAAGGATTTCATTATGTGTGTTGATCTAGACCTAATTTATTCTTTTTCATTGCTATATATTTCATCAACCCATCCATACCAAATGAATATTGATATCACTGATGTTCATTTAGGGTGTTTCTTCCTTCTGCTTCTCTACATGAGCAGGATTCCCATATAAATTCTTCCCTGAAGTTAGCATTTATAATGCTAGGAATGTTATCTCATTTTGTCTTCCCTCAACTGCACTGTTCACCACTTCTGTCCTAGGAGTAAAAGATGCCTGGTACTATTGTTCATGACACACACACACACACACACACACACATACAATCACAACAGGACATGTCACTGTGAGGGCCCCATATGCTGAGCACTGTACCAGAAGTAAAAGATGCCAGGTGCTATTGTTCATGACACACACACTGTCTTCGTCATCTAGTGCCGCTATAACATAAATACCACAAGTGGATGGCTTTAATGAAGAGAAATTTATTTCTTCACAGTAAAGTAGGCTAAAAGTTCAAATTCAGGGTGTCTGCTCCAGGGGAAGCCTTTCTCACTCTGTCAACCTTCTCATAAATATTCCCCCAGACTAGGAGCTTCTTTGCCCAGGTACCCTGGGTCCAAAGGACACACTCTGCTGCCAGCACTGCTTTCTTGGTGGTGTGAGGTCCTCCTGTCTCTCTGCTTGCTTCTCTCTTTTATATCTCAAGAAATTACCTTAAGACACAAACAATCCAGTCTTTAGGTTGAGTCCTGCCTCACTGACACAAGTGCCACCCACCCACCTTCATTACCATCATAGAGGCAGGATTTACAATATATAGGGAAATCACACAATACTGGAAATTATGGCCCAGCCCAATTGATACACACATTTTGGGGGGAATATGATTTAATCCATGACATACACACACACACACACACACAATCACAATAGGACATGTCATTCTGAGGCCCCATATGCTGAACACTGTACCAGGGGTGGTTTTCAAACTTTAGCATACATCAAAATACATGGAAGTCTTCTTGAAACACAAACGGCTGAACTTCATCCCAGAGTTTATCATCAGTAAGTCCAGAGTGAGTTTGAAAAACTTATATTTCTAAAAAGATCCCAGGTGATGCTCTTGCTGGGCATCCAGGAGCCACACATTTGATTATCTGTCATCCCATCTTTTCCATCAGATTCACCAACAATATGGAACCTAGAAACCAAACAGATGTTTCAGAATTTCTTCTTCTGGGACTTACAGAGGATCCAGAACTGCAGCCTGTCTTATTCAGTTTGTTTCTATCTATGTACCTGGCCACCCTCCTGGGAAACCTACTCATTGTCCTGGTTGTCATCTCTGACTCCCACCTCCACAACCCCATGTACTTCTTTCTTTCCAATCTCTCCTTCATTGATATCTGTTTCCCGAACATGCTGGTGAACATCCAAGCACAGAATCAAATCATCACTTATGCAGGCTGCCTGACCCAGGTCTGTTTTGTAACGATATTTACTGGTTTGGAAAATTGTCTCCTTGCAGTAATGGCCTATGACCGCTATGTGGCCATCTGCCATCCACTGAGGTACACCATCATCATGAACCTCCACTGCTGTGGCTTGCTCTCCCTACTCTCCTTACTAACTAGCATTGTGAATGCCCTACTTCACAGTCTGTTGGTGCTGCATTTGTCCTTCTGCATAGACCTGGAAATCCCTCATTTCTTCTGTGAACTTGCTCAGATTCTCAAGCTCACCTGTTCTGATACCCGCATCAATTACATCCTAGTGTATTTTGTGGCTACTGTATGGGGTGGTGTTCCTCTCTCTGGAATCATTTTCTCTTACACTCGGATTTTCTCCTCTGTTTTGAGAATGCCATCAGTGGGTGCAAAATATAAAGCTTTTTCCACCTGCGGGTCTCACCTTTCAGTTGTGTCCTTATTCTATGGAACAATCTTTGGTGTGTACATCAGTTCTGCATTTATACATTCTCCCAGGAAGATAGCAGTAGCTTCAGTGATGTACAGTTTGGTCCCTCAAATGATGAATCCCTTTATTTACAGCCTGAGGAACAGAGACATAAGGGGACCCTTGAGGACATTCATCAGTAGAATACTATCGTATTAGTGATTGTGTCACCTGTTTTGGTCTTGAGACTCTAGGATGGGTCAAAGTGGAAGGAATGCTGCTGATCAAGGATGCCTTACTGTTTCATGAGCAAGTTCTTCTAAAATGATTAGATAATATAATGGCTAGGTACTTTTCAACTTATTCATGATGAGTGAGAAAATACTGAAGTTGTCAATAATTTCATTTTACTTGGATCCACAATCAATGCCTATGGAAGCAGCAGTCAAGAAATCAAATAGCATACTGCATTGGGGAAATCTGCTATAAAAGACTTCTTTAATGTGTTAAAAAGCAAAGATGTCACTTTGAGGACTAAGGTATACCTCATCCAAGCTAGAGTATTTTCAATCACCTCATATGCATGGCAGAGCTAGACAATAAATAAGGAAGAGTGAAAAAGAATTGATGCCTTTGAATTGTGCTGATGGTGAAGAATACTGAATACACCATGGACTGCCAGAAAATGAACACATCTGTTTGGAAGAAGTACAGCCATAGCACTTACCTTCCACGCCACCAATGTTTCCAATAGGGTCTGTGAAAAAGAGGAACACCTTCAATGAGATGGATTTACACAGTGGCTACAAGAGTGGGCTCACACATAGCAATAATTGTGATGGTGGTGCGGGACCAGGCAGTATTTTATTTATTGTGCATGAATGACTTGATGGCACGTAACAACAACAACACATTTCAACTTGGAGTTGAAACTTGGTTTTTCTCTTTATGTAGCTCTGTGCTGTTTGGTAAACTCTCTAAGCTCAGTTTTTTTGTCAGGTGCCATAAAAGCAGAGCCTGAGGCAGGTGTTCTTATTACATGAGTTTTGGGGCAGTGGTCTAGGAAAGAATGAAAACAGGAGAACGTGGATAGGGCAGGGAAATTATGTAAACAGAGTTGTGGTCATAGCTAGACATTAGATTTAGCCTGATTCTATGAATAGAGAAATACGATTGGAAATCCAGACTTAGGCTGCCTGTGAGGCAAGACAGCTCTTTTTTCATGTCCCAATTTAGTCATCACTGAGACATATCACTGGTAAGCCATATTTGTTCGAAGCAGCATCAGTATCATCAAGTGACGTTCCTTCCCATCTCATTACTGAGAGTAGAATCACAGGCCCCTTTTTAACCTAATTCCTGGTGTGGGGGTGGGGGGAAGATTACCACGAGAACCTTAGGCTGATGATTTGAAGTATAATTCCTGCTGGGGTGTTAACCACTATGACCAAAAGGAGTACCTACCAAAAATGCTTGGCACAGTGGTAAATGTTCAATAAAACTTTAAATGGTCATTGTAGTCCATGTCTTGTCTATATTCATAAGTATTCTAATCATTTGGCTCTCACATATTTTTGCCACTTGCTCCAGTGGTTGTATTTGTTTACCCTCATTGTAATAATTCTCAGCAGCTTTTATTCCTCTAATCTGAATAATCACCGTTTCTTAATAAGAATCGATGATACTGAAGGAAGAGTTCAAGCAGCACTGAAGGTACTGGTGAAAATCAAGGCTCCAGGAACTGACGGAATACCAGCTGAGATGTTTCAACACATGGATGCAGGGGTGAAAGTGCTCACTCGTCTACACCGAGAAATTTGGAGGACAGCTACCTGGCCAACGGCCTGGAAGAGATCCATATTTATGCCTATTTGCAAGGAAGGTGATCCCACAGAATGCGGAAATTATCGAACAATGTCATTAATATCACACATAAGTAAAATTTTGCTGAAGATCATTCAAAAGCAGCTACATCAGTATATTGACAGGGAACTGCCAGAAATTCAGGCTGGATGCGGAAGAGGACATAGACCTGGGGATGTCATTGCTGATGTCAAATGGATCCTGGCTAAAAGCAGAGAATATCCTAAGGAGGTTTACCTGTGTTTTATGGACTAGGCAAAGGCGTTCTTTTGTGTGGATCATCACACATTATTGAAAACATTGTGAAGAACTGGAATTTCAGGACACTTAATTGTGGTGATGAGGAACCTATACATGTATCAAGAGGAAGTAATTCAAACATAACAAGGGGATACTTCAAGCTTTAAAGTCAGGAAAGGTGGGCATGAGGGTTATATCTTTTCATTATAATTATTCGATCTGTATGCTGAGCAAATAGTCCAAGAAGTTGGACTATATGAAGAACTGGGCATCAGGATTGGAGGAAGTCTCTTTAAGAGCCTGCGATATGCAGGGGTGACACAACCTTGTTTTTTTTAAAATGAAAAGGACTTGAAGCACTGAGGAAGATCAAAGGCTACAGGCTTCAGCATGGATTACATCTCAACAAAAAGAAAACAAAAATCCTCACAAAGGTGACAATAAACAACATCATGACAAACGGAGAAAAGTTTGAGGTTGTCAAGGATTTCATTTTACTTGAATCCACAATGAACGCCCATGGAAGCAGCAGTCAAGAAATGAAAAGACACTTTGCATCGGGCAAATGTGTTGCAAAGGACCTCTTTAAAGTGTTAAAAAGCAAAGATATCACTTTAAGGACTAAGGTGCACCTGACCCAAGCCATAGTGTTTCCAGTCACCTCATATGCATGCAAAAGCTGAACACTGAATAAGGAAGACTGAAGAATTAATGCCTTTGAGTTATGCTGTTGGTGAGGAATGTTGAATATACCATGGACTGCCAAAAGAAGGAACAAATCTGTCTTGGAAGAAGCACAGCCAGAATGTTCCTTAGAACTGAGGGTGGTGAGACTTCATCTCACATACTTTGTACCTCTTATTGGCAAGGACATCATGGTTGGTAAAGTAGAGGGCCAGTGAGAGGGAGGAAGACCCTTAATGAGATGGATTGGCACAGTGGCTACAACAATGGCCTCAAGCATAGCAATGATCTTGAGGATGGCTCAGGACTGGGCAATGTTTCGTTCTGTTGAACAGAGGGTTGCTATGAGTCAGAACCAACTCGAAGGTACCTAACAGAAACAACAACAAAATCTGAGTAAAATAATCAAGTGAGTAGGGTAGGCATTGCAAAGTTTGATAACCTTTCTCTTGTACTTAAAGCTTGATAACCTTTCTCTTGTACTTTTTTGCTTTGATTCCTTCTCGCTGATTTATTGATAAGAATACATCTGAGTTTTTTCTTTTCTACTTAGTCACCACATCTTGCTGTGTTTCTTACTCATGTGGAAGCCACACACAGAAACATAGTTGAATAATAAATCGCTGATGTCTTAGAGGGTTGGCTGTAGTCTTAGGTCTCTCAAGAAAACCTTTTAATGTTTCTTTGGGAAGAAAACAGTTTTTCTATGAAGAAGAACTTTACTTTGAAAAGGAGTTGTAAATATGGTGGGAGAAAAGAGAAGTTGGTAGGGCTAGGGGGACCACATTTTCCACAAACACACACACACACACACAAAGGGGGGCCATCAGTGAGAATCATCTCTAAGGGTGTGGGAGGAGAATAATGAAGGTCTCGCGGGAGAATCAAGAAGCCCTTGAGAGCCTTCTATTCTGGTCATCACTGGGGTGAAGGAGGGAGATTGTTTTTAGCAAGCTGGAGGACTAATCCCTACCCTGACTCAAGGTATCTTCTAGTGTAGACCTCCCTCCGTTGACATCCACAGAGCACCTTCAGGCATGCATCACCTGAGACCCTTGTTCATACTGCAGGGTCATGGACGTTATCCAAAAAATACTGACTTTGAATTTCTGGGGAGATGCCTGAAGGATGAGATGATGAAATAAACACTTCTGGAAATTCTTATGAACTCTGAGGTCTGAGAAGGGAGATGCTAATATTAGAAGAACATGGGAGAATGTATTTATAATATAGAATATAAAAGGACTTTCCTCAACTTTACTTTGTATAATATCTGTATAAACTGTACACCAAGGTTCATTTCAGCACTTTTCACAATAGCCAAAAGGTGGAAAAAAACAAAACCTCCATCAACAGACAAATGGATAAACAAAATGTGGTATACCCATAAATTGGACTATGACTCAGCCATAAAGAGAAATGAAGCTTTGACGCATGCCATTACATGGATGAATCTTGAAAACATCATGTTGAGCGGAATAAGTCAGTTGTAAAAAGACAAATATTGTATGATCTCATGTATATGAAATGAGCAGATATACAGAAAAGGAAGAATTATTAGTTGATACCAGACATGGAGGGGAAGGGAAAGTTTTGCTTAGGGGCCTGTTAAGTTTATGTTAAAGGTGGTGGAATAAACTGGAAAAGGATACGGAGAATGGTTGCACAACTTGAAAGATGTAATCAATGTCACTGAACTGTACATACAGAAATTATTGAGATGGTGTAAGTTTTGTTGTTTATTTTAATAAAAAAACATGTATAATGTAGTATATAAAATGTATCTGTAGTTCTTACAGTGTAGTAATCTAGTAAAAACACATATGCTCATCACTGGGTTAAGAAAGAAAGCATTACCGTCACGTAGATACCATTAGAACAGCTAATCACATCACCCTTCCTGTGTCTAGTGATAACTACTATCCTGAATTCTGTATTTAACCTTTTCTTTGATGTTTTTCTATTAGGTTGGATTCTATGGAATTTCGAAGTTGGTCATTTTCACCTTATAATGTGGCATTTTCAAAGTATTCAATAGTATATTTTTATCACTGTTGTTCCCCATTGTTCTTAGGTTCTGTCAAGGCGGTTCTGACTCATGGCAACCCTATGTACAACAGAACGGAACACTGCCCGGCCCTGCACCATCCTCACAATTGTTGCTAGGCTTGAGCCCACGGTTGCAGCCACTGTGTCAATCCATCTCATTGAGGGTCTTCCTTTTTTCACTGGCCCTCTACTTGATCAAGCATGATGTCCTTCTCCAGGGTTCAGTCCCTTCTGATAAAATATCCAAAGAATGTGAGAGAAAGCCTCACCATCCTTGCTTCTAAGAAGCACTCTGGTTGTGCTTCTTCCAAGACAGATTTTTTGTTGTTGTTCTTTTGGCAGTCCGTGGTATATTCAATACTCTTCTCCAACACCACAATTCAAAACTGTCAATTCTTCAGTCTTCCATATTCATTGTCCAGCTTTCGTATGCATATGAGGCAGTTGAAAACACCATGGCTTGAGCCAGGTGCACCTTAGTCCTCGAGGCGACATCTTTGCTTTTTAACACTTTAAAGATGTCTCTGGCAGTCGATTTGCCCAATGCAATGCATCTTTTGATTTCTCGACTGCTGCTTCCATGGCTGTTAATTATGGATCCAAGTAAAATGAAACCATTGACAACCTCAATCTTTTCTGCATTTATCATAATGTTGTTTATTGGTCCATTCGTGAGGATTTTTGTTTTCTTTATGTTGAGGTGTAATCCATGCTGAAGGCTGTAGTCTTTAACCTTCATCAGTAAGTGCTTCAAGTCCTCTTCACCTTCAGCAAGCAAGGTTGTGCTATCTGCATAACACAGGTTGTTAATGAGTCCTCCTCTGATCCTGATGCCCCCTTCTTCTTCATATAGCCCAGCTTCTGGGATTATTTGCTCAGCATACAGATTGAATAGGTATGATGAAAGGATACTCTGACACACACCTTTCCTGACTTCAAACCATGCAGTATTCCCTTGTTCTGTTTCAATGACTGCCTCTTGATCCATGTACAGATTCCTCATGAGCACAATTAAGTGTTCCAGAATTCTCATTCTCTGCAGTGTCAGCCATAATTTGTTATGATCCACATAGACAAATGCCTTAACATAGTCAATAAAACACAGGTAAACATCTATCTGGTATTCTCTGCTTTCGGCCAGGATTGAACTGACATCAGCAATGATATCCCTGGTTCCACATCCTCTTGTGAATTTGTACCCTGTCCATGTATTGCTGTAACTGCATTTGAATGAAATTCAGCAAAATTTTACTTGTGTGTTATATTAATGATATTGTTTATGTCCACATTCTGTTGGATCATCCTTGTTGGGAAAGGGCACAAACATGCATCTCTTCCAGTCCATTGGTAGGGTAGCCGTCTTCCAAATTTCTTGGCTTAGACGAGTGAGCACCTCTTGCACTATACCCCTTTGTTGAAACATTAATTGGTATTCCATCAATTTCTGGAACCTGGTTTTCACCAATGTCCTCAGTGCAGCTTGGACTTCTTCATTCAGCACCATTGGTCCTTGATCATGTGCTTCCTCCTAAAATGTTTGAATGTGGATTTTTTTTGTTGTTGTTGTTACAGTGACTCTGTGTATTCCTTCTATCTTCTTTAGATACTTCCTGCATCATTTAATATTTTCCCCATCGTTGTTGTTGTTAGGTGCTGTCAAGTCAGTTCTGACTCTCGGCTACCCTATGTACAACGGAACAAAACACTGTCCAGTTCTGCACCTTCCTCACAATTGTTGTTATGCTTGAGTGCATTGTTGCAGCCACTATTTCAAAACCATCTCATTGAGGATCTTGTCTTTTTCACTGACCCTCTACTTTACAAAGCATGATGTCCTTCTCCAGGGACTGATCTGTCCTGATAACATGTCCAAAGTATGTGAAACATAGTCTCCCATCGTTGCTTCTACTTTACCCATAGAATTCTTCAATATTGCAAGTCAAGACTTGGATTTTTTCTTCACTTCTTTCAGCTTGAGAAATGTAGAGTGTATTCTTCCCTTTTGGTTTTCTAACTCCAGGTCTTTGCATTTTTCCTTATAATGCTTTACTTTGTCTTCTCGAGCCACCCTTTGAAATCTTCTGTTCAGCTCTTTTACTTCATCATTTCTTCCATTCACTTTAGCTGTTCTACACTCGAGAGCAAGTTCAGAGTGTCTTCTGATATCCACTTTGGTCTTTTCTTTCTTTCCTGTCTTTTTAATGACCTCTTGCTTTCTTCATGTATGATGTTCTTGATGTCATTCCACAACTCATCTGGTCTTCAGTCATTAGTGTTCAATGGATTAAATCTATTCTTGAGATGGTGTCTAATTTCAGGTGACATATATTCAAGGTCATAATGTGTCTCTCACTGACCTGTTCTAATTTTCTTCAACTTGAACTTGTATATGAGTGATTAATGATCTATTCTACCCTTAGTCCCCTGACATTGGTCTGACTGATGATATTGAGCTTTTCCATAGTGTCTTTCTACAGACGTAGTCGATTTGATTCCTGTATATTCCATCAGACGAGGTCCATGTGAATAGTCACCATTTATGTTGTTGAAAAAAGGTATTTGCAATGAAGAAGTTATTGGTCTTGCAAAAATCTATCACGCCATCTCTGGCATCATTTCTATCACAAAGATGACATTTTCCAACTACGGATCCCTCTTTTTTGTTTCCAATTTTCACAGTCCATTAACAGTAATTATCAATGCATCTTGATTGCATCTTTGATCAATTTCAGACTGCAGAAATTGGTAAAAATCTTCAGTTTCTCCAAGTTTGGCCTTAGAGGTTGATGGGTAAAATTAATAATAGTCATATTAACTGGAATTCCTAGTAGATATATGGATATTATCCTATCACTACCAGAATTGTACCTCAACATAGATCTTGAAATGTTCTTTTTGATGATGAATGCAATGCCATTCCTCTTCAATTTGTCATTCCTGACATGGTAGACCATATGATTGATTAAAATGGCCAATACCAGTTCATTTCAGCCATCACAGTATGACAAAATTAACAGATGCATTGGGACATTATGCAGGATGATATAAAAAAAAAATAGTTCCCTCTCTGATGTAAATGAAACTTTTGGTAACTAATGTTTTGCTATTGTGAATAAAGTTAAGTATTTTTATACATGTTCCTGATGCAAATGAGCTAGAGTTTTATACTGGGATGGCCTTGTTGGCTATAATATTGAGCCTATTCTCCGTGTACTTTCAAAGAGTTTTCTGAAGTCAATGAGCTAGTTTAAACCCCCATTAGAAGTCCGTGTTGCTTCATGTCATCACCAACACATTTTCATTTATTATAGGAATTTAGAGGGAATAAATTGTTATTATATAATACTATTTATTATGAGGTTTAGAGCTCCTTCATACACTAGATTCCATTTATTTTCCCTTCTTTGGGAAGTATATGTTTATGGTATTTCTAACGAGGTCTTTATTTTTATTGAATATGGACCCATTCTTTGTAATACAACTGTCCATGAGTTGGGGGCCAGGAAGGTGGAGTAGTCAGAACCTCCCAGTGATCCTCTGACAACAAAGACCTGAAGAAACAAGTGAAACAATTATATTTTTGACAAGCTAGGAGCCCTGAACGTCAAAGGCAAAGTTATAAAATGGACTGAGTAGCAGGGGAAGGGAGAGACAGTTTGGAAGCGGAGAGGAGTTGCCAGACTTGAATCACTGGGAACCTGCAGACACCATTCCCAGGAGTGACAGCACCAGGCTGGTGGTAGCGTTCCAGCAGCAGTTTCCTCAGGAAGAAACAGCTAGCCTCACAGCCTACTCACACCTCTGGAACCAGAGAATAATGGTGTTCTCGGCAAAAGCTAAGTACTTGCATATATTTTTCCATGCCCCCAGGACCCAAGCCACCTTCAGTGGCTGTTGATTTCCCTGGGATGAGATAGGACCTGCTGAGTGACCTGAGCCATTCTCTCAGCCTTGGAAAAGGGATAAATTCTCAACTGGGAAAAAAGATAATCTGCCAGCTCCACTAACCTGGGGAGCTCAGGACAGAAGCTGCTCCTGTCCAGGCATAAATGATCCGTGGACTTCTAACACATTTTCACCCTGCATGGACTTGTGTGGGGCTATTTCAGGAGAACAGGCCCTTGTTGGAAGATTGCAACTGTTTCAGCTGTGTGGTGGAGAGGTGGGCGTTTGATGTTTGACACCACTTTGCCTATTAAACAGCATCCTCACCTACCCACATCAGGGCCTTAAGGACTGGTGGCTCTACCCAGGGAATCCAGCCACCCATGACAGAGGTCCAAAAATAATTGGTATCTCCCAGTTCTTACAACCAAAGCACTGGGTGCCCATGGTCCTTCTGCAGAACCCACCTACATATGTACTTTAGGGAACAGGGATGCACTTTCCTCACAGACCCTCAGGGGATGGTTGTCAGCCCTAGGCCTTGTTCAGAATGTGACCCCCTGCTGCAATCAGATACTGGTAAATACACTAACCACCCCTGACCCTTTAAGACTGTAGGACAGAGCCTGTACCACACACTTGATAATCAGCTGCCTGGACACATGAACTGAATGCATACAAGAAGGGTGAATGGACTCCTAGACTGATACACCTGATAAAAGCTCTACCCATCTGGTGACAGGACATTGGAGCTTCAAAGGCAAAAATAATCAAGCTAGCTCATTCAAGCAACTTATTTGGGCACAACAAAACAAAACAATGTGAGAAGCTAGGAGACAGTAAGCAAACATAAAAGAAACTAATACAATAACTTATAGATGGCTCAGAGACAACAGTCAATACCAAATCACACAAACAGGCAGACTGCGATCGCTACAACAAGCTCTCAAAACAAAAAATCAAGGGATTTTGTGGATGAAGGTGCCTTCCTGGAATTACCAGATGCACAATACAAAAGATTCATATACAGAACTCTTCAAGATATCGGGAACGAGATCAGGAAGGAGGTCAGGCAATATGGAGAACAAGCCAAGGAACACACAGGTAAAGCACTTGAAGAAATTAAAGAGGTTATTCAGGAAAATAATGAAAAATTTAATAAGCTGCAAGAATCCATAGAGAGACAGAAATCAGAAATTCAGAAGATTAACAATAAAATTACAGAATGAGACAACTCAATAGAAAGACAGAGGAGCAGAACTGAGCAACTGGAAGGCAGAATTGGTGAGATTGAAGATAAAGCACTTGGCACCAATATATTTGGTGGGAAATCAGAGAAAAGAATTTAAAAAAAAGAGAAGAAACCCTAAGAATCATGTGGGACTCTATCAGGAGACATAACCTATGAGTGACTGCAGTACCAGAACAGGAAGGGATAATAGAAAAAACAGAGAGAATTGTTGAAGATTTTTTGGCAGAAAGCTTCCCCGATATCATGAAAGATTTCTGTCCAAGATGCTCATTGAACACCACATAAGGCAGATCTCAAAAGAAGGTCACCAAGGCATACTATAACCAATCCTGCCAAAACCAAAGATAAAGAGAGAACTTTAAGAGCAGCTGGAGATAAACAAACAGTCACCTACAAAGGAGAGTCCGTAAGAATAAAATCGGACTCCTCGGCAGAAACCACACAGGCAAGAAAGCACTGGGATGACTTACAACTGCCCGCCAAAGATCATGTATCCAGCAGAACTGTCTCTCAGATATGAAGGTGAAATTAAGACATTTCCAGATAAACAGAAGTTTAGGGAATTTGTAAAAACCAAACCGAAACTACAAGAAATACTAAAGGGACTTCTTTGGTTGGAAAATAATATCAGATCTCAACCCAAGACTAGGAAACTGGATGGAGCAATCAGATGTCCATCCCGACAGGGAAAGGACAGGAGTAAATCAGGATTAAAGACAATGTTCAAAACAAGGACACAGCGATGTCATTGTGTAAAAGGAGCCAACAATACAACAGTAAAGAGGGACTAAGGAATGTAGTCGTAGATCTTTCACATGGAGAGGAAGACAAGGCGATATAAGGAAAGAAAAGACAGGTTTAAACTTTAAAAAATAGGGGTAAATATTAAGGTAACCACAAAGGTGACTAACTCTCCTATTCATCAAAATAAAATGCAAGAAAAAAATAGAGACTCAGCGGAAACAAAATCAACAACGAGGAAGAGGAAAAGGCAATATATAAACTACTCGGCACAAAAAAAAAGTGGAAAATAGAAACTGTCAATAACACACAAAAAAAGACATCAAAATGACAGTACTAAACTCATACCTATCCAAAATTACGCTGAATGTAAATGGACTAAATGCGCCAATAAAGAGACAGAGAGTGGCAGACTGGATTTAAAAAAAAAAAAAATCTGTCTATATGCTGAGTACAAGAGACACACCTTAGACTTAGTGACACAAATAAACTAAAATTCAAAGGATGGAAAAGAATATATCAGTGTATCAAGCAAACAACAATCAAAAAAGAGCAGGAGTGGCAATATTAATTTCTGACAAACTAGAATTTAAAGTTAAATCCATAACAAAGGATAAGGAAGGACACCAAATAATGATTAAAGGGACAATATGCTGGGAGGATATAACCATATTAAATATTTATGCATCCTATGACAGGACTGCGAGATACGTAAAACAGACTCTAACAGAATTGGAAAGTGAGATAGGCAGCTCCACAATTATAGAAGGAGACTTCAGAACACCACTTTTGGTGAAGAACTGGACACCCAGAAAGAAGCTCACTAGAGACATGGAAGATCTAAATGCCACAACAAAAAATTTGACCTCATAGACACATACAGAACACTCCACCCAACAGCAGCCGAGTATGCTTTCTTTTCTAGTGCTCACAGAACATTCTCCGGAATAGACCACGTATTAGGTCATAAAGCAAGCCTTAGCAGAATCCAAAACACTGAAATATTACAAAGTATCTTCTCTGAGATAAGGTCACAGAAGTAGAAATCAGTAACAGAAAAAGCAGGGAAAAGAAATCAAATACTTGGAAACTGAACAATATCCTGCTCAAAAATGGCTGGGTCATAGAAGACATGAAGGATGGAATAAAGAAATTCACAGACTCCAATGAGAATGAAACCACATCCTCTGATATCCTTTGGGACACAGCGAAAGCAGTGCCCAGAGGTTACTTTATGTCAATAAATGCACATATACAAAAAGAAGAAAGGGCCAAAATCAAAGAATAATCCCTACAGCTTGAACAAATAGAAAAAGAACAAAAAAAGAAACCCTCAGGCACTAGAAGAAAGGAAATAATAAAAATTAGAGCAGAATTAAATGAAATAGAAAACAGAAAAACAATCAAAAGAGTTAAGAAGACCAAAAGTTGTTTCTGAGAAAAAATCAACAAAATTGATAAACCATTGGCCAAACTGACAAAAGAAAAATAGGAGAGGAAGCAAATAACACAAATAAGAAATGAGATGGCGATATTACAACAGACGCAACTGAAAATAAAAGAATTATATTGGATTACTAGAAAAAATTGCACTCTAACAAAATCTGAAAACCTAGAAGAAATGAATGAATTCCTAGAAACACACTACTTACCTAAGCTAACACAAACAGAGGTAGAACAACTAAATAAACCCATAACGAAAGAAGAGATTGAAAAGGTAATCAAAAAACTCCCAACAACAACAACAACAAGCCCTAGGCTGGACAGCTTCACTGCAGAGTTCTACCAAACTTTCAGAGAAGAGCTAATACCACTTCTGCTAAAGGTATTTCAGACATAGAAAAGGATGGAATACTCCCAAACTTATTCTATGCAGTCAGCATATCCCTGATACCAAAACCAGGTGAAGACGCCACAAAAAAAGAAAATTACAGAAATATATCCCTCATGAACTTGGATGCAAAAATCCTTAAAAAACTTCTACCCAATAGAATTCAACACATCAAAAATAATAGTAATAACTCACCATGACCAAATGGGATTCATACCAAGCATGCAGGAATGGTTCAACATTAGAAAAACAATTAATGGAATCCATCATATAAATAAAAAAGACAAGAACCACATGATCTTATCAACTTATCAACTGTTCTTATCATGAATGGGTGTCAAACTTTGTCAAATGCCTTGGCATTTCACAAAATTCAACACCCATTCATGGTAAGAACTCTCAGCAAAATAGGAACAGAAGGAGAATTCCTCAACATAATAGCTGAAATTTATACAAAGCCAACAGGCAACGGCCAACATCATCCTAAATGGAGAGAGTCTGAAAGCATTCCACTTGAGATCAGGAACCAGACAAAGATGCCCTTTATTACCACTCTATTCAACATTGTGCTGGAGTTTCTAGCCAGAGCAATTAGGCTCGATAAAGAAATAAAGTGCATCCAGATTGGTAAGGAAGAAATAAAAGTATCTCTATTTGCAGATGACATGATCTTATACACAGAAAACCCTAAAGAATCCTCAAGAAAACTACTGAAACTAATAGAAGAGTTCAGCAGAGGATCAGGATACAAGATAAACATACAAAAATCAGATGGCTTCCTCTACACCAACAAAACGAACACTGAAGAGGAAATCACCAAATCAATACGATTTACAGTAGCCCCCAAGAAGATAAAATACTTAGGAATAAATCTTACCAGAAATGTAAAAGACCTATACATAGAAAACTACAAGACACTACTGCAAGAAACCAAAAGAGAACTATGTAAGTGGCGAAACATAGCTTGCTCATGGATAGGAAGACGTAACATTGTAAAAATGTCTATTCTCCCAAAACCTTTCTATAGATACAATGCAATTTTGATCCAAATACCAATGACAATTTTTTAATGAGATGGAGAAACAAATCACCAACTGCATAAGGAAGGGAAAGAGGCCCTAGATAAGTAAAGCGTTACTGAAAAAGGACAAGGTGGGAGGCCTCACTCTACCTGATTTTAGAACATATTATACCATCACGGTAGTAAAAACAGCCTGGTACTGGTACAACAACAGATACATAAACCAATGGAACAGAATTGAGAATCCAGACATAAATCCAACCACATATGTGCAGCTGATATTTGACAAAGGCCCAAAGTCAGTTAAACGGGGAAAAGACAATGTTTTTAACAAATGCTGCTGGCATAACTGGGTATCAATGTGTAAAAAAAGAAAAGAAAAGAAACAAGATCCATACCTTACACCATTGAAAAAACTAACTCAAAATGGATCAAAGACGTAAATATAAAATCTAAAACAATAGAGATCATGGAAGAAAAAATAGTAACAATGCTAGGAGCCCTAATACATGTCATAAACTGTATACTAAACATTATTAACAATGGAGAAGAAAAACTAGATAACAGGGAGCTCCTAAAAATCAAACATCTATGCTCATTCTTTACTCACCTCAACATAAAGAAAACAAAAATCCTCACAACTGGACCAACGAGCAACATCATGAGAAACAGAGAAAAGACTGAAGTTGTCAAGGATTTCATTTTACTTGGATCCACAATTAACAGCCATTCAAGCAGCATAGAAAACAAAGGTGAATGGCGGCGCCAGACTGAGGTGGATGGTGGGATTTTAGGGCCAGTAACCAAAAATTTTTTTTTTTTTTAAATGATACCACAGCCAAAGCGATTCCACTCTGTGTTCACTGCAACAGGCCAGAATCGCCAGGTCAGCAGAACAACTCGAAGCTGGGGCCGGAGTGTCAGTGATCCAAAGGACGAGAGGGTTTTTACTCTGGAGAAAGCCCACAAATACTCTACCGGCTTTTAAAGACAGCGGTAAAGAGCCCTGGTGGCGCAAGAGTTAAAGTGATCTGCTACTAATGGAAAGGTCGGCAGCTGAGCCCACCAGCCGCTCCGCAAGAGAAAGATGTGGAAGTCTTGGAAACGCTTTGGGGCAGCTCCACGCTGTCCTATAGAGTCGCTGTGAGCTGGAATCTACTCGATGGCAACTGGTAAAGTGTAAAGCACGGCAGACGAAAAGGACCGGCCAAAGGCGCCCTGACCCCACTTCCCATCCAACCTTTTCCAGAAGGGACCTACGCTCCAGGCGGCGCCTGCACCGGCGGCCCTAACGGGCGCGGGCTCAGCCCAGAGGCCTCTCTGAGGGGCCGAGCGGCTTCCACGGGAGGAAGGTGCGGCCGACAAAGCGCGCCGCCGGGCCTGGGACGGTGCCCTCTGACCCGCACCTGCTCCTCCAGATCCTCCCGCTCCCTCAGGGCTCCACGTGGACTGGGCGGAGGCCTGGAGAGGGGAAAACTCAGCTCAAACCGCTGCTAAAACGCACGTAAGAAGGCTGCCGCCTGGCGAACCCGCACTTCCACTTCCGGTTCCTCCTGGGAACGTACTGGGCGGGGACTCGGAGGTTGGGGAAGATGGGTGCCTGCGCGACTTATTCCAGCTGGGAAACGCTAAGAAATGTTTTCTTGCCATAAAGACTCGGTTGGACCTTAGGTGGAGACCAGGCTGGCGGTGGTGGCGACCAAAAGGAAAGGCGGGGCTGTGGGCGGAGCTGGTGACGGGGGCTGGGTGGTAAAGTTCATTTTCTTCCAGTAGGTATTCCACTGTATTAAAAAACCCTAGATTGTTGTATTCACCATGTCTAGTCATGAGGGCAAGACTGGCTTTTTGGCCCTTTTACACCCAGAAATGAGAGTGCCTTGATTCATTTTGAGCCTAGAGCACCTGGCACTTGTAGTGCACCAATAAAGAGAGCATGGTCGACTTTAGGTATTGGCTTGAATCTTGATCCTGTCCTTGTCACATACTAGGTTTGCAACCTCTAGGACTTATACAGTGAGACAACAGAAGTTACAGAGATTGCTGAGTTAACTGGGTTAATGGTAACTGCGTTAATTCATGTAAAATACTGTTGCATATTTTTAGTCGCTGTCAAGTCCACTCTGCTTCGTGGCTAACTTTTGTGTAATGGAAACACTGAAGTCCTGCGCTGTTTTCGTGATTGTTATGTTTGTGTCCATTGTTGTGGCTATTGGGTCAATACATCTCACTGAGGGTTTCCTCTGTTTTTTGCTGACCCTCTACTTTGCCACACATGATATCCTTTTCTAGCACCTGGTCTTTCCTGATATATAGTCAGCAGTATTTTTCACCTTAAGATAGGGAAAGAGAAAAGCAATCCTGTGAGGTAAAAAATTAGTTTATACAGAGAACTTCCAGAATGATTGCAGTGTTCTGGATGTTCATGGATGACTCCAGAGCATGCTGTATAGCATATCCTAAAGAAGTGACTCAGTGAATGGGGCTCAAAAAGCCCACCATGTGTTATTAACACTACCTCTACCCGAACTCCAGGGGAGATGGGACTGGATTATGAGTTCAGTCATATGACCAGTGATTCAATCACTTATGCCTAAGAATGAAACTCCAGTAAAGACACTGGACACTGAAGCTCAAGGAGTTGATTGCATCCTGTTTGATGATAGATATCTATGCATGGCAGCAGGGAGAGTGCAAAACATCCTTCTAACATAGGAGCTCAACATTTGCAACCTCCTCAGACCTCACCCTGCGTGTCTCTTCTTTATGCTGCTCCTGATATGTACCCTTTTTGCTATAATCTGTCATTATAAATAATGCACTTCCTGAATTGAGTCATTCTAGCAAATTATTGAACCCAGCAGGTAGGGGAACCTCTAAACTTAAGTATGTTGATTGGAAGTCTGGGTGGCCCTCAGAACCTCCAAACCTGTGGTCAGTGTCTGAAGAGTTGGGCAGACCAGAAAAGCTAGAAGACCGTGCCCTTTAACTACGCGATCAAACTTTGGACCAGGTGGTTAGTCACAAGAACTGCACTTGCACTTGGTGTCAGAGAAGACATTTAAAATTGGTATCATAAGTAGACAGACACAGAGACAGGAGTGTGAGACCCGGAGGGGAGGGATAGCTGGTTGAGGACCAAGAACTAAGCCTTGGTGTTGCTAGGAGCTGGTTTGTCACTCAAAGAAAACCAACTTAATACAAAGCCATGCTTTGACCATTTTCCTGGTTATCCATTTATTGTTTCTGCTGCAGATCGCCCTTTTTTGCTTGCTTTGTGGTTATGGAACCGGGCCATATATTTCTTGTTGACCAGTTACCAGTGTATGAAGGACAGTGGAAGACACTGGATGAAGAAGGGACTTCCCTTTCTCATGTAACTCTAACCCTAACCAAATGTTACAAGATGACAAAAAGCTCCATTTCTGCAAAGGCCAAAATCATGGCCTTGTGTTTGCTGATCATGAAGAATAGGTTAAGAGTCACATTTTGTAAGCAAGTAAATAGAAGAGCAGAGAATTTACCAGTTAATTTGCCCGTGAATGCTAAGAAACTTATACTCCAGTCCTCTGGAGGTTCCACTTCAAAATTTTCTCACATTGGAAGCCCTGGAAGACATGCAAGTGTGACTAATTCACAATTTGAACTCTGACTGACCACTGAAACCTTCCAGGGTATATGTCCCACCAAAGATTAGACTCTGAGAAGTATCTTCCACATGCAGTAAGGAGAGAAAAGGCTGCCACACTGCATTTCTGAAGCTAAAATTGGCCTTAACATCAGTGAAGCTGTAGAATAGGAAGGCTCCTGCGGTCAGGGAAGGGGTGAAGTGAGCCATCTAAGTACCTCTAATCATGACACACAACCAAAGTTCAAGTCTCCTGCACTGCAGTGGGCCAGGTTACGTATTTTAAATCCATGAAAAACCCTAACATTCATTATTACAATGTATAAATGACAAAATGTACCACTAATTGAGCAACTACAAAATGTGAAAATGTTTGCAAAAAGCTTTCAACACACTAACTCGTTTATTTCTCTATTCCAAAAAAAAAAAAAAAAAACCAAACCCACTGCCATCGAGTTGACTCCAACTCATAGCGACCCTATAGGACAGAGTAGAGCTGCCCCGTAGAGTTTCCAAGGAGCGCCTGGCAGATTTGAACTGCTGATCTTTTGGTTACCAGCTGTAGCACTTAACCACTACGCCACGAGGGTTTCCATTTACTAAGCAGATATTATTTCAAACAGTTCATAGCTGAGGAAAGTTACAATCAGTTAATCACATACTCAACTCTTTGTCCCCCAGGAAATACACACACACACATACACACATAAAACAAGCAAAAACTGGCAGAACCAACTTTGTCAGAATTTGGGAACCAAAGGCTTACTGCAATCAAGAGAATACAGAGTCAAGAAAACAGTGACTTCAAAAAAAAATGGTAGGAAAGGTTCGTGGCATTTTCTGCTTGCCCATGCCTCAACTGCTCCCTGGTTAGGTGCCACTCTTAAAGCTAAAAAATAACATGGACAAAAAGCTAAAGAAAAAGAATGTATTAACAAAATAAGAATATTGATAAAGTGATATGAATTATAAAAAGGAACCAAGGACAGATTTTGGAGCTGAAAAGTAAAATAAATAAAATGAAAACTTCACTAGAAAAGTTCAGCAGGTAGAAGGAAGAATCAGTAAGTTTAGATATAGAGCAACTGAAATTACTCAGTCCAAGGATCAGAAAGGAAAAAGAATGAAGAAAAGTGAAGAAAGTCAGAACTTTGGGGGCACCATCAAGTGGACCAGCAAATGCTTTATGGGTGTACCCAAAAGAGAAGTGAGAGAGAAAGGAGCATAAAGGATATTTATAGAAATAATGGCTGAAACCATCCTAAATTTGATGAAAGACATGAACCTGCATATTCACAAAGGTCAATGAACTCCAAGCAAGAATAATTCAAAGAGATCCACACTGAGAGATATTATAATCAAACTGTTGAAAACCAAAGGAAACAGAACAATAATGAAGAGATTGAATCAACATCATCCCAACCATGAAAACACCAGGACCTGATGGCTTCACTGTCGAATTCTACCAAGCATTTAAAGAAGAATTCACATCAATCCCTCTCAAACTCCTTTAAAAATAGAAAAGGAGGGAACACTTCCTAACTCATCCTATGAAACAAGTTATTACTCTGATACCAAAGCCAGTACAGATATGACAGGAAAAAAAGAAAAAACAGACCAATGTGTCCCCCACGAAAAATAAAAAAAAAAAAATTTTTTTTTTAAGAGACACAAAAATACCCAACAAAATTCAATAGCATAGTAAAAGAATTATACACCGTAACCAAGTGGAGTTTATCCCAGAATGCAAAGATGGTAAATATAAACTAACATCCACAAAATGTTGATAGGTGCTGTTGAGTCAGTTTGGACTCACAGCGACCCTATGTACAACAGAACAAAACACTGCTGGGTCGTGCAGCATCCTCACAATGGTTGTTATACTTGAGCCCATTGTTGCAGCCACTGTGTCAATTCATCTTTTGAGAGTCTTCCTCTTTTCTGTTGACCCTCTACTTTAACAAGCATGATGTCCTCCTCCAGGAACTGGTCCCTCCTGATAAAGTGTCTGAAGTACGTGAGACGTGGTGTTGCCATCCTTGTTTCTAAGGAGCATTTCAAGACAGATTTGTTTGTTGTTTTGGCAGTCCATGGTATATTCAGTATTCTTCGCCAACACCACAATTTTAAGGCATCACTTCTTCTTCGACCTCCCCTATTCATCGTCCAGCTTTCTCATGTGTATGAGGCAACTGAAAACACCATGGCTTCAGTCAGGCACGCCTTAGTCTCCAAGGTGACATCTTTGCTTTTCAACACTTTAAAGAGGTCTTTTGTAGCTGATTTGCCCATGCAATGTGTCTTTTGATTTCTTGACTGCTGCTTCCGTGGGTGTTGGGAAATCCTTGACAAATTCAATATTTTCTCCATTTATCACGATGTTGCTTAGTGGTCCAGTTGTGAGGATTTTTGTTGTCTTTCTGTTGAGGTGTAATCCATACTGAAGGCTGTGGTCTTTGAACTTCATTAGTGAGTGCTTCAAGTCCTCTTCACTTTCAGCAAGCAAGGTTGTGTCATCTGCAAAATGCAGATTGTTAATGAGTCTTCCTCCAACACTGATCCCCTGTTCTTCTTCATATAGTCCAGCTTCTCGGATTATTTGCTCAGCATACAGACTGAGTAAGTATGGTGAAAGGCTACAACCCTGGCACATACCTTTCCTGACTTTAAACCACATATTATCCCCTTGTTCAGTCTGAAGAACTGTCTTTTGATCTATGTATAGGTTCCTCATGAGCAAAATTAAGTGTTCTGGAATTCCCCTTCAAAATGTTATCCATAAATTGCTATGATCCACACAGTCGAATGCCTTTGCATAGTCAATAAAACACAGATAAACGTCTTTCTGGTATTCTCTGATTTCAGCCAGGATCCATCTGACATTAGCAATGATATCCCTGGTACTACATCCTCTTCTGAATCTGGCTTGAAGTTCTGGCAGTTCCCTGTAGAAATACTGTCGCAGCTACTTTTGAATGATCTTCAGCAAAATTTTACTTGCGTGTGATATTAATGAATACAGACACAAAAATACTCAACAGAAGACATATTAGAAAACCCAATCCAACAGCATATTAAAAGAATTACACACCATAATCAAGGGGGGTTTATCCCCGAATGCAAGAGTGGATAAATATTAGAAAATCAATGTAATACACCAAACCAATAACACGAAGAAAAATCAGACAAAAAAAACATGATCATCTCAACAGATAAAGCAAAAGTATTTCACAAAATCCAACACAGTTTTATAATTAGAACACTCAGCATACTAGAATCAAAGGGAAACTTGTTAACTTAATAAGCATTCGTGAAAATCCCACAGCTCACATCATATTCAACAGTGAAAGAATGAAAGCTTTCTCCATATAATCAAGAACAAGAAAATGACACCTGTTTTCACCACTGCTATTCAAAATTCCCACCGCATGTCTGTTGTACCGTAGAGGCTTGCATATCCCTATAATACTGGAAGATATGCCACCGTGGAAGTTACGCCACGGGTGACCAGCAAGGTCACCCATGGTGAACAGGTTTCAGTGGGGCTTTCTGACTAAGACAGGCTAGGAAGAAGGACCTGGTAGTCTACTTCTGAAAAAAAATTTGCCAAGAAAAACCTTGTGAATAGCAGCGGAACGTTGTCTGATATTGTGTGGGAAGATGAGCTCCTCAGGTTAGAAGGTGCTCAAAATACCACTTGGGAAGAGCTGCCTCCTCAAAGTAGAGTTGACCTTAATGACATGGATGGAGTATAGCTTTCAGGACCTTCATTTCCTGATGTGGCATGACTCAAAATGAGAAGAAACAGTTGTAGTCATCCATTCATAATCGGAATGTGGAATGTCTGAAGTATGAATCTAGGAAAACCGGAAATCATCAAAATGAAATGGAATGCATAAATATCAATATCCTAGGTATTAGTGAGCTGAAGTGGACTGTATTGGCCGTTTTGAATCAATCATATGATCTACTATGCCAGGAATGACAAATTGAAGAGGAATGATGTCATGTTCGTCATCAAAAACAATATTTCAAGATCTATCCTGACGTACAATGCTCTCAGTGATAGGATAATATTCATACCCCTACAAGGAAGTCCAGTTAATACCACTGTTATTCAAATTTACGCACCAACCACTAATGCCAAAGATGAGAAAATTGAAGATTTTTACCAACTTCTGCAGTCTGAAATTGATCTAATATGCAATCAAGATGCATTGATAATTATAGGTGACTGGAATGCAAAAGTTGGAAACAAAGAAAAAAGATCTGTAGTTGGAAATTATGGCCTTGGTGGCAGAAATATTGCCAGATTTGCATGATAGAATTTTGCAAGACCAATGACTTATTCATTGCAAATACCTTTTTTTCCAGCAACATAAAAGCAACTAGGCTCGTGAACTTCACTGAATATAATACACAGGAATCAAATCGACTACATCTATAGAAAGAGATGATGGAAAAGCTCAATGTCATCAGTAAGAACAAGGCCAGAGGCTGACTGCAGAATAGACCATCAATTGCTCATATGCAAGTTTAAGCTGAAGCTGAAGAAAATTAGAACAAGTCTATGGCAGCCAAATTACAACCATGAGAATAGCCCACCTGAATTTAAAGACCATCTAAAATAGATTTGATGAATTGAACACTAGTGACCAAAGGCCAGACGAGCTGTGGAATGACATCATACATGAAGAAAGCAAAAAAGTCATTAAAAACACAGGAAAGACAGAAAGGACCAAAATGGATGTCAGAAGAGACCCTGAAACTTCCTCTTGAATGTAGAGCAGCTAGCGTGAATAGAAGCTGAACTTTGTCTTTTGAGAAGACAAAGTAAAGTATTACAATGAAATGTGCAAACACCTGGAGTTAGAAGACTAAAAGAGAAGAACACGCTCAGCAGTTCTCAAACTCAAAGAACTGAGGAAAAAAGTCAAGCCTCAAGGTGCAATTTTGAAGGACTGCATGGGCAAAATATTGAAGGATACAGGAAGCATCAAAAGAAGATGGAAGGAATATAGAGAGTCACTGTACCCAAAAGAATTAGTTGATATTCAACCATTTCAGGAGGTGGCATATGATAAAGAATGAGTGGTATTGAAGGAAGAAGTCCAAGGTGCACTAAAAGCTTTGGTGAAGAACAAGGCTCCAGGAATTGACGGACTACCAACTGAGATGTTTCAACAAATGGATGCAGCGCTGCAGATGTTCACTTGTCTATGCCAGGAAATCTGGAAGACAGTTACCTGGCCAACTGACTGGAAGAGATCCATATTTGTGCCGATCTCAAAGAAAAGTGACCCAACAGAATGTGGAAATTATCAAACTATGTCATTCATATCACATGCAAGTAAAATTTTGCTGAAATCATTCAAAAACGGTTGCAGGGGATACTGAATGGTTTTAAATCTGGAAAGGTATGTGCCAAGGTTGTATCCTTTCACCATATTTATTCAGTGTGTTTGCTGAGCAAATAATCCAAGATGCTGGACTATATGAAGAAGAATGTGGCATCAGGATTGGAGGAAGACTCATTAACAACCTGCATTATGCAGATGACACAACCTTGCTTGCTGAAAGTGAAGAGGACTTGAAACACTTACTGATGAAGATCAAAGACCACAGCCTTCAGTATGGATTGGACCTCAACATAAGGAAAACAAAAATCCTCACAAGTGGACCAATAAACAAGATAATGATAAATGGAGAAAAGATCGAAGTTGTCAAGGACTTCATTTTACTTGGATCCACAATCAACAACCGTGGAAGCAGCAGTCAAAAAATCAAAGGAGGCATTGCATTGGGAAAATCTGCTGCAAAAGACCTCTTCAAAGTGTTAAAAAGCAAAGATGTCACTTTGAGGACTAAGGTGTGCCTTACCCAAGTACCATATTTTCAGTTGTCTCATACGCAGTGTGAAAGCTGTATTATGAATAAAGAAGACCAAAGAAGAATTGATGCCTTTGAATTATGATGTTGGCAAAGAATACTAAATATACCATGGACTGCCAGGAGAATGAATAAGTCTGCCCTGGAAGAAGTGCAGCCAGAGTGCTCCTTGGAAGCAAGGATGGTGAGACTGTCTCTTGTACTTTGGACATTTTATCAGGAGGGATCAGTCTCTGGAGAGGGACGTCATGCTTGGTAAGGTCAGGGAAAAAAATGAAGACCCTTGATGAGATGGATTGACACAGTGGCTGCATCAATTTGGCTCAAATATAGCAACTGTTGTGTGGATGGTGCAGGACCAGGCAGTGTTTCGTTCTGTTGTACATAGGGTCACTATGAGTCAGAACCAACTCGATGGGCACCTAACAACAACAAATGATCAATGGATCAAAGATGAAGCCAAGAGGATTTTGTTCAAGATGGCGGACTAGGCAGACGCTACCTCGGATCCCTCTTACAACAAAGACACGGAAAAACAAGTGAATCGATCACATACATAACAATCTACGAACCCTGAACAACAAACACAGATTTAGAGACGGAGAAAGAACTAATACAGGGAAGCAGCGATTGTTTCCAGAGCCTGGAGCCAGCGCACCAGTCAGGTACGGCACAAGCACAGAGAGCAGCTCCACCCCCCTGAACTAACCCCGGGAGGGGGACCAGCCGGTTCCACGGGCGGCGTGGGACGCAGCCGATAGGAGAAGTCCCTGGGAGGCAGTGACTGGTCTTGGAGCAGAAAGAGCAGCGTCCGAGCCGGGGTACCGTCCCGCAGGGATTTGGACTGGACTCAGGTACGGAATAAACACGGAGAGTTGCTCCACCCCCCCGAACTAACCCCGGGAAGGGGACCAGCCGGGTCGCGCGGGCGGTGTGGGACGCAGCCGGTAGGAGAAGTCCCTGGGAGGCAGCGGCTGGTATTGGAGCGGGGAGAACAGCGTCCCAGTCAGGACACTCGGTCACGGCACAAGCATGGGGACCTGCTCCACCCATCTGAACTAACCCCGGGAGGAGGCCCAACTGGTTCTCCGGGGCGGCAGGGCCACGTGGCTGGAGGGACGAGAAGTCCCCGGGAGGCAGCAACTGATTTTGGAGTCGAGAGTGCACCGTCCCAGTAGGGGAGCCTCGACGCTGGGCGTGGGGCTGGAAGCAGAGGATCTGACTGTGACTCCAGTGGGCCAGACCCCCCGGGGGCAATCTCCACACAGCCAGCACACATAGGCGATGCGCCCTGCGGGAGTCTCAGATATAATAGTCATTCCAAGCAAGACAAGCAACTCTGGCTATATTCTGAGGTCCTACTCTCCTATCTCTCTGTTCCCTCCCCCACCCTCCACAGGCGGCTTCATTAGCATCTGAATAGCCTGAGCCAGAGGGAGAACTCTGATAGGGATCTGACTGCATTTTTTTTAGCAGATTTTCTGGAAAAACTAGTTTCCCAGTGATGGCTCGGAGACAACAATCCATATCAAACCACTTAAAGAAGCAGACCATGACAGCTTCTCCAACCCCCCAAACAAAAGAATCAAAATCTTTCCCAAATGAAGATACAATCTTGGAATTATCAGATACAGAATATAAAAAACTAATTTACAGAATGCTTAATGATATCACAAATGAAATTAGGATAACTGCAGAAAAAGCCAAGGAACACACTGATAAAACTGTTGAAGAACTCAAAAAGATTATTCAAGAACATACTGGAAAAATTAATAAGTTGCAAGAATCCATAGAGAGACAACATGTAGAAATCCAAAAGATTAACAATAAAATAACACAATTAGACAACGCACTAGGAAGTCAGAGGAGCAGACTCGAGCAATTAGAATGCAGACTGGGACATCTGGAGGACCAGGGAATCAACACCAACATAGCTGAAAAAAAATCAGATAAAAGAATTAAAAAAAATGAAGAAACCCTAAGAATTATGTGGGACTCTATCAAGAAGGATAACTTGCGAGTGATTGGAGTCCCAGAACAGGGAGGGGGGACAGAAAACACAGAGAAAATAGTTGAAGAACTCCTGACAGAAAACTTCCCTGACATCATGAAAGATGAAAGGATATCTATCCAAGATGCTCATCGAACCCCATTTAAGATTGATCCAAAAAGAAAAACACCAAGACATATTATTATCAAACTCACCAAAACCAAAGATAAACAGAAAATTTTAAAAGCAGCCAGGGAGAAAAGAAAGGTTTCCTTCAAGGGAGAATCAGTAAGAATATGTTCTGACTACTCAGCAGAAACCATGCAGGCAAGAAGGGAATGGGACGACATATACAGAACACTGAAGGAGAAAAACTGCCAGCCAAGGATCATATATCCAGCAAAACTCTCTCTGAAATATGAAGGCGAAATTAAGATATTTACAGACAAACACAAGTTTAGAGAATTTGCAAAAACCAAACCAAAGCTACAAGAAATACTAAAGGATATTGTTTGGTCAGAGAACCAATAATATCAGATATCAGCACAACACAAGGTCACAAAACAGAACGTCCTGATATCAACTCAAATAGGGAAATCACAAAAACAAATTAAGATTAATTAAAACAAAAAAAAATACACATAACAGGGAATCATGGAAGTCAATAGGTAAAAGATCAAAATAATCAAAAAGAGGGACTAAATACAGGAGGCATTGAACTGCCATATGGAGAGTGATACAAGGCGATATAGAACAATACAAGTTAGGTTTTTACTTAGAAAAATAGGGGTAAACAATAAGGTAACCACAAAAAGGTATAACAACTGTATAACTCAAGATAAAAACCAAGAAAAACGTAATGACTCAACTAACATAAAGTCAAGCACTGTGAAAATGAGGATCTCACAATTTACTAAGAAAAACGCCTCAGCACAAAAAAGTATGTGGAAAAATGAAATTGTCAACAACACACATAAAAAGGCATCAAAATGACAGCACTAAAAACTTATTTATCTATAATTACGCTGAATGTAAATGGACTAAATGCACCAATAAAGAGACAGAGAGTCACAGACTGGATAAAGAAACACGATCCATCTATATGCTGCCTACAAGAGACACACCTTAGACTTAGAGACACAAACAAACTAAAACTCAAAGGATGGAAAAAAGTATATCAAGCAAACAATAAGCAAAAAAGAAGAGGAGTAGCAATATTAATTTCTGACAAAATAGACTTTAGACTTAAATCCACCACAAAGGATAAAGAAGGACACTATATAATGATAAAAGGGACAATTGATCAGGAAGACATAACCATATTAAATATTTATGCACCCAATGACAGGGCTGCAAGATACATAAATCAAACTTTAACAGAATTGAAAAGCGAGATAGATACCTCCACAATTATAGTAGGAGACTTCAACACACCACTTTCAGAGAAGGACAGGACACCCAGTAAGAAGCTCAACAGAGACACGGAAGATCTAATTAAAACAATCAACCAACTTGACCTCATTGACTTATACAGAACTCTCCACCCAACTGCTGCAAAATATACTTTTTTTTCTAGCGCACATGGAACATTCTCTAGAATAGACCACATATTAGGTCATAAAACAAACCTTTGCAGAGTCCAAAACATCGAAATATTACAAAGCATCTTCTCAGACCACAAGGCAATAAAACTAGAGATCAATAACAGAAAAACTACAGAAAAGAAATCAAATACTTGGAAAATGAACAACACCCTTCTGAAAAAAGACTGGGTTATAGAAGACATTAAGGAGGGAATAAGGAAATTCATAGAAAGCAATGAGAATGAAAATACTTCCTATCAAAACCTCTGGGACACAGCAAAAGCAGTGCTCAGAGGCCAATTTATATCAATAAATGCACACATACAAAAAGAAGAAAGAGCCAAAATCAGAGAACTGTCCCTACAACTTGAACAAATAGAAAGTGAGCCACAAAAGAATCCATCAGGCACCAGAAGAAAACAAATAATAAAAATTAGAGCTGAACTAAATGAATTAGAGAACAGAAAAACAATTGAAAGAATTAACAAAGCCAAAAGCTGGTTCTTTGAAAAAATTAACAAAATTGATAAACCATTGGCTAGACTGACTAAAGAAATACAGGAAAGGAAACAAATAACCCAAATAAGAAATGAGAAGGACCACATCACAACAGAACCAAAGGAAATTAAAAGAATCATTTCAGATTATTATGAAAAATTGTACTCTAACAAATTTGCAAACCTAGAAGAAATGGATGAATTCCTGGAAAAACACTACCTACCTAAACTAACACATTCAGAAGTAGAACAACTAAATAGACCCATAACAAAAAAAAGAGATTGAAACGGTAATCAAAAAACTCCCGACAAAAAAAAGCCCTGGCCCGGACGGCTTCACTGCAGAGTTCTACCAAACTTTCAGAGAAGAGTTAACACCACTACTACTAAAGGTATTCCAAAGCATAGAAAATGACGGAATACTACCCAACTCATTCTATGAAGCCACCATCTCCCTGATACCAAAACCAGGTAAAGACATTACAAAAAAAGAAAATTATAGACCTATATCCCTCATCAACATTGATGCAAAAATCCTCAACAAAATTCTAGCCAATAGAATCCAACAACACATCAAAAAAATAATTCACCCTGATCAAGTGGGATTTATACCAGGTATGCAAGGCTGGTTTAATATCAGAAAAACCATTAATGTAATCCATCACATAAATAAAACAAAAGACAAAAACCACATGATCTTATCAATTGATGCAGAAAAGGCATTTGACAAAGTCCAACACCCATTTATGATAAAAACTCTTACCAAAATAGGAATTGAAGGAAAATTCCTCAACATAATAAAGGGCATCTATGCAAAGCCAACAGTCAATATCACTCTAAACGGAGAGCATTTCCCTTGAGAACGGGAACCAGACAAGGATGCCCTTTATCACCGCTCTTATTCAACATCGTGTTGGAAGTCTTAGCCAGGGCAATTAGGCTAGACAAAGAAATAAAAGGTATCCGGATTGGCAAGGAAGAAGTAAAGTTATCACTATTTGCAGATGACATGATTATATACACAGAAAACCCTAAGGAATCCTCCAGAAAACTACTGAAACTAATAGAAGAGTTTGGCAGAGTCTCAGGTTATAAAATAAACATACAAAAATCACTTGGATTCCTCTACATCAACAAAAAGAACACCGAAGAGGAAATAACCAAATCAATACCATTCACAGTAGCCCCCAAGAAGATAAGATACTTAGGAATAAATCTTACCAAGGATGTAAAAGACCTATACAAAGAAAACTACAAAGCTCTACTACAAGAAATTCAAAAGGACATACTTAAGTGGAAAAACATACCCTGCTCATGGATAGGAAGACTTAACATAGTAAAAATGTCTATTCTACCAAAAGCCATCTATACATTTAACGCACTTGCGATCCAAATTCCAATGTCATATTTTAAGGGGATAGAGAAACAAATCACCAATTTCATATGGAAGGGAAAGAAGCCCCGGATAAGCAAAGCACTACTGAAAAAGAAGAAGAAAGTGGGAGGCCTCACCTTACCCGACTTCAGAACCTATTGTACAGCTACAGTAGTCAAAACAGCCTGGTATTGGTACAACAACAGACACATAGACCAATGGAACAGAATTGAGAACACAGACATAGATCCATCCACGTATGAGCAGCTGATATTTGACAAAGGACCAGTGTCAATTAACTGGGGAAAAGATAGCCTTTTTAACAAATGGTGCTGGCATAACTGGATATCCATTTGCAAAAAAATGAAACAGGACCCGTACCTCACACCATGCACAAAAACTAACTCCAAGTGGATCAAAGACCTAAACATAAAGACTAAAACGATAAAGATCAAGGAAGAAAAAATTGGGACAACCCTAGGAGCCCTAATACAAGGTATAAACAGAATACAAAACATTACCAAAAATGATGAAGAGAAACCCGATAACTGGGAGCTCCTAAAAATCAAACACCTATGCTCATCTAAAGACTTCTCCAAAAGAGTAAAAAGACCACCTACAGACTGGGAAAGAATTTTCAGCTATGACATCTCCGACCAGCGCCTGATCTCTAAAATCTACATGATTCTGTCAAAACTCAACCACAAAAAGACAAACAACCCAATCAAGAAGTGGGCAAAGGATATGAACACACATTTCACTAAAGACGATATTCAGGCAGCCAACAGATACATGAGAAAATGCTCTCGATCATTAGCCATTAGAGAAATGCAAATTAAAACTACGATGAGATTCCATCTCACACCAGCAAGGCTGGCATTAATCCAAAAAACACAAAATAATAAATGGTGGAGAGGCTGCGGAAAGATTGGAACTCTCATACACTGCTGGTGGGAATATAAAATGGTACAACCACTTTGGAAATCTATCTGGCGTTATCTTAAACAGTTAGAAATAGAACTGCCATACAACCCAGAAATCCCACTCCTCGGAATATACCCTAGAGATACAAGAGCCTTCATACAAACAGATATATGCACACCCATGTTTATTGCAGCTCTGTTTACAATAGCAAAAAGTTGGAAGCAACCAAGGTGTCCATCAACGGATGAATGGGTAAATAAATTGTGGTATATTCACACAATGGAATACTATGCATCGATAAAGAACAGTGACGAATCTCTGAAACATTTCATAACATGGAGGAACCTGGAAGGCATTATGCTGAGCGAAATGAGTCAGAGGCAAAAGGACAAATATTGTATAAGACCACTATTATAAGATCTTGAGTAATAGTAAACCTGAGAAGAACACATACTTTTGTGGTTACGAGGTGGGGAGGGAGGGAGGGTGGGAGAGGGTTTTTTATTGATTAATCAGTAGACAAGAACTGCTTTAGGTGAAGGGAAAGACAACACTCAATACATGGAAGGTCAGCTCAATTGGACTGGACCAAAAGCAAAGAAGTTTCCGGGATAAAATGAATGCTTCAGAGGTCAGCGGAGCAAGCGCGGGGGTCTGGGGAACATGGTTTGCGGGGACTTCTAAGTCAATTGGCAAAATAATTCTATTATGAAATCATTCTGCATCCCACTTTGAAATGTGGCGTCTGGGGTCTTAAATGCTAACAAGCGGCCATCTACGATGCAGCAATTGGTCTCAACCCACCTGGAGCAAAGGAAAATGAAGAACACCAAGGCCACACGACAACTAAGAGCCCAAGAGACAGAAAGGGCCACATGAACCAGAGACCTACATCATCCTGAGACCAGAAGAACTAGTTGGTGCCCGGTCACAATCGATGACTGCCCTGACAGGGAGCACAGCAGAGGACCCCTGAGGGAGCAGGAGATCAGTGGGATACAGACCCCAAATTCTCATAAAAAGACCAAACTTAATGGTCTGACTGAGACTGGAGGAATCCCGGCGGCCATGCTCCCCAGACCTTCAGTTGACACAGGACAGGAACCATCCCCGAAGACAACTCATCAGAAATGAAAGGGACTGGTCAGCGGGTGGGAGAGAGACGATGATGAAGAGTGAGCTAATTATATCAGGTGGACACTTGAGATTGTGTTGGCAACTCTTGTCTGGAGGGGGGATGGGAGGATAGAGAGAGAGGGAAGCTGGCAAAATTGTCAAGAAAGGAGAGACTGAAAGGGCTGACTCAAGAGGGGGAGAGCAAGTGGGAGTAGGGAGTGAGATGTATGTAAACTTATATGTGACAGACTGATTGGATATGTAAACGTTCACTTGAAGCTTAATAAAAGTTAATAAAAAAAAAAAAGATGAAGCCAAGAGAGAACTAGAAAAATACTTGGAGTCAAAGGAGAATGAAAAGCAACATACCAATATCTATGGGATACAACCAAGGCAGTAATTGAGGAAAATTTATAGCAATAAATACCTATGTTAAAAAAAAAAAAAACCAAAGATCTGAAATCAATAACCTGGCCTCGTGTATGGTGAGTTTGTACCTTTAGAGGTGAGATACGCCCCCACTGAAATACAAGAAGAGGCTATAAAATAGAAAGGTTTTTTAAAGTTTTTGTGAAGTGTGAGTCAGCCAAAGGGCCTTGAATTAAGAAAATAAAACCTGAGGTAGAAAGGAGACCCTTTTAGAGATCCATTTGTCATTTTGTAAATTACACAGGAGTTGTAAGAGGACACCATTTTGTCTCTTAAAACACTGGGACTGATCAGGGAGATCAAAGTTCCACAGCATGCCCCTTTCAAGAGCCCAGCACTGTATATTTTGAGAAGTGATATGTGTGCCTTGGTTACCATCAGTCTGGCACTCTGAAGGGCAGGAGTGTCCTGATGAGTCTTTGTCTTGTGGTCTTCGTTTATACAGATATGTGTGACCTTGATTTATATTTCAGGTATCTGTGAGGCAAGACAGCCCCAGAGATTTTTAACCTGAAGACAACAACTCCCAGGCTGTGACCTAAGGATTTGTAGAAAATATGTACACGGGGCCATCTGTTGGCCAGGGCATCCAGTGCTAAGATGATTTCCTAAAGTTTGGCCAATTGTGCTAACCCCTGGGTCTCGTTCTTGATCAGGAACATCCGGATTAAGGAATGGAAAACAGCACCATTCCACCAAGCTGTATATCACGTGTGTGGGAATTGTACCATCTGTACCGTCTATGAACTCCCATTGCTGTTCAGTCAGTTAATCCCAAGGGGCCCCCCAGGTAGTCAAGGCATCTGGGGGAGGGGAGGCCTCCTCCAGTAACATGGCATCTGGCAAGGGACTGAGGTCAGGGGAGGCCTCCCCATCCTGCAGATTGAATATGCCAGAGAGCCCAGGTTTGCCTCCATCCTATTTCAAGGAAGTCTTGGCCACCATGCCAAGCTTCTGGGGTGCTGTTTCCATGATCTCAGGCATAATGGTCAGATGAGCATGCAGAGCCACAGCCTCAGGTTGTGTGAGAACCTCTGTTTCCAAGAAAGCCCAGAATGCAGTCAGCAGTTGTTGCTCTAATGGTAGGTGGCATGGGATCCAGGACAGTTTCTTGAATCAGGAACTCGTGGGCAACTTATGGCCATGATAGGTGGTCCAGAGACTCCAAGAGGCATGAAAGGAAGTTGTTAAAGCTCTACAGAGATGGATTATCTGTGAGCACTAGCTGGAGTGTCTGTGGGTTTTAATTTGGACAGGGTTTAGAGCCTTCTGTTGGAGGAGCCCCATTCAAGGTGGGCTGCTTTGTAAACAGCAGCATCTGTGAGTTCAAGTAAACATTGTAAACGAGCAATATGTTGCCTTCAGAACTCAAAAAAGGACAAAAAGATATTGGATTTACATGTTCTTAATTAGTGTGTTAAATGCATCTCCTCAGGGGAGGCTATCGTTAATACAATGTCACACCTGCGCTCCTAGAGAAAGCGGGTGCAGTTAAAATCTTGTTTGCAAAGACTGTGTGCCATGGCGAGGCTGCTGAGGTGCCCTGTGTATGGTGTGGCAAAGGTGTATTGTGTCCTTTCAGAGGCGAAGGCCGAGAAGCTGTTGAAACAGGCACTGGATAGAATATATTAGTTAAAATCATAAAAGAGAAATATTTACTGGTTGCTGATTGGATGGAGAAAAAATTTTAATAATATCGGGTATTAGGAATCGGGACCACAGCATTAAGATTTCAGTAACCCACTGTGGGGGGTCAGTTACTTCTTTCTAGGTTTATGAATGGGCAAAATTGGGTTGCTAGGCAGTGAGGATAATCACCCCTTTACTAATTAGATTATATGATAAGTTTTAATCCTTGAAGGCCATGTTTTAACACATATTGGCCATATTATTACAACCGAGGGTCTGTGGGGTCCCATTTTGTCAAGACAATTTGTACATGTCAAGAGACTTAATTTCATGTCATTTATTACTTATTGCATCCGAGTGTCCATGCCAACTATGGGATATTTTAGGGCAATAAGTGCTATGACTCCAGGAAGTTTAGGCAAGGCAACAATTTTGATGATTAAGATGAGGCATATTTGTTTCTTCTTCATTTTATATTCAGTAACTCCCCTAGATTATAGAGGATACCATGTTTAAACTTAGCAGGATTCCCAGGAATAACTGTAATTTCAGTCCCAGTATTAATTCAAGATGGTTTTCAATTGGTGTTTTTTGGCAGATACTGAAGTTAATTTAGAAGTTACATTGTAGAGGCACAAGAGCCAATCACTACCTTTTTTTCTTTTGCTGTATAAATTATCTTAACAACAACAATATAATAAGAAAAATATTTTCATCAATTTTGGCTATCTGAGTGGATCAAAGGATGAACTTTTGTTTTAATTTACATCGTATATATATATATATATATATATACATATATCAGATTTCCTCCCCTTGTATTCAGATTTTTTTCTCTTTCATTCTGTCACTAGATATGCTATGGGAGGGGCTCTTTCTGTTTCTCCTGCCATATTTATAATATTCTTTTTTCTTCTAGAGAGCTTCTCATCAGTATAGTCGGGCTTATGGATCTCCCCCATGGCAATGGTTCATGGTTTAAGAACCCTGGGCTTAGGTTGAGTTGAATTCCTTCCTCTGCTGGGCCACAGGGTGGCATGGGTGTTTTCCCCAGAACCCTGAGGAGTAGGCTTTTCTTGTAGCAGAGCCACAACTAGCAGAGTGGCAGGGGTGGAAGAGTGGTCACTCCAAATCCAAACTATCTTTCATCAGTCCCTGCTGCTGCTTGGCTTTTAACTTTCTTTCCTCTCTGGTTTGGGTTTTGATAAGGCTCCACATTGAGAATCTTGAGCTTCTCCTAAAACCAAATTCGCAAAAGGATTGTAAACAAGGGAGTGATTTGATCTTTTATGTATTTTTGCAAGGATATCCTGGTGAGAGCGTGGGGAATTAAATGGAGAGCGAGGTCAAGATTGATGTGGCTAAAACGCAGGCCAAAACTGAAATAGTTGGAGGAGGGGAAGAGAATGCAGTGATTGTTTTTCTGTCGTATAACTCAAACCCCAGTTCATGACAGGTTCTCTTGCTATGAATGATTCGTTTCTGGACTCTTACTTCTCTTAAATTCCTTCCTGTATTTCTACACATGATACTAACACAATTAAAAATATTTTTGTGTCTTACAACACTTAGAGCAATAAGATATATACGCCAATGGAATTATAACAAACTTTGAACATTAGTATTTTCACTTGTGCTTAGAAATTTTAGCAATAAAATGTAATACTACTGAAATTTTTTAAACGCACAAAAAATGATAAATATAGCAACAGGAGGCCTGTAACTGTGTAAATATTCTACTCTAAATTCAAACTACCTGTCATTAGTAGCTGCTGCCTCTTACCTTTTAACCTTTTTTTCCCTTCTCAGGTTTTCATTTAGGCTCTGCCCCTTCTCTAGAGTGGGATTTTCTTTTCCAGGATAGCCTGCTGGAACAGGAGGCTCCTTTTTCATTAATCTTTTTGAACAAAATCTTTTAATAGGTTGTATTTTTAGCCCAGTAAAATCTTACTATTTAACTCTTAAGCTTTTCAATCTCTTGCTTGTCCCCATCCTTTTTCCCTGTAGGTGTTTTCCGAGTAAATTTCTGGTGGTCCCTCGTGGCTCTGATCATAGGCAGCTGTTCGTTTTTTCCCTCCAATTTGCGTCATCGGGGCTGAGTTCAGACTCCACTAACAATATGGCGGCAAGGTTGTCTTTGGGGCCAGGGCCTCTAGTCTGCAAGAGCAGAGAACCAGCTCTTTGGCATGTTGATAGGCCTCAGTTCATGATATAGGAGCTCCGCATTTCTTTCGCAGTTTACTGATTTCCTCAGGAGTTTCCAGAGGAGCCTGCACAAAGTGTTCTTGGCCCTTCAATTGACTCACGAGGTCCCTTTCCACCAAATGCCAACCGTTAGACCCACAATGGGGTCAGGAGACAAAATGCGACAGAAGCAAGGTATGCAGCAACAGAGGGGTTGTACACCCCTGCAGTATGGACTCTTAGAAGGCACACTTACTTCCCAGAGGTGGGGATGTCCTCTCACTGATTAGGATGCCAGAGGATAAATTAAGGGGAAAGGAGTCTTACGCACTGGCTACCAGTCCCGCCACCACCCCTGGACTCAAGGGACAATGTCAGGGAAGAGACTCCCAGTCTACTGCATCACTGGGGTCACGCCACACCTAGACCGAGGAGCTGTCTGCTGGTGGGGCTTGTCGACCACCTGACCCCATTCATAGGAATTAATTTAAACTAGTTTGCAGGGATCCTTTGTTATTGATCCAGCCAATCGCACCCAGAGCCAGGATGTTCCTCCTGGGGAGCACTGGGGGAATTTTTTCTTTCTTTCCTCCTTGTGCCAGGTTAGGGCTGGTCAGCGCAGTCCAGGGAGGACTCAAACTTGTGGGATCCACATTTTGGGGAGGGAAGCCTTGGCAGCACCCAGAAGAGACCACAAAAAGCAGCTGCCAGGAGCTCAGACAAATGCCAGGAAGACGGAGAGCTACCCAGCTAGTGTTGTCAGTCTGGGGGAGCCAGTTAGTGAGCCAGGAGTAGTCCAGTAGCAGTCCTGTGGGCCATCCCATCCTCGTCGCTAATTGTCTTATAATTTTTATCCAAAAGAGGTCTGTGGGTGTCATAGACAGTCTGTCAGGTACGCCCAAGAAAGTGAACCTCACGCAGGAGGGCCAGAGAACAAATATAGAATTTAGTGCTCACAGGTCAGAGAGGAGACAACAGCCCATCTGCATGCAGAGCCACACAGGGCATGACAAGATAGGAATGACCATGTCAGAGAGTGGGTGGGAGGGCAGCCAGGGGGGATTAATGGACGCTGAGGCAACAAGCTGCGTAGATCACAAACGGGCCTATGACAATGCATCTGTAGGCACATTAGCCCTATACGCCACTGGAAACCTCTACGTGATTGCACAAACAATTATTTGACCTGTGATGAGGAGTACAGAGAGAATCCCAGATGCCATGAGGAAGTATAGTAATGGCCCCTGAGTATAATTTCTGAGGAAGTTACATTTGATCAGAGACCTGAAAGATTGGTAAAATGTAGTTAGCAGTGGGGATTGGGGCGAGAGGATTTAGGATGAGTGAACAGTAGAGACGACAGGATATTTGCAGTTTCACTTGATTGTAGTTGAGAGAGTGAGGGGGGAAAGTAGTAACAAGTGCACTGAGGTTTTAGGGGCCAGATAACATAAGACTCAATAAGCTGCATTCAGAATTTTGAATTTCTCCTAAAACTAGTGAGAATTCATGAAAGGATTGGAAACGAGGGAGTGATTTGATTCATTTTTGCAAGGATATTCTGGTTAGAGTGTGATGAATTGAATGGAGAGAAAGGTCAAGATGGAGTGGCAAGATGCAGGCCAATGTCAGGATTCCTGGAGAAAGGAAGAGAATGTGAATATTCATTCACTGTTTGTTTTTCTGTCTTATGACTCAAGCCCCAGGTTCATGACAGAGTTTGAGATCTCATGCTTTAGATTATTCATTTCTGAACTCTCATTTCTCTTAATTCCTCCCCCAAATACTACACATAAAACTAGTAAAATAAAAATTATTTTTGAGTCTTAGAATTGCTGTGGTAATAAAATATATATGCCAATGGAATTATAACAAATTTCCAACATTACCATTTTTACTTGTGTTTAGAAATTTTGCAATAAAATTTAATACCACTGCAATTTTTTTTAACATGCAAAAATGATAGATATAGCAACAGGAGACCTGTAATTGTGTAAATATTCTATTCAGAGAAGGTTGGCTTTTGAATTCTGTCTTAGTCATCTAGTGCTGCTATAATAGAAATGCCACAAGTAGATGGTTTTAACTGACAGAAATGTGTTCTCTCACAGCTTAGGAGGCCAGAAGTCTGAATTCAGGGTGCCAGCTCCAAGGGAAGGCTTTCTCTCTCTGTTGGCTCTAGGGAAGGTCCTTATCATCAATCTTCCCCTGAGTCCAGGAGCCTCTCAGCACAGTGACTCTGGTGTAAAGGGGGCACTCTGCTCCTATCTCTCATTGCTTGGTGGTAATGACATTCCTGTGGACTAAATTATGACATAAACTGGAGAGCTGATATACCTCTGAGGTAGGAGAAATAAAAAAAAGAGGTAGGCGAGTGAATGTATATTGCTGGCCTTGCCAGCTGAAGGCAAACTTCTTCCAAGGGTCCTTTGAAACAAGTATGGAGAAAAAGGCATTAGCCAGATCAATAGCTGCATTCCAGGTACCAGGAGACATTAATTTGCTCCAGCTATGAAACCATATCTGGAACAGCAGCTGCAATTGGAGTCACTTCCTAGTTAAGTTTTCTCCAAGATCCCTCTGTTTTTTGCACAGGCCAAATAGGCAACTCGAATGGGGATGTGGTGGGAATCAACACTCCTGCATCCTTCAAGTCCTTGATGGTGGCAGTAATCACAATCCTTCCAGGAATGCAGTATTGCTTTTGGTTTACTATTTTCCTAGGTAGGGGCAGTTCTAATGGCTCCCACTTAGCCCTTCCCACCATAATAGTCCTTACTCCACATGTCAGGGATCTAGTGTGTGGGTTCCGCCAGATGTTGACTATGTCTATTCCAATTACACATTCTGGAACTGGGGAAATCACTACAGAATGAGTTTGGGGGCCCACTGGACCTACTGTGAGATGGACATATGCTAACATTCCATTAATAAACTGACTTCCATATGCCCCCACTCTGACTGGTTGCTGTGCCTCCACACCCACTGAATCTAATTTCAGGTCAGCCTCGAGATCCACACCCGAATTCAAACTCAACCAGGCCTTGGCTTCCTCTCCCACACATTGCTTCAGTAGGGGTGGCTTGGCTTCAGGTTCCAATTTGGACTGGCCAGGATCTGAGCTTAGTTTCTCTTACTCTTATTTTAATCTCACAGATTAAAAGCCTTTACCCATTGCTGTCTAGTCGATTCCAACTTATAAGGATGCCATAGAACAGAGGAGAACTGCCCCACACAGTATCCAAGGCTTTAATCTTTATGAAAGCAAACTACCACATCTTATCACAATGGAGGGGCTGATGCATTCAAACTGCGAACATTTTGGTTAGCAGCTGAATGCTTAACTACTGCACCACCAGGGATCCTTAAAGTCTTTACAGAGGCCTCAATTATGGTGAAGAATATTGAATATACCATGGACTGCCAGAATGGACAAATATGTCGTACAGCCAGAATGCTCCTTAAAGGGGAGGATAGAAAGACTTTGCCTCACTTACTTTGGACAGGTTACCAGGAAGGACCAATCCTTGGAGAAGGACATCATGTTTGGTAAAGTAGAAGGTCAGCAAAAAAGAGGAAGACCCTCAGCAAGAGGGACTGACACAGTGGCATCAACAATGGGCTGAAACACAGGTTGTACTGAAGACCTTGGTGAAAAACAAGGCTCTACAAATTGACAGAATACCAACCGAGATGTTTCAACAAAATGGATGCAGCACTGGAGGTACTCGCTCCTCTGCCAAGAAATTTGAAAGACAGCTACCTGGCCCACTGACTGGAAGAGATCCATATTTGTGCCCATTCCAAAGAATGGTGATCCAACAGAATGTGGAAATTATCAAACAATATTAATATCACATGCAAGTAAAATTTTGCTGAAGGGTGGGGATGGATCCACAGCCCAAAGGTGAGGGGGCAGGGCTGCTGCGCCCAAAGGGCAGAATAATGGGGCCTGTCAAGGACAGCAGGTGAAGCTGCCACTAAGATGGACTAGGAGAATGGGGCAGCCCAAAGCTGATGGAGCAGAATTGCCGTCTCAGTGGGCCTGGAAGGTAGAGCTGAAATCTAGGGCTGAGGAGCCTCTGTCCAGAATCCACAAAATGTGGCCACCACTCGGAGTCTGGAGGACAGGGCCGTTGTCCAAGCGGTCTTAGAAAACAGAGGGTTATTTTCAAGCCTTGAGAGCTAACGTGAATTGTTCTTGATGCTCGTTATCCCCTCATTCTCTCCAGTTTCTACCATTTGTAATGGAAATATCTACCTTGTGCCTCTTCCACCATTCTGCTTGGAAGCAGATAACTTGTATTCTAGATTTCACAGATGAAGAAAAATTTTTTCCCAGGATAGAATTTGGACTTGACTTAAGACTTTTGGGATGATATGGTGGGGTGAAAGTGTTTTACATGTTGTGAGGACATGATTTTTGAGGGACAGAGGCTGGAATGTCGTGGATTGAATTGTAAAGGATGCAACACCTTTACTCAGGTCACAACCCTGATCCTATGTAAGGGGAGTTTCTGTGGGATGTGGCCTGCATCACCGTTTATATCCCAAGACATAAATGGAGAGAGAAGCAATTAGAGAGATACAGGGACCTCATACCATCAGGAAAGAGGTGCCAGGAGCAGAGCACAACCTTTGGACCCAGGGTCACTGTGCTGAGAAGCTCCTAGACCAGGAGAAGATTTATGACAAGGGCCTTCCCCAGAAGCAACAGAGAACGAAGGCATTTCTAGGGACCTGGTGCCCTGAATTTGGATTTCTAGTCTCCTAGACTGTGAGAGAATAAATTTGTTTGGTAAAGCCATCTACTTGTAATATTTGTTATAGAAGCACTAGATACCTAAGACACTTGGTAAAGTAGAGGGTCAGTGAAAAAGAGGAAGACCCTCAACAAGATAGATGGACACAGTGGCTACGACAACAGGCTCAAACATAGCGACGATTATAACGATGGCACAGGACTGGCCAGTGTTTCGTTCTCTTGTACCTAGGGTCACTATGAGTTAGAATCAACTCGACAGCACCTAACAACACAACAGCAACTATGGATAACAGTTTGGTATTTCCTCAAAAGACTGAACTTAGAACTACCATACAACCCAGCAATCCCAATTCCAGAAGAAGTGAGGGTAGGGAGGTAAACAGAAATCTGTACAACAATATTCACTGTAGCACTTTTCACAATAGGCAAAAGATGGAAACCAAAATGTCCACCAAGAGATGAACACACAAAATCTTCTACATACACACAGTGGAGTAGAACTGCTCCATAGGGTTTTCAAGGCTGTGACTTTTCAGAAGCAGATCACTGGGCCTGTCTTGTGAGAAGGCTCCGGGTGGGTTTGAACCTGAAACCTAGTAGATGAGCACTTAACTGTTGCTGCAAGCCAGGGACTCCCAATAGAATATCACAGACCCCCCCCCAACAAAAAATGAAGTCCTGATGTATACAAAAACATGAAGCCTGAAAACATCAACCTGAGCAAAATAATTCAGGACATGAGCAAATATACACAAGACAAAGGTTATTAGTGGTTACCAGGGGCGACAAGGAGGGGAAAAGGAAGAGTTTTTGATTAGGGGCACTGAGTTTCTGTTAAAGGTAGTGGAATGATTTGGAAAATAACAGCGAGAATGCTTGCACAACTTGAATAATATAATCAATTAACTGAAATGTACATGTAGAAATTGTTGAAATGGCATGTTTTGTTAGGTATATTTTCAACACAATAAAAAATATGAAAATCAATAAAAAAAAAGAAAGAAAAGCTCTGTGGAATTCTCTCCCTATATACAATACACACACACACGCATTTTTCTTTTTGAAAAAATGGGTATTTTTGAGACCAAAAAGTGAAGGCACAGTGAATTATCCCCAGTCTTGACTGGTCCATTTCTTGCAGCAACCTCATAAAGAGTCAATTGTTTGGAGCTCCAAGCCCGTGTATAAGTCCCTGGAAACCTAAATTTGTGGTCCTTCTAGCTCAGGAAGCTGTTTCAGTGACCTGAGAGACTGTGATCGAACTTAGCTTGTATTCTCTTCAAATTGTGGGGTTTGTGTCTATTTCATTATTAGCTTTTCTTATTTTGTCCTTACTCTTTTCTGTTTTTACTTTTCCTCGTTTTCCTTCATTCCTTTGTTATTTTTTCATTTATTTTCCTTTCCCTTTATTTCCTCAATTTTTCATTTTACTTTTTCTATGTACTTATTTTTTCTTTATCATTTTACTATTATTTTACTTTTGTCATTTCATATCTGCTCTTATCCTTTTTTAATTGTTTATTGCCTTTTTCTTGACCCTTTATTTATTGTTTTGTGTTTATATATAGCATTTATCTTGCTTACAGTTTTTTACCTTTTGCCATTTTAATCTTAATTTTCCATTTCCTCCTTTTGCGGTTCTCATTTACCTTTTTCATATATATCTTATGTTTTTATCTTTTTCTTTATTGCTTTATTTTCTATTTACCATTTTTTCTCATTTCTGTATTCTTTGATATTCACATTTAATCTTTTTCTTTATTTTTTAGTTTTGTCATATTATTCCTTTTTAATTTATTCTTTTCATTTCTATATTTTTCTCTTGTATATCCTTTTTCATTCAGTTCTTTTGTTTTTCTATCTTTTCAATATATTTTTAAATTTCCCATTTTATTAATTTTCTTGTTTTAATTTTCCTTACCTCTTTTGTTTTACATCACTTCAAACTTGTAGATTATTATTTTTCTGATTACTGAGTTTTCATTTTATTTTTATTCTTTTATTTTGGTCACTTTCATTCGATCTATTTGATTTTTTTCTAGTTATGTTTTTAGCTTTCACAAGTTTTTTCTTTTAAAGTTTTAATTTTCTTCTCCTTTTATCTTTTTTTATTACATTTAACTTATTTTTCTCATTTTTTCCATGTTTCATTAGGTTTTTAGTCATCACTTTTCCATTTTTAATACTACCACAAGGACATCTCTTATCCCAAAGCCCACTAGGCCTTGACTGCACATCCAACATGCTATGGAGCCACTTAGCCTTCTCTGCTGAGAAGGAAACCCATGTGGGACATTACCACCTCCTCAGAACCATTGGCAATGGGACATTTGCCAGGGCCAAGTTGGCCCAGCACATCAACACTGGCAAAGAGGTACTGATTAAAACAGCTGACAAGATCCAACAGACATCCTCCAACCTCCAGAGACTATACCAAAAAATAAAAATTATGAAGGCTCTGCATCATCCAAATATTGTAAAGCTGTTTCAAGTGATAGAGAATGAGAATACCCTCAATATAGTGATGGAATATGCAAGTGGAGGGGACATGTTTTATCACCTAGTGATTCATGGTTTGATGAGTGAAAAAGAGGCCCAAAGAAAATTTCACTAAATAGTGTTGGTGATGTAGTATTGTCACAACAAGGGTATTGTTGATAGGGATCTGAGAACAGCAAGCCTGCTATTGGATGAAGAAATGAACATCAAACTTGCAGACTTTGGCTTTGGAACTGAATTCACCACGGGAAACAAGCTGGATATCTTCTGTGGCAGTCCCCCTTATTCCCTTACAAGAGTATAAGTTCCCCTTATACTCTTTCAGGGAGAAAAGTATGACAGACCCCCAGTGGATGTGTGGAGCCTGGGAGTCATCCTGTACTTCATGGTAAGTGCATCTCTGCCTTTTGGTGGAAAGACCTTATTGAAGCTGTGAGAGCAGGTACTGGAGGGACAATATGATATTCCTTTCCACCTGTCTACACAGTGTTAATAACTGCTGAGCAAAATTTTCGTTCGTGACCCAAGAAAGAGAGCCACATTAGAGGAGATCCCAGGACATCTATGGATGAAGGTGGGCCATAAAGAAAAACAGGCTATATGTCCAGCCACTCCCAGACTATGATGACCCCTGGTGCATTGAGGTGATGGTGAACATGGGTTACGCACAGGAAGAGATTCATGACTTCCTGTTGAACCAAAAGTACAATGACGTGATGGCCACCTATCTGCTTCTGGGTCACAACACATCTGAGATGGAGAGCCACAGCAGCACCCTGGAACCCCAAGCTGCAGCCCATTGCACCAATAGCCACACTTCTTCCTCACCCCATGAGGTGCATCCTACCACCTGTGCTAAACCCAAACAGTGTAGTTCCACTAAGCCTGCCATTCCCACCTATGATTACTACATCCACAATTCTTTGAACAGTCTATCTAATGGCCATGTCCCACCTGCACCAGGAATCCAGGACAGCCTAAGCACAGCCCAACCAGACCTCTGGACTGTGTGCCAAGGTGAGAAACAGTGAGGTGCCACAGCCCAGTACAGCCCCCCAATGTCTTTCTGTGGCTCCTCCTCAGCCCACACCATCGACAAGAGTAGTGGAGCCCCAGAGGTAACCAGTTTCTCCCAGGGAGTGTTAAAATTAAGCTCATTAAATGATGAGCGGGTGCAGGAGGTACCTGACCAGCCAAAAATGCCCCAGGCTGTGACCCCAGCCTCTCCCTTCATAAGCAGCCAGGGCCAGCAGGGGGCCACTGGGAGGTTCTTTAAGATCAGGAGAAGGTATCTTCGTTTTATGTGTGTCAAAAAGGACCCGAAGGTATCTGAGAGCAAAGCTGTAGAGACGATGGATGCTCAAACCCTGAGAGGCCAAGCCTCACTCTCTCAAGTTTACGTGGAAGATGAAGATCATCAGCTCCATGGAACCCAAGGAGATGAGGCAGGAGATCTGCCGAGTGCTGGATGCCAATGGCTGTGAGTGGGATCTCACCCACAAATACACGCTGATATGTTTGAATGGCACACCAGGACAGGAAGACTTCATTCAGTGGAGGATGGGGGTGTGCACACTGCCTCGGCAGACTCTCAATGGGGTGAAACTGAAGAGAATTTCAGGCACGTCTGAAGCCTTCGATAGCATTGCCTCAAAATTTTCCAGGGAACTTGTACTTTAACATGGTGCCAGCAGCTGCCTAGGAGAACAGAGAAGTTCATAGGTTAAGCTCCTTGGTAATTTTGGGAGGCAAAGTTCTTAAAGGCCACAGAGGTGCCTGAAATTCTCTTCACTCGAATCTTGTTGAAAAATCACCAACCAGTGGCTCCACCACTCTTGTGCACACCTTCAACCTCCACTGCACAAAGTCCTCTTGACCTGTGTGCCATGTGTGCACAGCAGCACGTATGTCTGGGTGAGATTCCACTCGCAGCTACTGGCATCCCGCACTTGGCAGATCATCCACATCATCTCATCAGGGTTCATGGAGCTAGTTCTTCCCTGTAAACTTCACTGAGAATGGCTTGGCCTTTCCAGGTTTGAGCATCTCCACCACATCTTTTCTCTCAGGTTCATGCAGGTCCCTTCTACCACACGTGAAGAAAACATTCCTTCAAACCACAACAGACACTCCCAGGGGAGTGCAGCCAAGATGATGGAATAGTCAGACACTGCCTGTTGTTCCGCTTAGAACAAAGACCCGAAAAAACAAGTGAATCAATTATATACGACAATCTAGGCACCCTAATCATCAAAGACAAAGCTGAAGAATCGAACTGAGCAGCAGGAGGGAGGTTAGACAATCCAAAAGCAGCAGAGAAGTACCGATAGCAAGATTGCCAGTGCCCCGTTAGCTAAGTCAGTGCAGCGCACACAGGCTGAGACAAGGAACAACATTTAAAGACAAGCGTCATCACAGCGGGTGTAGCCAAGCAGCAGCTCATCTGCAAATGCCTCTAGAGCCCAGTAGGAATGACACCAGACCTGTAACAGTTAAGGGCAAGCTTCTAACCTAGTGCCCTGGGGCAAAACAACCCCTCCCCCTCCGAGAGTTTCACAGAGAAGAAGTGATTCCTTCCCCTTATTCACCCCCAACCCCACGCCTCTCTGACACCAATCCCACAATACTAAAAAATGCCACACCCCCTATGCTGGGAACTTAGGGCTCTCTGCTCCCACACCAGTCTCACAGCCACTTCGCCCAGCCACTGGCATAGGGGGTCCACGGATTTACAGCACCCTTCACACTTGCCCATAACTATGTTGGCCGGTTCAACACCACATACCCTCATTACCATAAAACAGCAGGGCATACACCTGAAGCACATTTTCAACAATGGCAGCCAAGGTGGAGCTGCAAATTTGTGACATTTCATACCACCCTACCCCCTAAGCAGGTGCTTCAGCCACCCACACCAGGGGTCTGAGGGCTGGTGGTACCACCACTCTATCTAACTTCCCACAACAGGGGTCTGAGAATAAGAGGTGCCTCCCAGTCCCTCCAGCCAGCAGCCCTGGGTACCCAAGGACGAGCTGGAATACCCTCCTCTCCACACTATGCACTCGAGGGGACAGGGACATGCCCTCCACCTAGGCACCCAAGAGGAGCCATCAGCACCCTGTCTTGCTCTGCACATAGCCCCCTCCTGCAGTCAGAAACCTGTGCTTGCTCCGAACACCCCTATGCAGTCCTGCCCATCTAGGACTGTAGGCGACAGTCTGCACCACAGACTTGATGAACAACAGCCTGGACACCTATGCCCATTCCCACAAGAAAAGTGAACAGACTCCTGGGCTTACATACCTAGTAGCTGCTCTGACCACCTGGAGACGTGATGTGAGACCTTCAAAGATGCCAACAAAGTAGCTCACACACCCAGCCTACCTGGGAAAATCAAAACAAAACAAAAAGGACATGGTAAACAAACACACAATAAATAAATATAATAACTTAATAACAATCACATAAAGAAGTAGGTCAAGATGGCTCCAGCAAGCGTCCAAAATAAAGAACCAGGAAACCTTCTGGAGGAACATAAGGAAATGAAATCACCTGAGAAAGAATTAAAAAGGCTAATATACAGAGTTCTCCAAGAGAAAGAGATCAACCAAAACTCAGATCGAGCCAAGGAGCACACAGACAAAGCAACAGAGGAATTCAGGAAGACAATACAAGAACAGGAGAACAAAATTAACAGGATGATAGAAATCACAGAGACAGCAACTAGAAATCCAAAAAATTAACAATAAAATTTCAGAATTAGACAACTCAATAGAACATCATAGGAACAGAATTGAGACAATGAAAGTCAGAATTAGTGAGACTGAAGATAAATTTATCTTGACATCAATTTATTTAAGGAAAAATCAGAAAAAAAGAATTAAAAAAAAAAACGAAGAAAGCCTAAGAATTATGTGGGGCACTATCAAGAGGAAAAACTTACAAGTGATCATAGTACCAGAATGGGGGATAACAGAAAATACAGAATTGTTCAAGATTTGCTGGCAGACAACTTCCCTGATATCATAAAAGATGAGAAAATATCTATCCAAGAAGCTCAGTGAACCCCATATAGAGTAGACCCCAAAAGAAAGTCACCAACACATATCATAATCAAACTTGCCAAAACCAAAGACAAAGAATGTGGAGAGTGGCTACGGATAAACCAAAAGTCACCTACAAATGAGAACCAGTAAGAATAAACTCTGACTACTCAGCAGAAACCATGCAGGCAACAAGGCAATGGGGTGACATATATAAAGCCTTGAAGGAAGAACACTGCCAGCCAAGAATTACATATAGAGCAAATCTGTCTTTCAAATACGATGGCAAATTAGGTCATTTCCAGATAAACAGAACATAAGGGAATTTGTAAAAACCAAATCAAAATTGTAAGAAATATTAAAGAGAGTCCAAGACTAGAACACAGAATAGTTCTACCAGTTATCAACCCAGACAGTCTTCTTGGCCTGCATGCCATGTGTGCACGGCAACATGTATATCTGGGTGAGATCCCACTTAGCAGATCTTCTACAACATCCTCGTCAGGCTCCATGAAGCTGGTTCCCCCACTGAAATGTCACTGAGCAGGGCTTGGCCTCTCAGGGTTTTAGCATCTCTACCACATCTCTGCTCTCAGGTTCACTCAGGTCCCCTCTAGCACATGTGAAGCAAACATTTCTTCAAAACAAAACAGACACTCCCAACTTTATCTGTTCAGGGTCAGAGGAGGGGAAGCTTGTGATAGGGGAAGCAATTTGATTCACTAACAGGGCCATCAAGCTCCTTCTGCTGTCCCTTGGGATGCAAACGGTCAATGAGCTCAACAGCAAACCAAAAAGTTGCTGGTTCAACTCCACCCAGAGATGCCTTAAAAGAAAGGCCTGTAGTCTATTTCTGAAACATGTCGAAGCTGAAGAAAATTAGAACAAGTCCACAAGAGCCAAAGTACGACCTTGAGTATATCCCACCTGAATTTAGAGACCATTTCAGGAATAGATTTGATGCATTGAACACTAATGACCGAAGACCACACGAGTTGTGGGATGACATCAAGGACACTATACAGGAAGAAAGCAAAAGGTCATTAAAAAGACAGGAAAGAACGAAAAGACCAAAATGGATGTCAGAAGAAACCATTAAACTTGTTCTTGAATGTTGAGTAGCTAAAGCAAAAGGAAGAAATGATGAAGTCAAAGAGCTGAACAGAAGATTTCATAGGGCATCTCCAGAAGACAAAGTATTATAATGAAATGTGAGAAGAACTGGAGATAGAAAACCAAAAGGGAAGAACATGCTCAGCATTTCTCAAGTTGAAAGAACTGAAGAAAAAATTCGAGCCTCAAGTTGCAATATTGAAGGATTATAGGGGGAAAATATTAAAACAATGCAGGAAGCATCAAAAGAAGATGGAAAGAAAACAGAGTCACTGTACCAAAAAGAATTGGTTGACGTTCAACCATTTCAGGAGGTAGCATATGATCAAGAACCGATGGTTCCCAAGAGGTCCAAGGTGCACTAAAGGCACTGGCAAAAAACAAGGCTCCGGGAACTGATGGAATACCAGTTGAGATGTTTCAACAAATGGATGCAGCACTGGAAGCGCTCTCTCATCTATACCAAAAAATCTGGAAGACAGCTACCTGGCCAACTGACTGGAAGAGATCCTTATTTATGCCCATTCCAAAAAAAGGTGATCCAACAGAATGCAGAAATTATTGAACAATAATCATTAATATCACACACAAGTAAAATTCTGCTGAAGGTCATTCAGAAGCGGTTGCAGCAGTACATTGACAAAGAGCTGCCAGAAATTCAAGCCAGATTCAGAAGAGGACGTGGAACAAGGGATATCACTGCTGATGTTGTACGGATCTTGGCTGAAAGCAGAGAATATGATAAAGATGTTTACCTGTGTTTTATTGACTATGCAAAGGCATTCGACTCTGTGCATCACAACAAATTATGGATAACATTTCAAAGACTGGGAATTCCAGAATACTTGATTGTGCTCATAAGGAATCTATACATAGATCAAGAGGCAGTCATTGGAACAGAACAAGGGGATACTGCATGGTTTAAAGTCACGAAAGGTGTGTGTCAGAGTTGTATTCTTTCACCATACTTATTCAATCTGTATGCTAAGGAAATAATCCAAGAAGCTGGACTATATGAAGAACAGTGCATCAGGACTGGTGAAAGGCTCATTAACAACCTGTGATATGCGGATGACACAACCCTACTTGCTGAAAGTGAAGAGGACTTGAAGCACTTGCTGACGAAGATCAAACACTACAGCCTTCACTATGGATTATACCTCAACATAAAGAAAACAAAAATCTTCACAAATGGACCAATAAGCGACCTTATGATAAATGGAGAAAATAACGAAGTTGTCAAGGATTTCATTTTACTGAATCCACAATCAATGCCCATGGAAGCAGCAGTCAAGGAAACAAATGTGCATCGCATTGGGCAAATCTACTGCAAAAGACCTCTTTAAAGTGTTAAAAAAACAGCAAAGATGTCACTTTGAGGACTAAGGTGTGCCTGACCCAAGCCACTGTGGTTTCAATCGCCTCATATGCATGTGAGAGCTGGACAATGAATAAGGAAGACCGAAGAGGAATTCATGCCTTAGAATTATGGCGTTGGCCAAGAATATTGAATATACCATGGACTGCCAGAAGAACAAACAAATCATTCTTGGAAGAAGTACAACCAAAATGCTCCTTAGAAGCAAAGATGGCGAGACTTCTCTCACATACTTTGGACATGTTATCAGAAGGGACCATCCTTGAAAAAGGGCATTATGCTTGGTAGAGGGTCAGCGAAAAAGAGGAAGGCCCTCGGTGAGATACACTGACACAGTGGCTACAAAAATGGGCTCAAGCATAACAACCATTACGAGGTTGGCACAGGACCAAGCAGTGTTTCATTCTGTTGAACACAGGGTCCGTATTAGTGGGAACTGACCTGATGGCACCTAACAACAGCAACAACAAATTTCGATGCTGAACGTGACTTTTATGCAAGTGACTTTTAAGGAAGGTCTCCCTACCCGGTTGTGTATTCAGGGGGCTGAACATTGTCTTCTAAAATACTTTCCACTGCATTGGTCTTTCTTGCTCCAATAGACCACTCAGGAGTGTCCAGGCATAGTGGCTACTGTTCTCACATTGCACCTGGCTTACTGAGTTGCATGTTTTCATTTCCCCCTTTACACTGGGCAAAGTATTTAGTCTTTCATCATTAAGTATGAAGGTAGATGTAGGCTTTGTGGATATGCAAACCCAAACCCAACTAAACCTGTTGCCATTGACTCAATTTCTACTCACCGGGACCCTATAGGACAAAGTAGAACTGCCCTGTAGGGTTTCCAAAGATCAGCGGGTGATTACCTGCAGAGCTCTTAACCACTTTGGCACCAGGGCACTATATGCAAACCAACCTTGGGAAAAACAAAAATTTTTGAAAATTTTCTGTAATGCTGCAGTAATGAAGAAAGTGTTGTATTGATGTAAGGATAATCAAGTAGATCAAGGAATGAACCAGAGTCCAGAAATTGATGGACACTAACGTTGTTGTTGGGTGCCTTAGAATCCATTCTGGCTCATAGTGACTCTATATGTAACAGAATGAAGCACACTTCCCAGTCCTGCGCCATCCTCACAATCCTTGTTATGTTTGAGCCCACTGTTGCAGCCCCTGTCAATCCATCTCATGGTGTGTCTTTCCCTTTTTCGCTGACTCTCTACCTACCCAAGCATGACGTCCTTCTCCAATGACTGGTCCCTTCTGGTAACATGTCCAAAGTACATGTGAGGAACTCTTGCCATCCTGCTTTCCAAGTCTGACATCACTTATCCCAGCAGAACCTCACCCGGGCCAGCTTTGAGGTCCTGACTTGGGTGCCAGGGCAAAAGCAGAGGTAGGAGAAAGGGGCGCGAGCGTCTGTAGTCACCCTCTTCCCAGGCCTAGGGGATTCCGGCTGACCACTCAGCAAAGCCTGGAGTCTGGTGCTTTGAGGAGCCCGCCAGCCCCGCAGGCCTCCAGCTCCAGTGAACTATGGGTGGGGCCGCCAAAACCTCCAAGGTCAGCTGGAGGGTCATCAGTCAAAAGGCCGGGTCGCGAGCCCGGAGGCTGAGAGGAGGTCCTGGAGTCCAGGCCACGCCCGCCCTCCGGACGGGGCCCTCTCCTCGCCGCTCAGGGCAGCCGGGAAAGGCTAGAGCCACGGCCAGAGAGGCCCGATCCCCAGCGCCTGTTCCCCGCCCTCCGCTCGCTTCCTGGACCAATTGCAACGGCAGACCCACCGCCCCCCTCCCCCGCGCCCGCGCCCGCGCCCGCGCCCGCGCCCGCGCCCGCGCCCGCGCGCATCTCAGGGTTTCGTGGCGGGGGAGGGTCTGCGGGGGCCGCTGGGGGAGGGGGCGGTGCCTGTGGGGGGGCGGGGAGAGGAGCAGTGACTCCTGGGGCCAGGATCACAGCAAGTCAGGTGGGTGTGGGAGGAGGAGAGGGGTGTGAAGTGGGAGGATCTGGGAACCAGAGCTCTCTGCCCATTTTGAAATTGTCCTTTTTGTTGGTCACTTTGAGGAGCTCTTTAGATATTTTATGTATTTTGGATATTGAACCCTTATCCCCCAAATAGTTGCCAAATACTTTCTCCCGTTCTGTCTGTTGTCTTTTCACTTACTTGATAATGTTCTTTGATGCACAAGCGTTTTTCATTTTGTCAAAGTCCAACTTACCTTTACCTTTCTTTTGTTGCTCATCCTTTGGTGTCATATCAAAGACTCTGCTTAAGAATCAGCCGTTGAAATCCCCCCGGAGCACAGTTGTACTCCAACACACATAGGATAGCCATGGTCAGAATACCCTGGATGGCAACTGATATTTTCTAGGCTGACTCTACTGCCTGTGTTTTCTGTCTCCCTATAAAGGTAAGTTTGTGTGGCTTACTACAATTCCAGGTGGTGGTAGTAGGAGTATATAATGTTATAGCCAAAAAAGCTGTAAATTCTCAGCCTTGTTTTCAGTATCTGGGTCAACGAATTGGTCATGGGTTCAGCCCATCTTTGTGCATTTATTAATGTGAGACTAGCCTCTTGAAAGATGTAAATGGTTAAGGAACTACGGTCATATGTGAGATTTATGGAGGAGGCTGGCCAGGAGAGGAAAGTTATAGTCTGTGTACTAAAATTACATTGCCAGAGCAAGCTAAACAGAGATTGATCATCCCATGCAGCGCTGTGGCTAATGTCATAGGCAAATTTGGGCTGGTTAGTGATTGTATGTTCCTCCCTGTTCTGATTGGTGTGCACTGGTGGCTGAGTTTCTTGCCAGTTGTCAATATTAAATGGCATTGATGTGTTTCCGTAGGATTTTCAGGTGTTCTGTGTGGTTTGTGAAAACCTGTGCTAGTTTAGTCCTCAAATTAGATCCTGGACTAGGGGGAACTCAGCATGGGATCATTTCAGATGGACCTGGGTATTTTGAGAATAGACAGCAATTGCATTATGCATTTGATCCTTTTCTGTCCCTGCTTATTGTTTTCAGTGGGGACCACCTGCTCTATCATCTCCATCCTTGGAGAAATTTTTCTAGCACAGCCATTGATTTAACTTTAACAGCCTTGGAGGTGGCATGCGAATATATTTTGCCCAAGTTGACTTTGGTTCTCAGCTTTTCATGGTTGGTTCTAGCTCCTGTATGGTGTGGTATCTGTATTTTTTAAGGATGTCCCAGAAGAGTAACATTGGGCATCAATTTCCAACAAATATCTCCATTTCCATATTAATGGTTTTGGTAGGCCCAACAAATATTGTAAGCAAGCATTTGTCAATTTTGGTTAGACTCTCCTGTACAAAGAGTGCTTGAGTAACTCCAGAGATTAAGTATATTTTTCATGAGAAGCTTCTTTGCTGTAACCCCCAGGAGCCATGATTAATTACTGTGGGCATAGCCAGAATAACAATTTATAGAAGCTGCAAATATTGAGTGTTATTAAAAAGAAAAAAAAATCTTGTGTTTTGACAGTGTGAGGTTAGGTTAGGGAAGAACTTCCAAGCTAGTTGTAGTTCCTGTTTTTTAGACATGCTTTTGGCCCACCTAATATTATGCTGTATTCATTGCCTTCCTTGACTGTGTTGATTAGTGAACATTACCCTCGGCCACTTGGTTAGTGAGATTTATCTGTGCCTCAATAAAAGGGGCTTGTACTGGAGGGGGAGAGAGATCATTATAATTAGTAGAAAAATAGGCCAGTAGTTGTAAGGCATACATTGTTGGCAGGATTTACATTGTGAAAAATATAGGCTGCAGATCAACAAAGAGCAAGGACTTTCGAAAGTGATGCAGAGGCATTCTAAATATTGAGTTCTAGTCACTTAAGGCTGTCCAGAGTCATTTTCCCAATCGACTGTCCTACTGAATGTGTGGGCCCCCATATCGAGTTCCTGATCGCTCCCCAAATCTCCCCCTTTTCCTTCTTGCCACTTGTAGTGAGTTAGAAACATTTGGGGCTGAAGTGGCAAACCAAAACGTGTATTTCTGTAAGTAAAGTTGAAGAACATCTCAGTGGCCCCCTGCCATCCCTGGCTGCTGACAGAGGGAGAGGCTGGGGTCCCAATCTGAGGCAAACTCGGCTGGTCAGGCATCTCTTGCAGCTTCTCCGCATGCAAGGAGCATAGTTTTGACATTCCCTGGAGGAAGCTGTTTTCCTCTGGGCTCCATCACTGCTGCTGATGGTGTGGGATGAGGAGGAAGTCTCAGAGACGTCCTGGGAACTGCAGCACGTCACTGTTGCTTACCTTGGAGCACATTCCGGGGTCTTGGTTGGGCTGCACCGAGTCTGTCCTGGATTCATGGTGCACATGGGACTGGGGTGGGGACACGGAGGTAGAAGCAGATGCCATGGAGGCCCCTGATCCTGAATCAGATAGACCGTCCAAACCATTGTGGATATTGCCCTGGGCAAGGGTATTCTTCACTAAAGGTGTGGAATTGCCACTTCCCTGTTTGCTGGTGAAGACGTTGCTGTTCACAGAGGGCAAGAGGGGTGGTGTTCTTCCTCTCCAGCATGGGTAGAGAGCTGCCAGATGTGTCGTTGTGCTGCTTCTCTTCTGCCCTGACTCCTGGTCCTCCTCAGACCACTTATTTTTGGCATAATTGCAGGAGGAATCACAGGTGGGAATGGCAGGCTTGTTGTAACTCCTCTGCTTGGGTTAGCACTGAGGGTACACTGCACCTCATGGGTTGAAGATCAACTGAAGGCTGATGTCCCAGAGTGCTGGTATGCCCTCTGTCTCAGATGTTTTGTGACCCAGGAGCAGATAGGTGGCCATCACATCACTGTACTTTGGGATCAGCAATGAGTATTCAATTTCTTCCCATGTGTAATACATGTGGACCATCACCTTAATCCGCTGGGGGTCACTGTAATCTGGGAGTGGCTCCATGTACAGCATTTACTTTTAATCTTCATGGCCCACCATCACCCATGGATGTCTCAGAATCTCCTCTAATGTGCCTTTCTTGCTGGGGTCATGAATGAAAATTTTGTTCACCAGATGCTCACATTGCACAAACATACCTGAAGGCGTTTCTACCAAAAGGCAGGGATCCACTCACCACCAAATACAAGATGACTCCCAGGCTCCACACATCCACTGGAGGTCCGTCATACTTTTCTCCCTGGAAGAGTTCTAGGGCAGAATAAAGGAAGGTAGATTGCCACAGAAGGTCTACAGCTCGTTGGCCAGGATGAATTCATTTCCAAAATGAAAGTCTGCAAGTTTGCTGTTCATTTCCATATCCAATAGCAGGTTTTCTCTTTTCAGGTCTCTCTAAACCATACTGCTGTTGTGACACTACTACACTGCTGATACTATCTGGTGGAATTTGATGGCTTGAGCCTCTTTTTCCCTCATCCTGCCAGGAGCTGTCGTGTAATGAAACACCTCCCCTGCACACGCATACTCCATCACTATATAGAGTGTTTTCTCATTCCTGATGATTTCAAACAATTTTACAGTACACACTCTCACAGCTCCATGAAGGTTGTTTCCACCAAAAGGCTAGGATCCACTTACCAACAAATACAAGACGACTTCCAGGCTCCACACATCCAATTGGGGATTCGTCGTAGTTTTTCACTGGAAGAGTTCTAGGGCAGAATAAAGGAAGGGAAGGCATGATTGAAAGCCTTCATAATGTTTACCTCTTGGGATCGTCTGTGAATGCTGGAGGAGGTTCCTGGATCTTCCTAATGACCTTACCAGTACCTTATCCTCAGTGAGGATGGGCCTAGCCAATTTCACCTTGGTGAGGGTAGCCTTACAGAGGGTTTTGAGGATCTGGTAGCCTCCCACATGGGTCTCCTCCTCAGAAGAGAAGGCTGAGAGGGCCTTGCATCATCTTGGACTTGGGTAAAGTCTTGCTAAGCTTAGGGTCAACTAGTCCCAGGACAGGATTCCAAGTGGTAAAAACTATGACTAAATTAAAAACTAGGTCCCTGGGTGGCACAAATCGTTAACCCCTGGACTACTAGCTGAAAGGTTAGCAGTTCAGACTCACCCAGTGACATCTCGAAAGTAAGGCCTGGTTGCTGCTTCTAAAATGTCACAACCTTGAAAACCCTGTGGAGCAGTTCTACTTTGCACATTGGGATTGCTGTGAGTTGTGATCTACTCAACAGCAACTAGCAAGAAGCAAATAAAAAATTAAATGAGAATAAGAATATATAAACTAGAAAAAATAAGTACCAAAAAAAGAAAAAGAAATGGGTCTTGTCAGTGATCCTAGCTGTGAAGGTGGGCATGTTTGGATTCTGGTCTGCTGAGTTCCCATCTCTCATTCAGAGCCCTATCAAAGGACAAAGTTAAAATGCATCAAGTGGGAAAGTTCACTAAGGTGGTGAGATAGACTGTTTCAAGCTCTTGTCCCATCATAGAAAAAAAAAAGAAAAAAAAAACCTAGAAACTGTTACTGCCTTGTGAGAACCTTGAAAACAGCACCAGTTTGCATCAACCCAGCAAATGCTGAATCAAGGAAAAGATGACTTCAGAAAGGTAAGAAATCTTTGTGGCATCTTTACTTGCCCTTGCCCCATTCCCTCCCCAGCTAAGTGGTCGTCTTACAGCAGCAGCAGCAGTTGCTTGTGATTCCAGCGTGGGACCCTGGTTCCTGGCTCCAGTTGGAGTAGAGAAGATTATTGTGTATGTCTATTCTAATCTTTCTGGAGGATACCTGAAGTACTGGTGCAAGGACTTTGTCTCTGTTTTACCTAACTTACAAGTCAGGCTGGTAGGGTGGCAGGCATTTGTAAAGAAGGATGGCAAGAGAAACTAACAACCCATAGATGGCTGCAGCTAAATGTTACGGTCAAAACATACAGTAGATTGCCTAAGGCCTGGAATCCAAAATTGGGAAGTATTTCTTTGGAAAATCAGGAATTCAAAAGCAACTATGTGTTTGGGAAAATTTAGCAGGCTACACACATCTAGAGCAAAAGTTATATGCAGAAACGACCTGAGACAGACCTATGCTTTCACCTCACTCTTTAAGTATTTAAGGAGTGCCCCAGCATAGAGTCAATCTGCACAGATTGGGAGAGGTGGATGTGGGTTTTATTTTGATTTGTTTGTATTTTCTGTGTATTTTCTAGCTCCTGGCATTTAATAAAATCACTGTAAAAACACTAGTTGGAGATTTCCAGCTTCCATTCTACTATAAGATCAGCTTGGATGTCTCTTGCAGCTTCAAAACAAGAGAAAAGCTGAAAAGCAACAACAGTTCTTAAATCTACCAGAGAACTGAGCTTACAGAGCAAACTGCTGCCCCAGATGTTGGAGATACAGATGGACTACTACAAAGAATTATCACTTACCGGGAACAGAAAATGCTACTTTATATATTAAAATGTCCAGTTAAAAAAAAAAATCATAACACATACGAGAAAAACAAAATTTGTTCTATTCTAAGGAACAAAATAAATTAACAAAGTGTTCAAGTCCACACATCAGACTTACTAGAGAAAGACTTCGAAAAAACTGTCTTAAATATGCCTATAGAGCCAAAGGAAAACATGGCGAAATAAACAAAGGACATATGGAAAGCAATGTATGAAAGAAAATGAGAATATTAATCAAGAGAAAGTATAAAAAGAAACCAAACAAAAATTCAGGAGCTCAAAAATACAGACACTGAAATAAAAACTCACTAGAGGATGCAAAGATTTCAGCAGGCAGGAGAAACAATCAGCAAAGTTGAAAAAAGGGCAGTTGAAACTGCTGAGTCTCAAGAGCAAAATGAAAAAAGAAGAAAAGTAAACAAAGCCTATGAGACCTGCTAGACACAATCAAGATGACCAGTACTGGTACCCCAGAAGGAGAAAAGGGAGAGAAAGTGACAAAAATCACACTTGAAGAAATAAGGACTGAAAAGTTCCAAAATTTGATTATAGATGTGAATCTACAAATGTAAAAAAAAAAAAAAAGCTAAACAAATTTCAAGGAAAATAAACTCAAGCACACACAACAATCAAAAAAGAAACATTCTTTTTCCCATAGCATCTAAAAAAGGGAATCCTTAAGACTAAATTTAACTTAGGAGGCAAAACTACAAAATATTGCTGAAACAAATTCAAGAAGACCTAAATAAATGGAAAGACCGTGTTTATGGAATGGAAGACTTAATATTCTCAAAACGACAATCCTACTAAATTAATCTACAGATTCAGTGCAATCCCAATGAAAATTCCAAAAGCCATTTTTATAGAAATTGAAAAGCCACAACGTAAGCTCATCTTGAATTGCTAGGGATCCTGAATACCCAAAATAATCTTCAAACACAGGGATCGAAGTCATACTACCCAATTTCAAAACAACTGCAAAGCTGCAGTAATCGAAGTGTGCGATATTGGCATATGAATAGACATATAGAACAACTGAATGGAATGGAAACTCTACAAATAAACCCATTCATATATGGTCAGGTCAATTCATTTTCAATAAGGATGCCAAATCCATTCAGTGGTGGGAAGAAGAGTCTCTTTAACGAATGGTACAAAGATAACTGGAATTCCACATGGATGAGAATGAAGTTTGACTTGTTCTTCCCACCATCCAAAAATAACTCAAAGTGATTCATGAACGAAATATGACAGCTAATGTCATAACATTCTTAGAAGAAACTATAAGGATTTGGCAATATGTATTTACATGTGACACAAAAAATATAAACAACAAAATAAAAAATGGAAAAATTGGATTACATTGAAATTACAAATTTTGTCCATCATTGTTTAGGAAGCACTAAGTTTCTGTTTATGGTGATAGAAAATTTGGCAGTAGATACTGGTGACAGTTGCACAATATGATTGATGTAATTGGTATCAATGAATTGTATGTGTGAAGATGCTGAATTGACAAATGATTTGTTCTGTATATTTTTACAAACAAAAAGGTTAAAAAAAGTTGTTTTAAAAGAAAGAAGGAAAAAAAAGACATCAAGAAATCAAAAAGATGACCTATAAAATTTTTTTATAAAATAGGAGAAAATATTTGCAAGTCATATAACTCATACGGATATAAGATCCTGAATATGTAAAGAATTCTGAAAACTCAAGAACAAGAAGACCAACCACCAATTTAAAAATGAGCAAAGGACTTGAATAGATATTTCTCTAAAGAAGGTATACGAATAACCAAGAATCGTAAGACATGGTGATAAACATCATTAGTCCTTAGCAAAATACAAATCAAAACCAAAATGAGATACTACTTCATACCTAATAGGCTGGATATAACAATCATTTTCAAAAATGAAAAATAAGTGTGGAGAATGTAGCTAAGTTTGAACACTCGTACATTGCTGGGGGAAATGTAAAATGGTGCAGCTGCTATGGAAAACACACTGGTGCTTAATCAGAAAGGTAAACAATTATCACGAGACCCACCGCTTCTACTCCTATGTGTATATACCAAAGGAATTGAAAACAGCAACTCAAGAGTAACTGGTAAACCAATATTCATTATTCACAATAGCCAAAAGGTATAAACTCAAGTGTCCATTAACAGATGAATGGGTACACAAAATGTGGTATATACATACAATGGCATGTTATTCAGCCAAAAAAGGTATGAAATTCTGATCCATAATATTGATAGATTCTGAAAACATAGCAAGTAAAGTAAGCGTATATGAAGTATCTAAACCCACAAACTAGAATAGGCCAATTCATAGAGAAAGAAAGTAGATTAGAGGATACCAGGACTGGGGAAAAGAATAAGGGGAAGTTATTCTGAATGACTACAGAGTTTCCAATTTGGGTGATAAAAAAATTTTGCCAACAACAACTGGTAATGCTTCTACAACATTGAATCTATTTAATGCCACTGAATAGTATGCTTAAAACTGATTAAAATGGAAAATTAGATATATCGTATAATATTAAAAAAGAATACATTTTTAATTTACAAAAAAAAAAAGGAAAAGAAAGTGTTGGGGCAGATCCTGACACTGGACCAAGCTTGGATTCTGTCCGGTCCGAGCTACAGCCGCTATCCTAATAATCCTATCAAAAGAGAATTTAAAATGAGAGAAAAAGCAAGTTTCAGAAAGGATCCTGACACTGGGTCAAGCTTGCATTACGGAAGACCAAGCTGTAGCCACTAGCATCAGAGCCATTTCCAAAAGAAAGACTTACGCTGAAGATAGCAAAGAAGTTTAGAACTGGAACAACAGAGGGGAAAGGGAAAGGGAGGAGTCAAGGGATTCTATTCAGCAGCGTGGAGAACTTCAATAGGTTATTAAGAAATTGAGGACTAAAACAAACACTGATGGGGTTAAAAAAAAAAAAAATATGAAGGCACACTCTGAAGCTGGGTGGACTGACAGGAGACCTGCTAGTAATCCAATACTGAAGATCCCTAGATAAATCTATTTTTTTGACCCTCATTTAGAGGAATTGAGAACCCTGCAAGACAAAGGTGAGAATGAGAAGCCTGACCTACAACTGCCAGGGTCAGTGGTGCAGAGTCTAATCAGGATAAGGATCTTTGAGAAGGTCTGATGTTCTTGGTCCAAGCCTTGGCTGGAGACTCAAGGTCATATGAACAAGAGTGGGCAAAATGACCAGTAGACCTTCTGAACTCCTTGAGACAGGAGCTCCATGCACTGCTTCCAAAATTCGTTGGTGAATCTTAATGGGAGCTACATTTAGATAGGGAGGATACAATATTTGAGACCATTAAGGTGGAAGTTTGGATGAACAGGCTTTATGGGACGTGATTAAATTCCTTTTACTTGAATGTATTATGGGAATGGAAATGATGTCTATTGGGGAATGTATGTCTGACTGGGGAAAATTTCCTCTCCCTACCATTGCAAAATCAAAACTTGATGATGGAGTTTGAAGAAGTTATGCTGAGTGAAATTAGTCAATCACAGAAGGACAGATATTGTACAAGCTCACTTAAAAAAAACAAGAAAAGGCAAATGTGTAGAAACCAAAGTCTTTTAGTGGTTACTAGGGGCAGAAACTCTATGGAGCAGTTCTACTCTGTCCTATAGGGTCGCTATGAGTAGGAATCGACTCGACGGCACTGGGAGGGGCAGTAGGGAGGAGGAAGAAAGGGTGGTTAACAGTGATGGAAAATTGAATTAAGGCTAGAGTTACACAGCGTATTATTGTAACTGATGTCAGTAAGTTATACACCTATAAAAAGTTGAACTGGCAAAAGTTGTGTGATAATGTCTTAGTATCTCTTGCTGGTGTAACAGAAATATCGCAAATGCATAGCTTTAACAAAGAAATTTATTTTCTTACAGATTAGGAGGCTGAATTCTGGATGCTGGCTCTAGGGGAAGGCTTTCTTCTTATGTAGGCTCTGGTGGAAGGTCCTTGTGTCTTGGAGCTTCTGCTCTGGGAGATCTCTTCCCCCATCTCTGCTTCCTTGTTTGCTTGTTTAATCTATTTTACATCTCAAAGAGATTGGCTCAAAACACAGGCTACACTAATCTTGCCTCATTAACATAACAAAGACAGTCCCTTCACAAATGGGATTATAACCACAGGCATAGAGGTTAGGATGTACAACACATATACTGGGGGGACATAATTCAATCTGTAACAAACATATTTACAACAACAAGAAATAAAGGGTAATTGCTGACCCTGCTTAAGCACAACCAAAAACCTTACGGGATTTGGTTCCTTGGTTTGAAGGTTAAGGGTCACGATTTCATGGGACATCCCAGTTAACTGGTCTACTAACGTGTTTAATGTTTCTGTGCTACCTGCTAGTTGGTTGTGTAATGCCTGGGGTCTTAAAAACTTGCAAGCACCTAGCCATGGCACCAAAATTGGTCTCTATTGGGCTGGAACAACAAAAGAAGAGAGTTAGGAAGAGGAGGGGGATATGCAATGTGTGGTTAATTGCCTCCATGAAAAACTGCTTTCTTTGCCATGAGACCAGAAGAACTGGATGGTGTCTAGCTACCTTACTGAACATTTTGATCAAGGATCCTATAGAAGAATCCTGATCAAAAAGGGAAAAATGCAGAACAGAATTTGAGATTTTCATGGACTCCAGACTTTCTGGAGCCAAGAGTGCTGGACGAACCCCTGAAACTACCGTCCGGAGATATCTTTAATACCTAAAGCAAAAATAACCCCTGAAGTCTTCCTAAAACCAAGCAACAGTTTAGCTTAACTAATAAATATCTGCCCAGGCGCTGGGTTTTTTTTTTTTTTTTTTGAGTGTTATGCTCTTTTAAGGAATTATCTCTATGGAACCACACAGGGAAAACAGCAACTCCAAAGATTTGATAGGAACCTTAAGAAGCAGTGTATATTAATTGGGGAGGAACAAATCAAAAAAGGAACATGAGAATGGTTGCACAACTCAAAATGTAATCAGTGTCACTGACTTATACATGTAGAAATGGCTGGTATATGTTTTGCTGTGTATATTCTCAACAACAGCAAAAACCAAAAGCCTGTTGGCTGTATCCTAAGAGTGAGTACAGGCAGATTGGAAGGATATAGAAATGGAACGGGTAATGGGATAAAGATGAAAGTTTGGATGATAAATTGGAATGCTTGAACAGCCTTTATGGAAAGTGGTTGTCTCCTTTACCTGAACATATTATGGGGATGGATATTGTGTCTGACTGGGGAACACTTCTCCTACCTAGTATTGGAAAAGAGAAAGTATGTAATTCCGTCTTTCTGCCCATATTGATTGGACATGCCAAATGGGAACCAATAAGACTGCCTAAGTCCACACAAGTCACTACTTTCAAACGCTATGGGATAGAAGCTGGATTGATGGTATGAACAAATTCTCTGCACAACAGCTCTATTGTTGTCAGGTGCTGTCAAGTCACTTCCAACTCATAGCCACCCTATGTACAACAGAAGGAAACAATGCCCAGTCCTGTGCCATGCTCACAACTGTTGTTATGCTTGAGCCCACTGTTGCAACCACCGTGTCAATCCATCACACTGAGGGTCTTCCTTCTTTTCGCTGACCCTCTACTTTGCCAAGCATGATGTCTTTCTCCAGGGACTGGTCCCTCCTGATAACATGTCCAAACTATGTGAGATGAAGTCTTTCCATCCTTGCTTTTAAGGAACATTCTGGCTGTACTTTTTCCAAGACAGATGTGTTTGTTCTTCTGGCAGTTCACGGTATATTCAGTATTCTTTGCCAACACCATAATTGAAATGCATCAATTCTTCTTTGGTCTTCTTTATTCACTGTTCAGCTTTCACAAGCAACAATAGCCCTAGGTGGAATGAAAACAGGGGCTTAAGGCTAAAGACTGTGAACAACTGCCTCCTTTGCCACTAGACCAGAACTGGATGGTACCTGGCTACCATTATTGAACATTTTGATCAAAGACTGTATAGAAGAATCCTGATCAAAAGTGAGGAAATATGCAACAGAATATGAAACTCTTATGGAATCCAAACTATTGAGCCTGGATGACCTCCCTAAAACCATTGCCCTGAGGTAATCTTTAAACTTTAACCTGAAATGATCTCCTGAAGTCATCTTTAAAACAAAAAAATAGTTGAGCTTAACTAGTAAAAAATGTTTGCATTGTGTTCCTTAAAGAACCGTCTATATGTGGTCAACTCTTCTTTGGTCTTCCTTATTCATTGTCCAGCTTTCATATGCATATGATGCGATTTTAAAATACCCTGGCTTGGGTCAGGCACACCTTAGTCTTCAGGGTGACATCTTTGCTCTTCAACACTTTGAAGAGGGCCTTTGCAGCAGATTTGCCCAATGCAATGCATCTTGTGATTTCTTGACTGCTGCTTCCATGGCTGTTGATTGTGGATCCAAGTAAAATGAAATCCTTGACAACTTCAGTCTTTTCTCTGTTTCTGATGATGTTGCTCATTGGTCCAGTTCTGAGGATTTTGTTTTCTTTATGTTGAGGTGTAATCCATGCTGAAGGCTGTGGTCTTTGATCTTCATGAGTAAGTGCTTCAAGTCCTCTTCACATTCAGCAAGCAGGGTTGTTTCATCTACATAATGCAGGTTGTTAATGAGTCTTCCTCCAGTCCCGATGCCCCGTTCTTCTTCATATAGTCCAGCTTCTCGGATTATTTGCTCATTATACAGATTGAATAGGTATGGTGAAAGAATACAACCCTGACACACACCTTTTCTGACTTTAAACTACGCAGTATCCCCTTGTTCTGTCTGAACAACTGCTTTTTGATCTGTGTACATGTTCCTCAAGAGCATAGTTAAGTGTTGTGGAATTCCCATTCTTCACAATGTTATCCATAGTTTGTTACGATCCACACAGTTGAATGCCTTTCCATAGTCAATAAAAAACAGGTAAACATCCTTCTGGTACTCTCTGTTTTCAGCCAGGATCCATCTGACATCAGCAATGATATCCCTGGTTCCACATCCTCTTCTGAAACTGGCCTGAATTTCTGGCAGTTCCCTGTTAATATACTGCTGCAGCTGTTTTTGAATGATCTTCAGCAAAATTTTGCTTGCGTGTGATATTAATGATATTGTTGTATAATTTCCACATTTGGTTGGATCACCTTTCTTGGGAGTAGGCATAAATATGGATCTCTTCCAGTCAGTTGGCCAGGAAGCTGGCCATAGGCAAGTGAGCACCTCCAGTGCTGCATCTGTTTGTTGAAACATCTCAACTGATATTCCATCAATTCCTGGAGTCTTGTTTTTTGCCAGTGCCTTCAGAGGGTCTTGGACTTCTTCCTTCAGTACCATCGGTTCCTGATCATATGCCACCTCTTGAAATGGTTGAACATCGGCCAGTTCTTTTTGGTATAATGACTCTGTGTATTCCTTCCATCTTCTTTTGATGCTTCCTGCGTCATTTAATGTTTTCCCCATGGGATCCTTCACTATTGCAACTCGAGGCTTGAGTTTTTTCTTCAGTTCTTTCAGCTTGAGAAACGCCGAGTGTGTTCTTTCCTTTCGGTTTTCCATCTGCAGCTCTTTGCACATGTCATTATAATACTTTGTCTTCTGGAGAGGCGCTTTGAAATCTTCTGTTCAGTTCTTTTACTTCATCAATACTTCCTTTTGCTTTAGCTGCTTGAAGTTCAAGAGCAAGTTTCAGAGTCTCCTCTGACATCCATCTTGGTCTTTTCTTTCTTTCCTGTCTTTTCAATGACCTCTTGCTTTCTTCACGTATGATGTTCTTGATGTCATTCCACAACTTGTCTGGTCTTCGGTCACTAGTGTTCAGTGCATCAAATCTATTCTTGACATGGTCTCTAAATTCAGGTGGGATATACTTAAGGTCATATTTTGGCTTTTGTGGACTTGCTCTGATTTTCTTCAGTTGCAGCTTGAATTAGCATATGAGCAATTGATGGTCTGTTCCATTGTCAGCCCTTGGCCTTGTTCTGACTGATGATACTGAGCTTTTCCGTCGTCTTTTTCCACAGATGTAGTCAATCTGATTTCTGTGTGTTCCATCTGGTGAGGTCCATGTGTATAGTAGCCGTTTATGTTGGTGAAAGAACGTACTTGCAATAAGGAAGTCGTTGGTCTTGCAAAATTCTACCATTCGATCTCTGGCATTTTTTCTGTCACCAAGGCCATACTTCCAACTACTGATCCTTCTTCTTTGTTTCCAACTTTCATATTCCAATCGCCAGTAATTATCAATGCATCTTGATTGCATGTTCAATCAATTTCAGACTCTAGCATCTGATAAAAATCTTCTATTTCTTCATCTTTGGCCCTAGTGGTTGGTGTATAAATTTGAATAATAGTCATATTTACTGGTCTTCCTTGTAGTTGTATGGATATTATCCTATCACTGACAGCATTGTACTTCAGGATAGATCTTGAAATGTTCTCTTTGATAATGAATGCAACACCATTCCTCTTCGAGTTGTCATTTCCAGCATAGTAGACTATATGGTTGTCCGCTTCAAAATGGCCAATACCAGTCCATTTCAGCTCACTAATGCCTAGGATATTGATGTTTATGTATTCCATTTCATTTTTGATGATTTCCAATTGTCCTAGATTCATACTTCGTACATTCCAGGTTCTGATTATTAATGGATGTTTGCAGCTGTGTCTTCTCATTTTGAGTCATGCCACATCAGTAAATGAAGGTCCTGAAAGCTTTACTCTATCCATGTCATTAAGATCGACTCTACTTTGAGGAGGTAGCTCTTCCCCAGTCATCTTTTGAGTGCCTTCCAACTTGGGGGGCTCATCTTCCAGCACTACATCAGACAGTGTTCCACTGCTATTCATAAGGTTTTCACTGGCTAATGCTTTTCAGAAGTAGACTGCCGGGTCCTTCTTCCTAGTCTATTTTAGTCTGGAAGCTCAGCTGAAACCTGTCCTCCATGGGTGACCCTGCTGGTATCTGAATACCAGTGGCATAGCTTCCAGCATCACAGCAACACGCAAGCCCCCACAATATGACAAACTGACAGACACGTGGCTTTCATATACTGTTTTGACCAGAACCCACAGTAAAAATGCATTCTATGCTGAAATCTAATACACACATATAGATGCACACACCCACACACACACACAACTGAAACTTAAGATGAACAAGACTTAGCCTTACTATGTGCAGCACTTTAGTTTCCATTACACTTCACTCCACATCCCTCTAACCTATTTCACTTGATTCTATTTCATGCTAGCTTTATTCACTAAATTAATTTTTCTACCTACAAAGGAGTGGCCTGAAGTTCAAAATATACTGTGTTTAGGAGATGGAGCATGGACTCACAGAGGGAAATGGGATGGGAGTTAATAGGTGATAGCAGTAGTTCATTTACAAAGAAATTCATTCATTCATTCACTCACTTTGATGAAATATCTACTATGTACCAGGCATGGAGATTCAAAGATATCTGAAACCCAGTCGTGGCCTTGAAGTGGTCATGGCCGGTGGTAGAAATAGGTAGCCAATTCAGTGTGGCAAGTGTTTTAATCGAGAGTTGAGAAAAGTATTCTAGAATGGTCTAACTACCTGAGGAAAATAGGGAATGTTTTACAGAGAAAATAGTGTCTTCGTTGGCCCTTGAAGGGTGATTTTGTCCAAGAGAGGGCACTCTAAGTGAAAGGAAAAGGGTGACAAGGTCAGGGGAGCGTTGACAGCACAGAGTGTGGTCTGGGTAGGGTTGGCAAACTCATCAAATAAAAATAAGAGGCACTCAGTTAAATTTGAATTTCAGATAAACAATACTTTTTCATACACGTCTGTCCTATAAATCTGGAAGGGGCAAGCCATTCTATGTAGCTGCAACATTGGTGGGCATGGGGAAGTGGCAGAGATGAGTCTGTGTGTTTGTTCATATCAGGCTGTGAGATCTGAAGAGAGAATAAGAACTTGCCATGTAGACACCTGCTCACAGGAATGTTAATTTGAGAATAGTTATGGAATAACCGATAAAGGTGGAATCCTAGTGGGTGCGTGGAATGATCATTATTTATTAAGGATTGTTAATTCCCTTTCAGTACTTCTTTCTCACCTTCTATGCTGCTGTTAATTATTCCTAAGATGTCTTTTTCAGTGTTTAGTTGAGAAAAAGGAAAAAGCACATTTTGTAGTCTCTACCGATTCTGGTCCAGCCTGAAGCCACATTTAGGTTGTTAATGTAATGGAATCAACAGCATGTGTGTGATTAACCAAGGGTTGTCTTTGCTTTGTTTGAGCAATTTGCCAGATGTAGTAGACACAGGTTGTCTATTTTCCCTTTCCCTCTTTGTGGTAATGGCTTCCCTGCCCTGTCCTCTGTTCATGTTCATCACCTTTCAGGGATGGTTCCTGACGCGTCGGCTGGGGTAGGGAGGAGCAGGGAACTGACAGAAGGTGGATCAATCAGAGTTCAGTGTCTTGTCACGGTTGAACTTGTAACCTGAAACTCAGGAGCTGTTATAGCCATGTTTTTCGGCCATATTGACTGAGAATCAGAAGAAGACAGTGAAGGGGTGGGGGAATCATTGATGAAGGGGGAGAGAGTGAGATAGGCACAGCGGTCCAGTCCATGGATTTACTGCATTCCGTAAGTTTGGGTTGCATTCCAATCCTTGGGTTTGGTGAGGTGCCTCTTTATCTTCTGATGAATTTTAATTTATGCTTAAGATCACTAGAATAGGTTATTATACTTGAAAGAAGGATGCTAGTTAATAAACCAAATCAGTAAAGTTGTATTAAAACCACTGTGGTTATCATTGGTAAAAGATATTTTCTTCCAGTTGTGATTAAGAGTTGGGTATTTAACATCTAGGTAGAAGTTTACCATAGAACTCCCACATGCAAATGGGAAGAAGCAGTATTTTTATTAAACTGAGTGTGCTCATTACTACTCATGAAATACACTTCCAGGCACATGGTTTTTCTTTTGTGCCTAGCGTTCATTCTGGGTTTGTTTGAGAAAAAGCTTATCAGCTTAATTTGTGGCAGGTTTATTTTGATTGGTTGAGGAGTTGTTCTGTGGAACTTTAAACAATATTCAGCTTTATGTAAAGTATGTCTATAAACATACTAGTTAGGCCATGAAAAATAGGGGAGTTGTGGATGTCCCCGGAATATTTGGTTTCAGTAAACCATTCTGCAATTCCTCTCAGAGCCTTTAAGATGCTCATATGTATTGTAAATTTCCCAAAGGTAGACAGCTCCTGAAAACTTTAAAGTGCTCGAAAAATAAAGGACATTAAAAAATATATGCATATATATATGTGTACACTTAGATATATGTATAAGTATGTATATTCATGTGCACAGAAGTACATGTATATGTGTGAAAATATATGTGTGTGTATTTTTTTAAAACTGTGCAATATTTCAACATTCAGCCGAAACGCTGATCTCTAAATTTGGATGTTGAGCGTGACTCTAAGGAAGTGACGTTTAAGGAAGGCCTCCCTACCTGGTCATGTGTTCAATGTGCTGAACGCTGTCTTCTAAAATACCTTCCACCGCACCGGTCTTTCCTGCTCCCGTAGACCACTCAGGAGTGTCCAGGCAGCGGCCGCCGTTCTCACATTGCACTGGGCTTACTGAGTTGCATGTTTTCATTTCCTCCTTTACACTGGGGAAAGTATTCAGTCTTTTGTCATTAAGTATGAAGGCAGATGTAGAATTTGTGGATATGCAAACCAATCTTGGGGAAAATAATTGTTTGAAAAGTTGCTATAATGCTGCAGTAATGAAGAAAGTGTAATGGTGTAAGGATAATCAAGTAGATCAACAAATGAAACAGAGTCGAGAAATTGACCACATTAACGTTGTTGTTGTTGTTAGGTGCCGTGGATTAGGTTCCAACTCACAGCGACTGTGGGTACAACAGAACAAACTACCCGGTCCTGCAGCATCCTCACAATGCTTGCTATGTTTGAGTCCATTGTTGCAGCCACTGTGTCAGTCCATCTCATCGAGGGTCTAAGTATTTTTGTTGATCCTCTACATAACCAAGCATGATGTCCTTCTACAGGGACTGGTCCCTCCTAATAACATGTCCAAAGTACGAGACATGAAGTCTTACCATTCTCAATTCCAAGGACCATCTGGCTGTACTTCTTCCAAGACAGGTTTGTTCGTTATCCTGGTAGTCCGTGGTATACTTGAGTAAGCTTTGCCAATACCATAACTCAGAGGTATCAGTTCTTCTTCGATCTTCCTTATTCGTTGTCCAGCTTTAGCATGCATATGAGGTAACTGAAAATATCATGGCTTGGCTCAAGTGCACCTTAGTCCTCAAAGCGACCTCTTTGCTTTTCAACACTTTCAAGAGGTCTTTTGCAGCAGATTTGCCCAATGCAATAGGTCATTTTATTACTTGACTGCTGTTTCCATGGGTGTTGATTGTAGATCGAAGTAAATAAAGTCCTTGACAACTTCAGTCTTTTCTCCATTCATCTTGATGTTGGTTATTGTTCCAGTTCTGAGGAATTTTTGTCCTCTTTATTTTGAGGTGCAATCCATACTGAAGCCTGTAGTCTTTGATCTTCATCAGTAAGTGCTGCAAGTCCTCTTCACTTTCAGCAAGCAAGGTTGTGTTATCTGCATAACGCAGGTTGTTAATGAATCTTCCTCTAATCCTGACACCCTGTTCTTCTTAATATAGTCCAGCTTCTTGAATTATTTCCTCAGCATACAGATTTAGTATGGTAAAAGGATACAACCCCAATGCACACCCTTCCTGATTTTGAACCACGCAGTATCCCCTTGTCCCGTTCAACAGCTGCCTCTTAGTCTATGTACAGGTTCTGCATAAGCACAATTAAGTGTTCCGGAATTTCCATTCTTTGCCATGTTATCCATAATTTGTTATGATCTACACAGTCAAATGCCTTTGTGTAGTCAATAAAACACAAGTAAACATCTTTCTGACATTTTCTGCTTTCAGCCATGATCCATCTGACATCAGCAATGATATCCATTGTTCCATGTCCTCTTTTAAATCTGACTTGAATTTCTGGCAGTTCCCTGTGGATGTACTGCTGTGGCCATTTTTGAATGATATTGAGCAAGATTTCACTCGTGTGTGATATTAATGATATTATTTGGTAATTTCTGCATTCTGCTGGATCACCTTTCTTTGGCCGGGGCACAAATATGGACCACTTACATTCAGGTGCTGGGCGGCTATCTTCCAAATTTCTTGGCATCAATGACTGAGCATCTCCAGTGCTGCATGCATTTGTTGAAACATCTCAACTGGTATTGTCAATTCCTGGAGCCTAGTTTTTTGCCAGTGCCTTCAGTGCTGCTTAAACCTCTTCCTTCAAAACCAAGGGTTCTTGATCATATTCTACCTCCTGAAATGGTTAAACTTCAATTATTTTTGGTACACTGACTCTGTATATCCCTTCCATCTTCTTTTGATGCTTCCTGATCCATTCAATATTTTGCCCACAGAATTCTTCAATATTGCATTTGAAGATCTGAATTTTTTCTTTAGTTCTTTCAGCTTGAGAAATGCCGACCACATTCCTCTCTTTTGGTTTTCTAACTCCAAGTCTTTGCACATTTCACTATACTAATTTACTGCGCCTTCTCGAGCCACCCTTTGAAATCCTCTGTTCAACTCTTTTACTTCATCATTTCTTCTATTCGCTTCAGCTGCTCTACATTCAAGAGCAAGTTTCAGAGTCTTCTGACATCCATTTTGGTCTTTTCTTTCCTGTCTTTTTAATGATCTTTTGCTTTCTTCGTGTATGATGTCCTTGATGTCATCCCACAATTCATCTGGTCTTTGTTCATTAGTGTTTTCAGTGTGTCAAATATATTCTTGAGGTAGTCTTCAGATTCAGGTGAGATATATTCAAAGTCATATTTTGCCTCTTGAAGATTTCTTGTAATTTCCTTCGAGCTTCCACTTGGACTCGAATATGAGCAATTAATGGTCTGTTCCACAGACAGACCCTGGACTTGTTTTGACTGACAATATTAAGCTTTTCCATCCACTTTCTCCACAGATGTAGTCGATTTGATTCCTGTTATTTCCACCCCATGAGGTCTACATGGTTAGTTGCTGTTTATGTTGAAAAAAATTATTTGCAATGAATAAGTTGTTGGTCTTGCAAAATTGTATCATGCAATCTCCACTGTTGTTTCTATCACCAAGGCCATATTTTCGAACTACTGATCCTTCTTGTTTCCAACTTTCGCGTTCTCATCTCCAGTAATTATCAATGTATCCTGTTGGCATGTTTGATCAATTTTGGATTGCAGAAGTTGGTAAAAATCTTCAATTTCCTTGTCTTTGCATTAGTGGTTCTTGTGTAAATTTGAATAATAGTCATATTAATTTGGTCCTCCTTGCAGGCATATGGATATTATCCTATCACCGACAACATTGTACTTCAGGATAGATGTTGAAATGATCTTTTTGATGATCAGTGAGCCACCGTTCCTTTTCAATTTGTCATTCCAGCATAGTAGACCATATGATTGTTTAATTCAAAATGGCCAATACCAGTCCATTTCAGCTCACTAATGCCTAGGATATCGATCTTTATGCAGCCCTTTTTTCACAACTTCCAAGTTTCCTAGATTCATACTGCGTACATTCCCCTTTGATTACTAATGGATGTTTGAAGCTGTTTCTTCTTACTTTGAGTCATGCCACATCAGCAGATGAAGGTTCCAAAAGCTTGACTCCGTCCATGTCATTAAGATCAGCTCTATTTGAGGAGGCAGCTCTTCCTCAGTTGTATTTTGAGTGCCTTCAACCTAAGGGTCTCATCTTCTGTCACTATATCAGACAATGTTCACTGCTATTCTTATGTTTTTCACTGGCCAATTTTTTCAGAAGTAGGCCACCAGGTCCTTCTTCCTAGCCTGTCTTACTCTGGAAGCAGCACTGAAACCTGTCCCCCATGGGTGACTCTACTGGTATTTGAAATACTGTTAGAATAGCTTCCAGCATCACACATGTCACCACAGTATGACAAACTGACAGATGCATAGAGGCACATTAACACAGCCACATAAATTCCCACAAAGTTTCCAAAGGAATTAAATCAAAGAAATAGTGCTAGAGTAACAATATCCACACAGAATAAATAAATAAATAAATAAACCTTGACTCCCTACATTCACACGTGTACATATAAAAATTGATTTGTGTTGGGTCATAGACCTAAATTTAAAATTTAAAAGCTGCATCAGGGTTGTATCCTTTCAACATGTTTATTCAATCTGTATACTAAGCAAATAATTCGAGAAGCTGTACTGTATGAAGAAGAATGTGGCATCAAGACTGGAGGAGGGAGGACTCATTAAAAACCTGTGATATGTAGGTGACACAACCTTGCTTGCTGAAGGTGAACTGGACTTCAAGCACATAACTGATGAAGATTAAAGAGGACAGCCTTCAGTATGGATTGCACTTCAACATAAAGAAAACAAAAATCCTCACAACTTGACCAATAAGCAACATCATGATAAACAGAGAAAAGACTAAAGTTGTCAAGGATTTCATTTTACTTGGATCCACAATCAATGCCCATGGAAGCATCAGTCAAGAAATCAAATGACATATTACCTTGGGCAAATCTGCTGCAAAAGACTTCTTTAAAGTGTTAAAAAGCAAAATGTTACTTTAAGGACCAAGGTGTACCTGACTCAAGGCACGGTATTTTCAATTGCCTCATATGCATACAAAAGCTGGACAGCAAATAAGAAAAACGAAAGATGACTTTCAGTTATGGTGGTGAAGAATATTGAATATACTATGGACTTGCCAGAACGAACACATGTGTCTTGTAACAAGTACAACCAGAATGCTCCTTAGAAGCAAGGATGGTGACTTCCTGTCTCAGAATTTGAACACGTTATCAGGAGGGACCAGTCCCTGGAGAAGGACATCATGCTTGGTAAAGTAGAGGGTCAGCAAAAAAGCAGAAGACCCTGGATGAGATAGACTGACACAGGGGCTGCAACAATGTGCTCAAACATAGCAATGATTGTAAGGATAATGCAAGACCGGGTAGTGTTTGTTTCTTTTCTGTTGTACATATGGTAGTTATGAACCAAATTGAGGGTGCCTAACAACAACAACTACTCCTCTGACATCCTCCCCATTTCACCATTCCATCAACCTCCCTGCTGCTGGTGGTTCCCTGAAGGGTTTCATACTCCCTCTTCTGAGCACGGGGCATGCAGATGATTTGAAGTGGATTCTCTCAGCAGAACCCCACCCAGTCCAGCTTTGAGGTCCTGACTTAGCTGCCAGGACAAAAGCAGAGGGAGGAGAAAGGGGCACAGAGTGTCTGTAGTCACCCCCTTCCCAAGCCAAAGGGATTCCCGCTGACCCTTCAGCAAAGACTGGGGTATGGAGCTGTGAAGGGCCCGCCTGCCAGGCAGGCCTCCAGCCCTAGTGAAGGGGGTGTGGAGCAGCCAAGACATCCAGGGTCACGGGAAGGGCCAGGGGTCAAAGAGCAAGGAGCGCAGGGGCCCTGTCCGCGTCAAGTCACTGCAGTTCTTCCAGCTGAGGCGGGGACCCGACCTCGGGGAAGAGCTCTTGGAGGAGGTGGTGGCCAGGCGGCGTGGGCGCGGGGCGGGATGTCGGGCAGCGCGGGCCCCTGTGCCGGTGCCGGGTAGGCGGAGAAGAGGCCCGGCACCTCGCCCTCCGCGCGTTTCCCAGACGAGTCCCCAGTCCCAGGGCAGACCCACCTCCTCCTCCAGGGCCGCTGGACCTGCGCCAGGGCCGCCGTGTAGCTGCTCTGCCTGCCCTTCAGGGTGGTAGTGGTGGGGATGGGTCCCCGGGGGCCGCTGGGAGGGGGCGCGCTCGGTGGGCGGGGCCCGTGGGAGGGGCGGGGTCCACGGAAGAGGCGGGGCCCGCGGGAGGGGCACGTGACAGCGGGTTTAGTGGGTGTGGGAGGAGAGGAGGGATTCAAAGTGGGAGGATCTTGGAACCAGAGCTTTCTGCTCGGGTTTTAACTGGGTTGTTTGTCTTTTTTGTTGGTGAGTTTCAGGAGTTCTTTAGATATTTTATGTATTTTGGGTATTGAACCCTTATCCCACAGTGTTGTTGTTAAGTGCCGTGGAGTCAGTTCCGACTCATAGCGACCCTATGCACAACAGAATGAAACACTGCCCGGTCCTGCGCCATCCTTACAATCGTCATGCTTGAGCTGATTGTTGCGGCCACTGTGTCAATCCACCTTGTTGAGGGTCTTCCTCTTTTCCGCTGAGCCTGTACTCTGCCAAGCATGATGTCCTTCTCCAGGGACTGATCCCTCCTGACAACGTGTCCAAGGTATGTAAGACGTAGTCTGGCCATCCTTGCTTCTAAGGAGCTTTCTGGTTGTACTTCTTCTAAGACAGATTTGTTCGTTCTTTTGGCAGTCCATGGTATATTCAGTATTCTTTGCCAGCACCACAATTTAAAGACGTCAACTCTTCTTCGGTCTTCCTTTTTCATTGTCCAGCTTTCACATGCATTATCCCACATATGGTTTCAAAATATTTTCTCCCATTTCTGTGGGTCGTCTTTTAACTTCTTGGTAATGCTGTTCATTTTCTTGATGATGTTCTCTGATGCACAAATGTTTTTCATTTTGTTGAAGTCCAACTTAACTATTTTTTTTTTTATTGCTCATCTTTTGGTGTCATATCTAAGAAACTATGACCAAAAACAGGGTCCCGAAGGTTCACCTTGTATTTTCTTTTACATGTTTTATGTTTTAGCTCTTATATTTATGTCACTGATGAATTTTGAGTTCTTATTTGTATATAGTACAAGGTATAGGATTTTTTTTTATAGGTCCAGCTTAATTTTTTTTCTGCATACCGAGATAGAGTTGTCTATGGACCATTTGTAGAAGAGACTATCCTTTTCCCATCCCATAGAACTGACACTTTTATGGAAAATGAATTAGCCATAGACGTAAGAGTTTATTTCTGGACTCCATGAGAATATTTTTAAACTAATAGCAAAAAGAAATAGGATCATAAAAATGAAATTATTGTAGATAATTTTTATAATGTTCTATCTGTGAGAGTTGTCGTAGCGAAGCATCGGTTTTTACATTCTGTTGGAAGTGAAAGCAAAGCATTTTATTGTGAGGTAGCGAGAGAGATTTGTGAATCTGAGAAACACACTAGCACCAGGCAGGATGTTGTAGTGTTCCAAGTTGCAGAAGGACAGTGAGGTTTTCACTGGGTGGAGAAAAACAAAGGGCTATGTGCTTTCAGGCAGAGAGGAGATAAATGACAAGAAATTACAAGGGAGATCGTTAATCTATAAACTTTATTACATTATCAGTTCTATTCACTAACCTCCTGGAACATGTTGACTGAGACATTCTTCTTAGACCAAGCTGCGTAAACATCCTTAGCAAACATCTTTTAAGAAACAATTCCTAATAGAAGCTAAAGCCTTAACCCTTGCTCCTTTCTGTGTTGCAAACAGTTAAACTTTTACAAGAAGCTGAACTGTCTTTTTAGGGCAGCAGAAGCAGAGAATTTTAGGCCAAGAGAAGACGCAGTTTAATTCAAAATGCAGTTTAATTTAGATCTGGGCCAGCCATTTTAGTCATACCAAGCACCTGGGTTCTGGGGTCCACATACAGGGAGTTATGATTAATTTTATATTATTAATTTTTTTCTTTAGATTTTCCTAATGTGGGTAGGTGGGCCATCAGCATGTATAATAAGAAAGCGGTCCTGCTATTTTTTGAAAAATTATTTTTATGTTCCAGGCAAGGCAGTTTCTAGTCATTCCTGGAAAGGAACTTCTTTTGGCATAGATTTAATATCAATCTGTAAAAGAAAAAAGTAGATTTTAAAACTTAAGCTACTTATAAAATATGTGATGAAAAGTAGTAAAAAAGAACCAATTGTGATTAAATATATTAATAGCATAAAATTACAGCTCAGTTAACCTGAGTCTAATACTGATGCCCTCTTATCTGCATACACACGCACATACACATAAAACAGTTATTTTGCTCTAAGACACTATGACGTGGGATTAATTTTAAGTAGTGTGTAACAATGCATCTAAGAATTTTATTAGATGATTCCTTATAATCATCAAAAAATGAACATAAACATTTACCTCCACTTTTCCGTAACTCCACTTCAGTGATAGTGAACAAAAGGAATGTCTGGTCGTGCACCATGCTCACACTCGTTGTTACGCTTGAGCCCATTGTTGCAGCCACTGTGTCAATCCATCTCATTGAGGGTCATCCTCTTTTTCGCTGACTCTCTCTCTACTTTACCAAGCATAATGTCCTTCTCCAGGGACTGATCTCTCCTGACAACATGTCCAAAGTATGTAATCACAAGAATAAATAGAAGTGTCAAGGAGGCATGAATGTAGATGCATGAGTAGGAGCATTTTAGCAAGCATGACAAAGCTAAAACTTAAGCTACAGTAGCAGCAGTATAAGCAAGGTGATTCATGCTGCAAATTGCTGAGAAGCTCTGAACTGGAGGATTCAGGTATCCTGTAGTGGAACAGATGGGTGAAAAGTAGGATTAAGTGGAAGTCTGAATACAGGATGCTTAAGAGCCCATATGCCTCCCACTGGAAGTTTGCTCTTTGGAAACGTTGAGTCCAAGAGCCCAGAGGCTGATGCAGAAAAGGGTCAGAGAGAATGGACCCTGACAGCATTTACTGAGGTTACCCAAGAGCCAATCCAGCTCAGCCCAGAGCTGAGAGATCACAGTGTTTGTTTCCTTGCTTGACCAATTAATTTATGTAATATGTTAAAAAGAGGTGTCCGTAGGACTCAGTAGTGCAGGGGACATTGTTGACAATTGTTGTTAAGTACTGTCGAGTCCGTTCCAACTCACAGTGACCCTATGTACCAGAGAAGGAAACACTGTCCATTCCTGCACCATGCTCACAATCATTGTTATGCTTGAGCCCGTTGTTGCAGCCGTTGTGTCAATCATCTCATTGAGGGTCATCTTCTTTTTTGCTGACCCTCTACTTTACCAAGCATGAAGTCCTTCTCAAGGGACTGATCCCTCCTGACAACATGTCCAAAGTATTTAAGATGCATTCTCGCCATCCTTCCTTCTAAGGGGCATTCTGGTTGTACTTCTTCCAAGACAGATTTGTTTGTTCTTTTGACAGTCCTAGGTATATTCAATATTCTTTTCCAACATCACAATTCAAAGATGTCAGTTCTTCTTCGATCTTTCTTATTCATTGTCCAGCTTTCACATGCATATAATGTGATTGAAAATACTGTGGCTTGGGTTAGGCGCACCTTATACTTCAAGATGACATCCTTGCTTTTCAACACTTTAAAGGGTTCCTTTGCAACTGATTTTCCCAATGCAATGAATCTTTTGATTTCTTGACTGCTGCTTCCATGGGCATTGATTGTGAATCCAAGTAAAATGAAGTCCTTGACAACTTCAGTCCTTTCTCTGTTTATCATGATGTTGCTTATTGGTCCAGTAGTGAGGATTTTTGTTTTCTTTATGTGGAGGTATAATCCATACTGAAGACTGTAGTCTTTGATCTTCGTCAGTAAGTGCTTCAACTTCTCTTCACAAAAATCCTCACAAATGGACCAATAAGCAATATCATGATAAACAGAGAAAAGATTGAAGTTGTCAAGGATTTCGTTTTACTTGGATCCACAATCAACGCCCATGGAGACGGCAGTCAGGAAATCAAAAGATGCATTGCATTGGGCAAATCTGCTGCAAAAGACCTCTTTAAAGTGTTGAAAAGCAAAGATGTCACCGTGAAGACTAAGGTGTGCCTGACCTAAGTAATGATATTTTCAGTCATGTCCCATGCATATGAAAGCTGGATGATGAATAAGGAGGATCAAAGAAGAATTGGTGCCTTTGAATTGTGGTGTTGGAAAAGATATTGAATATACCATGGACTGCCAAAAGAATGAAAAAATCTGTCTTAGAAGAACTACAACCAGAATGTACCTTAGAAGCAAGCATGGTGAAATTACGTCTCACATACTTTGGATGTGTTATCAGGAGGGATCAGTCCCTGGAGAAAGACATCATACTTGGTAAAGTAAAAAACACATGGTGAAATTACGTCTCACATACTTTGGATGTGTTATCAGGAGGGATCAGTCCCTGGAGAAGGACATCATACTTGGTAAAGTAGAGGGTCAGAAAAGACCCTGAGTGATATAGGTTGACACAATGAGCAACAATGGGATGGTGAGGAAGGGAGACGACGGAAGGGAATGTCCACTCTGGCTTCTGCTCCTGGCCTCCTCACATCCCTTCGCTTCAGATAGAAATGTATTCAAGCCCTATTTATATTCAAGCCGTATTTATAAGCAGATACTCTTCCTGCCTCCACCAATCCCCCACAGAACACTACTGGGATTGCCAATCCCACTTGGGGCTGGTGCTGTTGGACAGCTACCCTGTGGGAGAAGCCCATACTCTGGGTGGCTCCCTTGGGCTGCACCTTTTCTTTCTTTCCTCAATGTCTGAAGAAGGGTGGAGTTGTTTGGGATGATTTTATTTGCCTTCTATTTTTCTTATTTTGGGCTCAAGCATAACAACAATTGTGAGGGTGGTACAGAACCAGACGGTGTTTCCTTCTGTTGTATGTAGGGTCTATGAGTTGGAACCGACTCGAAGGCACCTAACAACAACAACAACTACCTAACCGAGCATGATGTCCTTCTCCAGGGACTCGTCTCTCCCAATAACATGTCCGAAGTGTGTAGCCTCACCATCCTCGCTTCCAAGGAGCACTCTGGCTGTATTTCTTCCAAGACAGATTTGTTTGTTCTTCCGGCAGTCCAGAGTATATTCAATGTTCTTCACCAACAACATAATTTAAAGGCATCAATTCTTCTTCATTCGACCTTATTCATGCCCGGCTTTCCCATGCATATGGAGCTATTGAAAATGCTATGGCTTGGATCAGGTGCACACTAGTCCTTAAAGTGACATGTTTGCTTTTCAATGTTTTAAAGAGGTCTTTTGCAGCAGATTTGCCCAATGCAATGCATCATTTGAGTTTTTGATTGCTGCTTCCATGGGCATTGATTGTGAATCCAAGTAAAATGAAGTCCTTGACAACTTCAGTCCTTTCTCTGTTTATCATGATGTTGCTTATTGGTCCAGTAGTGAGGATTTTTGTTTTCTTTATGTTGAGGTATAATCCATACTGCAGACTGTAGTCTTTGGTCTTCATCAGTAAGTGTTTCAAGTTCTCTTCACTTTCAGCAAGCAAGGTTGGGTCATATTGTAGGTTTTTAATGAGTCTTCAACCAATCCTGATGTCATGTTCTTCTTTATATAGTCCAGTTTCTCAGATTATTTCCTCAGCATACAGATATGAATAAGTATGGTGAAAGAATACAACTCTGATGCCAACCTTTCCTGATTTTAAGCCACGCAGTATCCCTTCGTTCTTTTCTGATGACTGCCTCTTGATATATGCACGGGCTCCAACTGAGCATAATTAACTGTTCTGGAGTTCCCATTCTTCGCAATGTTATCCATAGCTTGTTAGGATTCACATAGTTGAATACCTTTGCATAGTCAATAAAACACAGGTAAATATCATTCTGGTATTCTCTGCTTTCAGAGATCCATCTGACATCCACCCTTCCACACCCTCTTCTGAATCTGGCTTGAATTTCTGGCAGTTTCCTATCAATATACTGCTGCAACTGTTTTTGAACGAACTTCAACAAAATTTTATCTCTGTGTGATATTAATGATACTGTTCAATAATTTCCACATTCTGTTGTATCACCTTTTTTTGGAATGGGCAGAAATATGGTTCTCTTCCATTTTGTTAGCCAGGTAGCTGTCTTCGAAATTTCTTGTCATAGATGAGTGAGCACTTCCAGCACTGCATCCATTTGTTGAAACATCTCGAATGGAATTCTGTCAATGTTCTAGTTTTTCACCAATGCCTCCGGTGCTGCTTGTACTTCTTACTTCAATAAGATCAATACTTGGTCATATGCTACCTCCTGAAGTGATTGAACATTGACCAATTTTTTTTGGTACAGTGACTCTGTGTAATCCTTCCCTCTTTTTTTTGGTGCTTTCTGTGTCATTCAATATTTTGCCTGTAGAATCCTTCAGAATCGCGACTCAAGGCTTGAAATTTTTCTTCAGTTCTTTCAGCTTAAGTAATGGCAAGTGTGTTCTTCCCTTTTGCTTTTCTAACTCCAGGTCTTTGCACAGTTCATCATAATACTTTACTTTGTCTTCTAGAACCACCCTTTGAAATCTTCTGTTTAGCTCTGTTACTGCGTCATTTCTTCCTTTTGTTTTAGTAGCTCTATGTTCAATAGCAAGTTTCAGAGTCTCTTCTGACATCCATTTTGGTATTTTCTTTCTTTCCTGTCTTTTTAATGACCTGTTGTTGTCTTCATGTATGGTGTCCTTGATGCCATTTCATAATTTGTCTGGTCTTCAGTTGTTAGTGTTCAATGTGTCAAATCTGTTCTTGAGATGGCCTCCAAATTCAGGTAGAGTATACTCAAGGCCATATTTTGGTTCTTGTGGACTTATTTTAATTTTCTTCAGCTTCAACTTAAATTTGCTTATGAGCAGTTGGTGGTCTGTTCTGCATTCAGCCACTGGCCTTGTTCTTACTGATAATATTGAGCTTTTCCATCTGTCTTTCTATAGATGCAGTCGATTCCGTTCCTGTGTTTTCCATCTGGTGAGGTCCACATATATAGTCACTGTTTCTGTTGTTGAAAAAAGGTATTTGCAGTGAATATTTTGTTGGTTTTGTAAAATTCTATCATGCAATCTCCATTATCATTTCTATCATCAAGACCATGTTTTCCAACTACAGGTCCTTCTTTTTTCCAACTTGTGGATTCCAATCACCAGTAATTATCAGTGCATCTTGATTGCATGTTTACTAAATTTCATACTGCAAATGTTGGTAAAAACCTTCAATTTCTTCATCTTTGGCTTTAGTGGTTGGTTTGTAAATTTGAATAATGGTTGTACTTACTAACCTTGCTTGTAGCTTATGCATATTGTTACATCACTGACAGCTTTGTACTTCAGCATAGATCTTGAATGTTCTTTTTGATGATGAATGCAACACCATTTCTCTTCAATTTGTCATTCCTGGCATAGTAGAATGTATGATTTTGTCTGATTCAGTATGGCCAGTAGCAGTCCATTTGGGCTTTCAGATGCCTAGGATATTGATCTTCATGTACTCCATTTCATTTTTGATGATTTCTAATTTTCCTAGATTTATACATTTACATTCGACGTTCTGATTATTAACAGATTTTTGCAGCCATTTCTTCTCATTTTGAGTCATGCCACATCAGCAAATGGAAGTCCTGAAAACTTTACTCCTTCCATGTCATCAAGGTCAAGTTTACTTTGAGGGAGTAGCTCTTCCCCAATTGCAATTTGAGCGCGTTCCAACGTGAGGGGCTCATTTTCCAGCACTAAATCAGACAGTGTTCTGCTGTTATTCGTATGGTTTTCACCGGCCAATTTTTTCAGAAGTAGGCCGACAGGTCCTTCTTCCTAGTCTGTCTTAGTCTGGAAGCTCTGCTGAACCTGGCCACCATGGGTGATCCTGCTGGCATTCGAAATACCAGTGGCATATCTTCCAGCATCACAGCACCTTGCAAGCCATCACGGTATGACAAGCTGACAGACAGGTGGTAAATTAATCTTTTTATGATTTATAATTTGGAATTTATATATTAAATGTAAAAATTTTTATCAAATAGATTTTTTTTGCCTTTTAGTTTTCTGCAGGGCACCTTTTCTTATTCAGAGTTTTTCCATTTTTGGTCTAATTATCCATCTTTTTCTCTCTTATTTTTAACACAAACTGCATATTCAGAAAGAGCTTCTCCTTTCTTACATTATATCTGTATTTAAATTTATATTATCTATACATTTTTCCATGTTTTCTTCTAATAGCTAGCATGGTCACTTGTTCCACATATAATATTGAAAATATATTGGCGATTATGGAGTGAGGATTTAACATTATTTTTTCTAAATAATTCATCAATCACTAGAGAGTTATTCATGACTTAAAAAAAAAAAAAAACTCTCTAATTATACAGCCCTGGTGGTGTAATGGTTAAGAGCTCAGCTGCTAACCAAAAGGTTGGCAGTTGAAAATCACAGGCTGCTACTTGGAAACACTATGGGGCAGTACTACTCTGTCCTATAGGGTTTCTATAAGTTAGGACCAACTCAATGGCACCTAACAACGACAACAATAACATAATTTCAGGTGAACTAGTGCTAGGTGCAGAACCCTCATTTGGACGCTGTAGGGAGTTGGCTGAGTGTGGTTAGACACATGTAGTTGGATAAGGATGAGAATTTGCAAGAAAGAGCATGTGCCATGTGAGTACAGGAACATTTTGTCTGAATTGCTGGTAGTTCTCCTATTCCTGGAGCATCTGTAACATCACAGATTGCCCAATGTCCAGAGTAATGAAGATCATGGGACACATCCACGAAGGAGCCATTGCCCGTAATTTTTGAATGGTGTGTTTCTGTTTCTTGGTTGTAGAGTGTTCACAGACTAAGCACTTGGACAATCAGGGATGTGGAGAGGGTGCCACTTGGGGTCATTGACCTCTGGAAGAGGCATTTTGGGGCCCTGCTAGGAGGTCTGTGATGGCCCCTGTAGGAGGATTGGGGCCCTGAATGGTGAGGAAGGCAGAGGTCGAAGTGCAGAGCTGGATAAAGACCCCAGAGCACGGAGGTCCAAGCTGAAGTTGACCAGCCACGAATGCCTCTCTGGACTAGGTGTGGCGGCAGGGGATAAGGTTGAGGGGAAATAGTAGTGTGGGATGAAGAAGAAGTTTCATAGGACAGAGGGACTGATCCCTTCTGGGGGATCCCACTGGGGCCTGGCAGCATTCGGGAGTCCTCTCTTCCTCTTGTGCATACGGGAGACCCACTTTCTGAGCTCCCTTGTCTGAATCAGATTCATCTTTAATTTGATCTCCCAGGTGGTATCGTCAGTGGTGGAAAGGAGCCACTTCACCTGGACAGGAAACTGAAGACCTTCTGATGTCCTCAGGGCATGCTCAGAGCCACCTGGTTTTGATTCTTTGTGTCTGGTTTTGGCTCTTCCCTAACAAACAAAAGAAACCATTGCCATCAAGTCAATTTCAACTCATAGCAACCCTATAGGACAGAGTAGAACTGCCCCATAGAGTTTCCAAGGAGCATCTGGTGGATTAGAACTGCCGACCTTTTGGTTAGCAGCCATAGCTCTTAACCACTATACCACCAGGGTTTCCATTCCCAGACCAGCAAATTATCTCAATACCTGGCTTCTCTCTTAAGATCATCCAGTTAGAACTATATAGGACTGCAACTTCATGGCATTTGAGAAATAGTAATGGAAATCTGAGATGATGTTTGATTGGTTTTGTAGCATGTGCATTTGTGTGTGTGTTGGTGTGTTTATGAATGTTTGTATGTATTTGTGTGTTTGTGTATGTTGTGTGAATGGTTGCTGTGTCTTGATGTGGGAGTAGGGAGGAAGACATCTTTCCTTGGGAATTTTTTCCCCTGACCACTTTCTATGGGCTTAGTTTTCATTCATGTGTTAAAAATAATCAAAACTTAACAAAATTTGAACATAAGACTTATTCTGAGCAGTTATTCTATATGCATATCCACCCACCACCCATAGCTGTTGAGTAGACCCTTGAGTTGTCCTTTAGTGACTCTAAAGGACAGGGGTTTCCAATGCTGCAATCTTTGTGGAAGCAGACTGCCACACCTTTCTCCTGCAGAGTCACTGGGGGGGTTTGAAGCACCAACCTTTGGGTGAGCAGTCAAGCACTTAACTGTTGCACCACCTGGGCTCCACTACATGCATACAGGGATATGGGAGACTGTTTTGATTCCAGAAAAAGAAAATCGTTTGAAGAAGCTAGGTACAATGAAGATTATAAAGGGAAGAGGAGGGAGAAATATAGAACAATTACTGGTTAATCTTAACATGATTGATAGAATCCTGTCCTTTTTTACTGAGATCAGTTGATGTCAGGTCACAAGATGATCTCTGCCCCTCCATTCAGCCATATCTTTTGAAATTCAAATTTAGTAAGCCTAGCTTCCAAAAAGAAAGAAAAGATTTGCAACTCTGGGTGAAAGAAAAGCCGCTGGCAGGATTAATTTTAGTCAGGAATTTCTTTATAGTGAATATTTGGTTTTGTGGGTAAGAAAACCTTAAAATCAAAGTAAAATGTCTGCTATTAATTTTTCTCTTCGACAAGTGTCTTGGACCAGGGCTGCCTAATAGTGGTACTTTGCACTGTACATTATGTAAGTTTAAATTTTCTAGTAATCACACTAAAAGAAAGTTTAAAAAAAGGTGAAACTAATTTTAATAGTATATTTTATTTAACACATTGTGTCCAAAACTATTACCATTTGTACATGCAATCAACATAAAAATTAGTAATGAGATACTTTATATTTGTGCGTGTGTGTGTGTGTGTGTGCTGACTTCCAGAAATTCAGTTTGTCCTTTCCACTTACAGCATATCTCAATTTCTTAGCTGACTTATCAGATATACCTGCTCTGTAAGTAGATTTTATAAGATTTACAGCAGTGAAAGAAGATTCCGACATCGAAGTTGTTCCAAATATACATACTTCAAAGTTTTCCACCTAAAGCTCATGCCAGATAAAGAATGAAAAGCTCCCGTTGGATCTAGTAACAATGGGTCATAGAATGGTGAAGGCAGAAGAAAGTTTGGAGTGGTCTGAGGAGTTGGTTGGAGGTGAGTGGACAGAGACATATGATATAGATGACCCTTTGTCAGTGGTTCACAGCTAAAAGGAAGGAGTAGGAACAGCAGTGATTTAGGAGGGTCCCAAGAAGGCTAGGTGAGAGAATTTTGTGTAGTTGGGAGAGATTTGAATGTATATAAATGTTGAAGGAAGGATTCAGTAGAAAAAGAGAGATCAAAGATACAGGTGCTACCTGGGAATATTGGGGGCATAAGGTTACTAAGAAGGAAAAAGGGCTGAGGCCCAGACTACCTTTGGAGGATAAAAGAAATCTGTTTGAATATAATTAGAGGAAATTTGGAAACAATGGAAGCCTATCAGAGATATTTGCAGATTTGGCAACTGAACAGTAAAATTTAAACCTAGTAGTTTACAATTTCTCAGTGAAATATCAGGCAAGTTAAGGGAAATTATGTGTGTATGAGAAGAGTGGAGAAATTTTGAAACAGGCTTTGGGAGAAAATCAAGAAGTGGAAATAGACCAAAAAACAAAACAAGCAACAAAATAAAACAAACAAATAAAAAATACCCACGTAATAACAAACAAAGTCCGTGTATTCAGAGCTTGCTATATACAGCAAGAGAGTCAGACAGCATCCCTTTAGTCTGGCAGAGTCTCAAAGGCAGACAGGAAAGTAGGAAAGCTATAAAGTGGAAACAAGGGAAGGCTTCAGGTATGCCCTGTCTGAGAGTTGTTGGCATGGGGAAACTGGAAGTAGGCTAACTACAAGCAGTGCATTTTATATTGATTGTTTAGGAGGGTACATTTGGCTTTCTCTGATGGGTTCCAAGTTGGAAGCAGGGACCAAAATTAAGGTAGCTGTAAATTACTCATCAAGCTCTGGCCATTTTGGCCCCATTGTTACAGGGATTGTTGTTTGGCTTCCTGGACTGATAGCTGCAGATAGTGGCTTGACATCCTAGGCTGGTTGAGCAGATAGTAGGTCAGAGTTCTGTTTTTATATGGTCTGGCCATTGTCCATTTGTTCATTTAGTCTCTCAAATAAATACGCCCACAAATAAAGTGAAAGTAAAATTTCCGAGCGTCATAAATGGTTCCCAGTTGATGCGGATGATTTTGTGCTTATGTTGTTGTTGTTAAGTGCCCTTGAATCGGTTCCAACTCCTAGTGACACTATGTACAACAGAAGGGAACACTGCCCAGTCCTGCTCCATCCTCACAATCATTATTCTTGAACCCGTTGTTGCAGGCACTGTGTCAATCTGTCTCGTTGAGGGTCTTCCTCTTTTTTGATGACCCTCCCCTTTTGTTTATGGTGGTACCAAAATATTATGTTGTGTGCTTTTTCTCCAGTAACCATGGCATGGCAGATAACTGGAATCTTCCAGGTTTGAAGTTTTATAAGGCAGAAATGACGGAAGATAAGGAATTTGGGGCTGTTCCAAGGAATCAATTGAGTTCATGGACCATGGTATCCAGTATGGATAGAAATTGGGAGAAGAAGGAAGAAATTAAGCCAAGGATATCACGGGCTGTTTTAACTTTGATCTTGAGGAACAGGTATCTATGGTGTGGGTTAAAAAAGCTGTAACTCAGAAATTTGTCTTGAGTTAAGTTTTCTGAATTATTCTTGAGCATGAGCACTTGGGTTGAATGAAAACATCTGGGGTATGGGTGTGAATGACTAAGGATAGGGCAACTGATAATTTCACCATTTAATATTTAGGCTCTAAAGGAGCTATGAAAACAAAGTGGTGAATGGGTTCACCAAATGACTAGTAAAATAGCACAGAAGAATGGCCTGATTTAGGACTTAGATAAAGACAGGGGACCTTGTGTCACAAGTAGAAATATCAGGACTTGTGCAGGTGAGAGTGACAAGGACAAAAAGGAAAAAAAAATCATACTCAAGCAAGAAGGAAGTTTTACAAAATGGTGTAGGAGAAACGATCTGGATGAGGCCCAGAATATTGATTTTGAGCTTTCTGTTCTTGACTCATTCCCTTGATTGCTTGACGATGCCCCAGCATGTAGGTCATACGTATCCTCAGGAGAGAAGAAGGGTATTCCCTCTACGCATATGTTAGACCTTTTGCAATTGTCCCACCTTTCTTATTCTCTTTCACTCTTTTTTCTTTCTAATTTGAGACGTTTCCACTGACAAATCTTCAACCTTACTGATTCTTTCCGTGAACATGTGCAACCTACTAATAAGCCAGTCAGTGCCATTTTTCATTTCTGTTACTGTGTTTTTCATTTCTCATATTTTTTGAATATTTCTTAGAGTTTCAGTCTGTTCACTTCATTACCATTTTGTTGTTGCATGTTGTCCACTTTTTACCCAGAGCCCTTATCATATTATCATAAAAAAAATTTTTTTTTTCTTTTATGATATTATCATAGCTATTTTAATTTCCTGGTCCAATAATTCGAACATGGGTGCCATATCTGAGCCTTCTCCTGTTGTTTACCCAGTCTCTTCAGTCTGTGTGTGTTTCCATGTTTTTGTCAAGCCTATGCTTGATGAGGACTTCCCGGTGGCGTAGTGGTTAAGTGCTACGGGTGCTAACTAATGGGTCAGCAGTTCAAATCCGCCAGGTGATCCTTGGAAACTCTACGGGACAGTTCTACTCTGTCCTGTAGGGTACTATGTGTCGGAATCGACTCGACAGCACTGGGTTTTTTTTTTTTTTTTTTGTGGTATGTTTGATGAGGACTAAAGTTAGGCAGTTTTCCCCCATGTGGCAGGTTAGATGGTGTTTGGTATTTCCCCTTCCTCAAGTCTATTAGGCTCTAAAAACTGGAAGTTGATTAGGTTGGTTAAAAGGGTAGTAGAACCGTTTCCCTTGAGGGTAGACCGTTGTCAAGAACACAGTACTGTTTCCAGTTGATTACTTTTTTTTTCCAACTGGAATTATGAGAGACTTTTACTTATAGTTTGACAGTGAAAACCTAGTGTGTCTCCTTTATGAGAAATTCCCCGAAGTGTGAAGGTACCATAAGGCTAAAAAAAAAAAAAAAAAGGCTAGGCCCTGTGAAATATATATCTCTCAGGCTCCAGGGATTAGTCAATTAGCATTGAAGTAAGGAGCCCTAGTGGCATAATAGTTAAGCGCTTGGCTGCGAACCCACAGGTTCGGGATTAAAAACCACCCAGTTACTCCGTAGAAGAAATACGTGGCTATTTGCTTCCATAAAGTTTAGAGCCTGAAAAATCCTATGGGGCTGTTCTACTCTGTCACATTGTGCTGCTATGAGTTGGAATCAACTCATCGGCGCCCAATAACATATGATTCTAGGTCAGGAGGTGGAAGGAAAGGTGGTGGCATTCTCTGTTCCCAGTAAGCAGTGATTTTTTGTAGTAGTGCATGTGTATCTCCAGCTTCTGGGATAGCAGATTCCTCTGTGAGTTCAGATCTCTGATAGAGCTAAGAAGAGTTGTTGCTTTTCAAGGATTTCTTATTTTAAGCATGCAGGGGACATCCTAGCTCCTTTTATAGTCGAATGGAAAATGCAAATTCCCATCTAGTGTTTTTAGAGTGATTTTGAAATGAGAGGAGCTAAAAATAGATAGAAAAACAAAGAAACAAAATAAATCAAAACAATACCCACAGATACCTGTCCCAGTCTGTGCAGATTTGCTGTGTGCTGTGGCACCCCTGAAATACTGAAAGAGTGAGAAAAAAGTGTAGGTCTTTCTCAAGTAGTTTCTGAGCATAAATTTTGCTCTAGGTATGTGTAGCCTGCTAAATTTCCCCAAACACAAAGTTGCTTTTGAGTGTCCTGATTTTCCAAAGAAGTACTTCCCATTTTTGGCTTTTAGGCCTTAGGCAATCTATTGTATGTTTTGAGCATAATGTTTAGCCTCAGCCCTCTATGGGCTGTTAGTTCCTCTTGCAATCTTTCCTTATAAATACCTGCCACCCTACCAGCCTGAGTCATAAGTTAGGTCAAAGAGACAAGCTCCTTGCATTAGTCCTTCAGGCTTCCCCCAGAATGATTAGAACAGACACACACAATAATTCTCTGTACTCTAACTGGAGCCTGGAACAGGGTCCCACCCTGGGATCAGAAGCAAGTGCTGCTGCTGTAAGGTGACCACTGAGTTGGGGAGGAGATGGGGCAAGGGCAAGAAAAGAGACCACAAAGATTCCTTACCTTTTTGAAGCCACCTTTTCCTTGATTCAGCATTTGCTGTGTTGATGTCAACTGTTGACTGTTTTCAGGATACTTACAGGGTAGCAACAGCTTCTAGGTTTTTTCCCCCCCTTTGGTGGGGTCAGAGCTTCATATAGCCTATCTCACCGTCTTGCTGAACTTTCCCACTTGATTCATTTTAACTTTGCCCTTTGATAGGGCTCTGAATGAGAGAATGGAACTGAGTAGACCTGAATCGAAACATGGCCACCTTCACAGGCAGGATCACTGAGAAGACGCAGCAGAGCTCATCCAACCTCCACAGACTAACCCCCAAGATAAAAGTGATTTTTGTCACTTTTTCATTTTCTTTTTTTGTATTTATTCTTTTCTAGTTTGTATATGTTTTTCTCATCTTTTTCTCCTTTAATTACATTTTTATTTGCATGTTACTAGTTGCTGTTGAGTAGATAACAACTTTCAGCAACCCCAGATGGGTTTTCCAGGTTGTGAGCTTTCAGAAGCAGTTACAAGGCCTTACTTTGGAGATGCCACTGGGTGGGTTTCAACTACTAAACTTTTTGCTAGTCATCCAGGGCTTAACAATTCGTGCCACCCTGGGGCCCAGTTTTTATTTAGTCATCCGTTTTTACCACTTTGAATCCTATGTTGGGACCCAATTGTCCTAAGCTAAGTAAGACATGCCCCAAGTCCAAGATGATGCAGGGCCCTCTCAGCCATTTCTTATGAGGTGGAGATCCATGTGTGAGACTACCAGATGCTCAAAAACCTCTGCAAAGGTACCTTCACCAAGGTGAAGTTGGCCAAAGCTCTCCTCACTGGGAATAAGGTAAGATCATTAAGGGCGACCCAGCAACCTCCTGCAGCATCCACAGACTATCCTGAGAGGTAAAAATTATGAAGGCTTTCAATCATACCTTTTCTTTATTCTGCCCTAGAACTCTTCCAGGGAGAAGAGTACGACGGACTTCCCAGTGGATGTGTGGAGCCTGGGAGTCATCTTGTATTTGTTGGTGAGTGGATCCTGCCTTTTGGTGGAAATGCCTTCATGGAGCTGTGGGAGTGTTTTCTGTGAAATTGTTTGAAGTCATCAAGAATGAGAACACACTCCACATAGTGATGGAATAAGTGAGTGTAGGGGAGGTGTTTCATCATGCAAGGGCTCATGGCAGGATGAGGGAAAAAGGGGCTCAAGCCACCAAATTCTGCCAGATAGCGTCAGTGGTGCAGGACTTTCATAACAAGGCTATGGCTCAGAGGGGCCTGAAAAGAGAAAACCTGCTATTGGTTAAGAAAAGGAACAGCAAACTTTCAGGTCTTGACCTTGGAAATGAATTCAGCCTGGGCAACGAGCTGTATACCTCCTGTAGCGGTCTCCCTTTATTGTGCCCTAGAACTCTTCAGGGAGAAAAGTATGACAGACCCCCCAGTGGATGTGTTGAGCCTGGGATTCTTCTTGTCTTCGTTGGTAGGTGGATCCCTGCCTTTTGTTGGAAATACCTTCATGATGCTATGGCAGGAGGTATTGAAGGGATTTTCCCTTGCATATGTCTCTGCAGTATTCACACCTGCTGAGCAAAATTTTCATTCATGACCCTAGTGAGAGAGGTACTTCAGAGGCAATTCTGACACATCTGTGGATGATGGTGGGTCATGAAGAACAAAAGGTGTATGTGGAGCCACTCCCAGATTGCAGTGACCCCCAGTGGATTGAAGTGATGTGTGACACATGGCAAGAGACTCAGTGCTTATTGATAATGCCAAAGTACAGTGTTGTGATAGTCACGTATCTCCTCCTGGGTCATAAAACACCTGAGACAGAGGGCTATACCAACTTGAAGTTGATCTTCATCCCATGGTGTACAGTGTACCCTCTTGTGCTAACCCAAGCAGAGGAGGTAGAGCGAGCCTGCCATTCCAACTCTCTTAGTCATCTAGCGCTGCTGTAATAGAAATACCACAAGTGGATGGATTTAACAAAGAGAAATTTATTTCTTCACTGTACAGTAGGCGAAAAGTCCAAATTCAGGGTGTGAGCTCCAGGGGAAGGCTTTCTTTCTCTGTCGGTCTTCTCATCAATTTTCCCCTGATAGGGGAGCATCTCAGGTGCACGGATACTTGGTTGAAAGGATGCGCTTCTGTCCTGGTTCTGCTTTATTGCTGGTATGAGGTCCCCAACTCTCTGCTTGCTTCCCTTTCCTTTTTATTTCTTGAGACATAAGAGGTGGTACAGACCACACCCCAGGGTAACTGCTTTTACATTGGATCAGGATGTGACCTGGGTAAGGGTGGCGTTAACATCCCATCCTAATCCTCTAACGTAAAATTACAATCCCAGAATGGAGAACAATCACAGGATAGAGGGAATCATGACCCAGCTAAAGTGATACATGCATTCTGGGGGGGACATAATTTAGTCCATGAGGCCTACCTAAGATTTCTCCTGCAATTAGGCCAAAAACTAAGTGGCCTGAGGAGGACCAGGAGTCAGGGCAGAAGAGGAGTAGCACAACAACACACCTGTCAGCTCTCTACCCATCCTCGAGAGAAAGAAGACCACTCCTGTGCCCTGTGTGAACAGCAACATCTTCACCAGCAAGTAGGAAAGTGGCAATTGCACACCCTTAGTGAAGACCAGCCTTGGCCAGGGCAACATCCACAATGCTTTGGATGGTCTATCTGATTCAGGGTCAGGGGCCTCCATGGCATCTGCCTGTACCTCAGTCTCCCCAGCCCAGTACTACATACACCACGAATCGAGGATAGACTTGGTGCAGCCCAACCAGGACTCTGGAGTGTGCTCCAAGGTGAGCAACAGTGACGTGCTGCAGTTAAGAACATCTTCCCAGTGTGTCTGTGAGGCTTCCTCTTCATCCCATACCATCAGCAGCAGTGGTGGAACCCAGAGGAACCGGTTTCCTCCAGGGAGTGTCAAAACTAAGCTCCTTGCATGCTGAGAAGCTTTAAGAGATTGCTGACCAGCCACGTTTGCCTCAGATTGTGAGCCCAGCCTCTCCCTGTGTCAGCAGCCAGGGATGGCAGGGGGCCACTGAGATTTATTCAGTTTTGTTTGTAGAAATACATGTCTTGATTTGCCAGCTTAGCCTCAAATTTTCTAACTCAGTATAAGTGGCAAGAAGGAAAAGGAGGAGTTATTGGGAATGATGTAGAAATTGATAAGGGGGGGTCCATCCATTCAGCAGGGCAAGAAATTGGGAAAATGACTCGGGACAGCCTTATGTGATTGGAACTCAATATTTTGAACGCCACTGCATCACTTTGGCAGGAGTTGACAACCGACCCCCAAGTGTCTCTGAGGAAAACGCGTCTCTGTTCCCCGGAGCGTGCTGGTGGGTGGGCTCTGCAGAGGGACCATGGGCACTCAAAGTTTTTGTTGTAAGGACTGGTAGGTACCAGTTATCCCTGGACCCCTGTTGCACGTGGCTGGGCATCCCAAGTGGAGCCAGCAGTTATTAGGACCCTGTTTTGGGTAGGTGAGGACCTTGTTTAATAGGCAAAGCAATGTCAAACGTGAAATACCCACCTCTCCACTGCACCGCTGAAATGGTTGGAGTTTGCCAACAAGGGCCTATTCTGCTGAAATAGGCCCGCACAGGCCCATGCAGAAGGGAAAGGTGCTCAGGGTTCACGGTCGGTTTATGCCTGGACAGGAGCTGCTTCTGCCCTGTCCTCCCCCAGTTAATGGAGCTAGCAAGTTATGTTTTCGCCCCAGTTGCAAATTTTTTCCTTCCATAAGGCCAGGAGGAGGACTCCAGGTGCTCACCAGGGTCTATCTCAGGCCCAGGGATTTGGCCGCTGAAGCTGGGTTGGGGGTGGGGGTGCGGTAAAATAGACGCAAGCACTTCGCTTTTGCCGAGAGAGGCCTTCTCCTCAGGTTCTGGATATGTAGGCGGGTGGTGTGGCTGGCTGCGTCTCCCTGAGGAAACTTCAGCTGAATGCTAGGACCCGTCCGCGGGCCGGCAAAACTGCTGCAGCCGCTGTGCTCGGGAATGGTGCCTGAGGGCTCCCCGCGGTTCAGGTCCCGTAACTCCTCTCCGCTTCTGAATGGTCTCTTCCTTGCCCTGCCAGAATTCTTTGTCTAAGCTTGCCTTTTATGCTCAGGGCTCCCAGCTTGTCACAAATATACTTCTTTCACTTGTTTTTTCGGGTCTTTGTTATAAGGAGGGCTCTTCAGAAGCCTCTGTCTATTCTGCCATCTTGGCTCCACTCCCTAGTGTTTCTTTCTTATTTCTTGATAATGTCTATTTTTCCCTTAGAACATGTTTTCTTGTTAATGATTATTTTTACCTTTTTTATTGTTGTAAAATTCTAGAAACAAACCATTTGCGATTTCAGCATGTTCACATACAGAATTCGGTGACACCAATTACATGAATCACGTTGTGTAACTGTCACCAATATCCATTGCCAGATTTTCTGTGCTATAAACAGAAACTCAATGCTTCCTAAAAAGTGAAGGAGAAAATTTGTAATTTGCACGTAATCTAAATTTTTACCTTGTTGTTTACGCTTTTTGTGTCATATGTAAATATTTTTTGTCAAATCTCTATAATTTCCCATATTTAAGAATGTTATGACTTTAGTTGTTATCTTTAGTTAGTTGACTGATCATTTTGAGTTATTTGTATGGTGTGAGGTAGAAGTTGAGCTTCCTTCTCTTGCATGTGGAAATCCAGTTTTCTTTGTGCTGTTTGTTGAAGAGACTCTTTTCCCATTGAATGGATTTGGCATCCTTGTCGAAAATGAATTGACCAGATTTATTTGTAGAGTTTGAATTCCATTCTGTTGGTGTGTATGTCTATTCACATGCCAATAGCACGCAGTTTGGATTACTGCAGCTTTGCAATTGTTTTGAAGTTGAGAAGTGTGAGTCATGTGACTCTGATCCGTGTGTTTGAAGATTATTTTGGCTATTCAGGGCCCGTAGCAATTCAACATGAACTTTAGGTTTGGCTTTTCGATTGGTGTAAAAATGGCTTTTAGAATTTTCATTGGGATTACACGGAATCTGTAGATAGATTTGGTAGAATTGCCATTTTGGAATGGAGGACGATCATAGGATACAGGGAATCATGACCCAGCTAAAGTGATACACACATTTTGGGGGGGATATTTAGTCCATAAGGGCTACCTAAGATTCCTCCACCAATTATGCCAAAAAATAAGTGGCCTGAGGAGGACCAGGAGTCAGGGCAGAAGAGCAGCAGCACAACAACACACCTGTCAGCTCTCTACCCATCCTGGAGAGAAAGAAGCCCACTCCTGTGCCCTATGTGGACACCAGCGTCTTCACCAGAAACAGGAAAGTGGCAATTGCACACCTTTAGTGAAGATGAGCCTTGGCCAGGGCAACATCCACAATGCTTTGGACGGTCTATCTGATTGAGGATCAGGGGCCTCCATGGCATCTGCCTGTACCTCATTCTCCCTAGCCCAGTCCTACCTGCAACACGAATTCAGGATAGACTCGGTGCAGCCCAACCAGGACTGTGGAGTGTGCTCCAGGGTGAGCAACAGTGACGTGCTGCAGTTTGGAACATCTTCCCGGTGTGTGTGAGGCTTCCTCCTCATCCCACACCATCCGTAGCAGTGGTGGAGCCCAGAGGGAAACGGTTTCCTCCAGGGTGCGTCAAACCTAAGCTTCTTGCATGCGGAGAAGCTGCAAGAGATTGTTGATCAGCAGAGTTTGCCTCAGATTGTGAGCCCAGCCTCACCCTCTCTCAGCAGCCAGGGATGGCAGGGGGCCACTGAGATTTATTCAGTTTTATTTGCAGAAATACATGTCTTGGTTGACATTCTAACTCACTACAACTGGCAAGAAGGAAAAGGAGGAGGTATTGGGAATGATGTAGAAATTGATATTGGGGGTCCATCCATTCAGCAGGACAATAAGTTGGGAAAATGACTGTGGACAGCCTTAAGTGATTGGAACTCAGTATTTGAAATGCCCCTGCACGGCTTTGGCAAGCTCTTGCTCTTTCTTAAGCTGCACTATATATTTTTCACAACGTAAATCCTGCCAACAATAGGCCCTTAGAAATATTGGCCTATTTTCCTACTAATTATAATGCTCTCCCTCCGTCACCAGTACAAGCTCTTTTCCTGAGGCAGAAATGAATCCTACTAACGAAGTGATCGAGGGCAGCATTCACTAATCAGTATATGCAAGGAAGATAAAGTGTATGGTATAAATTAGATGGACCAAAGCATGTCTCAAAAAATCAGGAACTACAACTGGCTTGGAAGTTCTTCCCTAATCTAATCTTCTCATACTGTCAAAAGACAAGTTTTTTTTTTTTTTTTTTTTAATAACAGTGAATATTTGTATGTTCTATAGGAATTGTAATTCTGGCCATGCCCACAGTAATCAGTCATGGCTGCTGGGGGGTTATAGCAAAGAAATTTCTTATGGAAAATGGATTTAATCCCATGGAGCTATCTAAGCACTCTTCATATGGGAGATTGTAACCAAATTGACAACTGCCTGCATCCAGTGTGTGCTAGGCCTACGAAATCCATTAATACAGAAATATTTGTTGGAAATTGATGCCGGATGTTACTCTCCTGGGGAATTCTTAAAAAATATAGATATCCCAACGTACAGGAGACAGAGTCAACCATGAAAATCTGAGAAGCAGAGTCAACTTGGGCAAAATTTTTTGGCATGCTACCTCCTAGGCTACTAAAGTTATATAAATGGGTGTGCTAGAAAAATTTCTCCTAGGGTGGAGATGATATGGCAGGTGGTCTCCCACTGAAAACAATAAACAAGTACAGAAAAGGATCAAATGTATAATAGAATTGATGCCTATTCTTGAAATACTTAGGCCCGCTTGAAAGTATTCCATGTTGAGTTTCACAAGGTCCAGGATCTAATTTGATGGCTAAACTCCAGATTTTTTCACAAGGAAGAATATATGGTTGCTAATCAGCCCAAATTTGCCTATGACATTAGCCAGAGCATTGCACAAGATGATCAGTCTAACTCTGTTTAGCTTGCTGTGGTAACCTAATTTTAGTACAGAGTCCATAACTGCCCTCTCCTGGCTGGCCTTTTCCTGAAACCTCACATGTGACCCTAGTTCCTTAACCACTGACATCTATTAGCAATATCCAGAGGCTAGTGTCACATTAATATGTGCACAGTGATGGGCTGAACCCATGACCTATCTGTTGACCCAGGTACTGAAAACAAGGCAGAGAATTCCCAGCTTTTTTGGCTATAAGACTATGTGCTCCTACTACCACCACCTGGAATTGTGGTAAGCTACAGAAAGTCACTTGTAGAGGGAGACAGAAAACACAGGCAGTAGAAAGAGCCTAGAGAAAAACCAGTTGTCATCCAGGGTATTCAGACCATGGCGATCCTAAGTTTGTCGAAGTACAACTGTATTCCGGAGGGTTTTCAATGGCTGATTCTTAGGGAGATTCTTAGATATGACACCAAAATGTGAGCAACAAAAGAAAATATAGATCAGTTGGAATTCAACAAAATGAAAACCGTTTGTGCATCGAAGAGCATTATCAAGACAGTGAAAACCTACAGAATGGAAGAAAATTTTGGAAACTATCTGGGAAATAAGGGTTCAATATCCAAAATATGTATAATATCTATACAGCTCATGACAGTCACCAACAAAAAGGACAAACAACCCAATTCAAAAATGGGCAGAGAGCTCTTGTTCCCAGATCCTCCCATTTCAATTCCCTTGCCTCCTCCCACAGGCACCTAAGGTGCTGTGACCCTGGCCCCAGGAGTCACTGCTCTTCTCCTCGCCCACCCTTCGGCCCCGCCCAGTGTGCCCCGCCCCACCCATCCCCTTCGGCCTCCGTGGCCCCTCCCCCCGGGACACACTTAGGCAGCTTCTCAGGAGGAGGTGAGTGTGCCCCGGGACTTACTCCAGAAGCGGAAGCGCATGAAGTACTGGCAGCGGGTGCTCGGCGGCCATCGTTCCAGTTGTTCCTCTAGCCCTTCCCGCCGGCCCTGAGCCGGACTGTCCATGGCAGTTGGGCATGCGTCGCCTGGACTCCCTGTCGCGTTTCGTCTCCACCTCCCCAGCTCAGGACCCTGCCTTTTCACTCCTGACCCTCCCAGTGACCTTAGAGGTTTTGGCCGCCCTACCCCTAGTTCACAGGAGCTGGAGGCCTTGGGACAGGCGTGCTCCTCACAGCCCCAGACCCTGGGCTTTGCTGAGCGGTCAGCGGGAATCCTTAGGCTTGGGAAGCAGGTGACTACAACCTCTCAAGTCCCTTCTTCCTCCCACAGCTTTTTTCCCTGGCAGCCAAGTCAGGACCGCAGAGGCTGGCCTGGGTGTGGTTCTGCTGGGCAAAGTGGTGTCAACTTGAAAGCTAGGATGCCGATACTTGTCTCATGTACTTAGGACATGGTATCAAGAGGGACCAGTCCTTGGAGAAGTACATCATGCTTGGTTAGGTAGAGAGTCACTGAGAAAAGTAAGGACCCTCCGCGAGAATTATTGACACAGGGGCTTCAACACTGGGCTCAAACATAGCAATAATTGTGAGGTTGTCACAGGCGTCTTGGCAGTGCTTCATTGTGTTGTATGTGGAAGGTCATTTTGAGCAGAATCGACTCTAAGGCACGTAAGAACAGCAAAGTTAATGTGGGCCAAATTCTGGACTCGGTTTCATTCCTTGATCTACTTGATTATCATTAAATCAATACAACACTTTCTTCATTACTGCAGCAGTATACCGAATTTTGAAAGAATTTTGTTTTTCTCAAGGTTGGTTTGCATATGGGCCCCTGGTGCAGAAGCGGTTAAGAGCTCCACTGCTTTTGGCAGTTCGAATCCAACAACTGATCTTCAGAAACCCTATGGTTCAGGTCTACTCTGTCCTATAGAGTCCCTATGCGTCAGAATCGACAGCAACAGGTTTGGTTGGGTTTGAATTTGCATATCCACACACCCTATGTCTGCCTTTCTACTTAATGATGAAAGACTGAATACTTTCCCTAGTGTAAACCGGGAAATGAAAACATGTAACTCAATACGCCCATTGCAATGTGAGAACAAGCGGCCGCTCTGCATGGACACTCCCGAATGGTCTTTTTGAGCAGGAAAGACAGTACAGTGGAAGGTATTTTCGAAGACATATTTGAGCCCCCTGCACACATGACCAGATAGGTCTTCCTTAAAAGTCACTTTCAAAGAGCCATGCTCAACATCAAAATTTGTCATTTTTGTTAGGTGCCACTGAGTGGTTTCTGAATCATAGTGACAGTATGAACAGCGGAACAGTCCTGCACCCAGTCCTTTGCCATCCTCATAATTGTTGTTATCCCAGAGCCCATATTTGCAGCCACTGTGTCAATCCATCTCACTGAGGTGGTTCCTCTTTTTCCGTGACCCTCTTCCATACCAAGGATGATGTCCTACTTCGGAGAGTGGTCTCGTCTGATTACATTACCAAAGTATGTGAGATGAAGTCTTGCCACCTTTCTTGTAATGAGCATTCTGGCTGTACTTCTACCAAGACAGATTTATTCGTTCTTCTGCCAGTCCAAGAGCATTCAATAATCGTGGCCAACCCCCAAATTCAAAGTCATCAGTTCTCCTTCGGTCTTCCCTATTCATTGTCCAGTTTTCACATGAATATCAGGCGACTGGAAACAGCATATTTTGGGTCAGGCACACCTTAGTACTTAAGGTGACATCTGTGCTTTTAACACTTTAAAGAGGTCTTTTGCCGCAGATTTACTCAAGGCAGTGCGTCCTTTGGTTTCTTGACTGCTGCTTCTGTGGGCGTTGATTGTGGATCCAAGTAAAATGAAATTCTTCGTAACTTCAATATTTTCTCCATTTATCATAATTTTCTAGTTAGTCCAGTTGTAAGAGTTTTTGTTTTCTTTATGTCGAGGTGTGATCCATACTGAAGGCTGTAATCTTTGATCTTCATCTGTAAGTGCTTCAAGTCTTCTTCACTCTCAGCAAGCAAGGGTGTATCATTTGCATGTCACAGGTTGTTAACGAGTGTCTTAGTCATCTAGTGCTGCTTTAACAGAAATATCACAAGTGGATGGCTTTAACAAAGAGAAATTTATTTTCTTCCTGTCTAGTAGGTTACAAGTCCAAATTCAGGGCTTCAGCTCCAGCGGAAGGCTTTTTCTCTTTGTGGGCTCTGGAGGAAGGTCTTTGTCCTCAATGTTCCCTGGTCGGGGGAGCTTCTCAGGTGCAGGGACCCCATGTCCAAAGGACGCACTCTGCTCCTGGTGCTGCTTTCTTGGTGTTATGAGGTCCCGAACTTTCTGCAAGCTTCCCTTTCCTTTTATCTCTTAAGAGAGAAAATGTGGTGCAGGCTACATCCCAGGGAGACTCCCTTTACCTTGTATCAGGGAGGTGACCTGAGTGAGGGTGGTGTTACAATCATACCCTAATCCTCTCGACATAAAATTACAATCACAAAATGGAGGAGAACCATAGAATACTGGGAATCATGACCTAACCAAGTTGATATACACATTTTTGGGGGGACAAAATTTAATCCATGACAATGAGACTTTCTCTAATCCTGATGCTGTGTTCTTTATCATATTGTCCAGCTTCTTGGATTATTTTCTCAGCATACAGATTAAATAAGTATAGTGAAATGATACAACCCTGACACACACCTTTCTCGGCTTTAAACCAGCAGTATCTCCTTGTTGTGTTTGAACGACTGCCTCTAGGTCTATTTACAGGTTCCTCAGGAGCACAGTTAAGTATTCTGGAATTCCCATTCTTCACAGTGTTATCCGTGATTTGTTATGATCCACACAGTTGAATGCCTTTGCATAGTCAATAAAACACAGGTAAACGTGTTTCTGTCATTCTCTGCTTTCAGCCAGGATCCATGTAACATCAGCAATGGTATCCTTTGTTCCACATCCTCTTCTGAATCTGACTTGAATTTCTGGCAGTTCCCCATCGATGTACTGCTGCAGCCACTTTTTTGAATGATTGTGAAAGTGGCGTGGGAGCTGTTTCTGACCTCCACCAACTTAACGAGGGGAAGGAGAATCAAGATCAGCTGATTCCTATGAGGCAGGAGTCAGACATGCCTCCTCTGTCTGCCCTCTTTGCTAATTCTGACACCAACCGTACGTCCCATAGCACTGTCCGCTGGGTTCGATAGTTCATTGTAATGGGCACACAGAACTCAGAGACCATGCTCCCAATTTTGAGGTTAGTGTAACAGTTATAGTTCCGGCTCAAGAACACTCTGGATACAGTTCTTCCATCCGGGTAGCCTTTCTGCAGCTGTGCTCACAGGCATGCCTCTCCCTGACCCTCAGTCTCTGCCCAAAGATAATCAGCTTTCTCTTTATGGGCCGGGGAGGCCACTGTGCTGTCTCCTGCTTCCAGCTCTCTCCTGCCATCACTTCTCACCATCTTCAGGGTTAGAGCTTGCTCTCTCTCTGTCTCCCGGAGTTTCTCAGCACGGGAATCCTGGATACAACGTACACGCTGTCTGCTCATGGCTGTTCTTCCTTGGTGGTGGTAGGATCCTCTCTGCTCTGGAATTGGCTCTCTTTTAAGGAAAAACTGACCAGTCCCCTCAATAGGCCATACTCGTGTGTGATATTAATGATGTTTTTTGATAATCTCTGCATTCTGTTGGATCACCTCTCTTTGGAATGGCTACAAGTAAGGATCTCTTCGAGTTGGCTGGCCAGCTAGCTGTTTTCCAGATTTCCTGGTATAGACGAGTGAGGGCTTCCAGCACCACATCCGTTTATTGAAACATCTCAATTGGTAGTCGGTCAGTTCTTGGTGCCTCGTGTTTTGCCAGTGCTTTCAGTGCAGCTTAGACCTCTTCCTTCAGTGCCATTGTTTCCTGAGGATATGCTTCCACCTGAAATGGTTGAACGTCGTTCTGTTCTTTTTGGTACAGTGACTCTGTATTCCTTCCATCTTCTTTTGATGCTTCCGGCATCATTTAGCATATTCGCATAGAATCCTTCAATATTGCCACTCGATGCTTGAATTTTTCATCAGTTCTTTGAGCTTGAGAAATGCCGAGCGCATTCTACTGTTTGGTTTTCTGTCTCCAGGTCAGTGGACATTTTATTGTAATACTTTACTTTGTCTTCTCAGGACACTCTTCAAATCTTCTGTTCAGTTCTTTTCTTCATCATTTCTTCCTTTCACCTTAGCTACTCAGCGTTCAAGAGCAAGCTTCAGAGTCATCCATTTTTGCCCTTTTTTTCCTGTCTTTTTAATGCGTTCTTCCTTTCTTCATGTACGATGTCCTTGATGTCATTCCACAATGCATCTGGTCTTCGGTCATTAGTGTTCAATCAGTGAATCTATTCTTGAGATGGTGTGTAAATTCAGGTCGGATAATCTCAAGGTCATACTTTGGCTCTTGTGGACTTGTTCTGATTTTCTTCAGCTTCAAGGTGTTTCAGAACTAGACGGCAGGCCTTTCTTTCAAGTCATCTCTGTGGAGTTAAACCGGCAACTTTCTGGTTTGCTGTTCAGTGTACTTTCGGTATTTATGAGTTCTCTCAAGTTGTGTTTATCTGGAAATATGTTAATTTCACTTTCATATTTAAGAGACAGTTTTGATGGATATATGATTCTTGGCAGGTAATTTTTTTTCTTCAATTTTTTAAATATGTGATCCCATTGCCTTCTTGCCTGCATGGTTTATGCTGTGAGGTCCGAGCTTATTCTTATTGGCTCTCCCTTGTAGGTGACTTTTCTTTTATCCCTCGCTGCTCTTATACTTGTCTCTTTATCTTTGGTTTTGGCAAGCTGGCTTATAATATGTCATGGTGACTTTCTTTTAAGATCTACCTTATGTGGAGTTCGATGAGCATCTTGGATAGATATCTTCTCATCTTTCACAGTATCAGGGAAGTTTTCTGGCAACAAATCCTCAACAATTTTCCCTGTATTTTCTGTTATCCCTCCCTGTTCTGGTACTCCAGTCAGTGGTAGGTCATTTCTCCTGGTAGAGTCCCACATGATTCTTAAGGTTTCTTCATTTTTAAAAATTCTTTTATCTGATTTTTCTTCAAATATATTAGTGCCAAGTGATTTATCTTCGAATTCAGAAATTCTAGCTTCTACTTGCTCACTTCTGCTCCTCTGACTTTTGATTGAGGTATCTAATTGTGTAATTTTATTGTTAATCTTCTGAATTTCTGATTGCTGTCTGTCTATGGATTTTTCCAGCTTATTAACCTTTTCATATGTTCCTGAATAATCTTTCTGATTTCTTCAGTTGCTTTATCTGTGTGTTCCTTGGCTTGTTCTGCGTATTGCCTCATTTCCTTCCTGATGTCTTGAAGGGTTCTGTATATTAAACTTTTGTATTCTGCATCTGGTAATTCCAGGAATGCACTTTCATCTAAAAGATCCCTGGATTCTTTGTTTTGAGAGCCTGTTGAGGTGATCATGGCCTGTTTCTTTATGTGACTTGATATCGACTGTCATCTCCGAGCCATCTATCAGTTATTGTATTAGTTTATCGTTGCTTACTGTGTCGTAGCTGCTTGCTTTGTTTTGTTTTCTTTTGGTATAGCCCTATCGGTTGCTTGAGTGAGCTAGTGGATTATTTTTGCCTTTGGAGCTCTGGTGTCCTGTCCTCAGCTGGCTAGAGCTGCTATCAGGTATATCAGTCTAGGAGTCCATTCAGTTTTCTTGTATGAATTCAGCTCAGGTTTCCAGGTAGCTGATATCAAGTGTGTGGTACAGGCTCTGTCCTACAGTCTGAGAGGGGCAGGGGTGATTGCAGTATATAGTGGTATCTGAGTGCCGCAGGGGGTCGTGCTCTGAACAAGGCAGGGGGCTGAGAACCAACCCCCAGGTGTCTCTGAGGAAAACGCGAGTCTGTTCCCCAGAACGTGCTGGTGGGTGGGCTCTGCAGAGGCACCATGGGCACCCAAAGTTTTTGTTGGAAGGATTGGTAGGTACCAGTTATCCCTGGACCCCTGTCGCCTGTGGCTGGGCGCCCCAAGTGGAGCCACCAGTCCTTAAGACCCTATTTTGGGCAGGTGAGGACCTTGTTTAATAGACAAAGCAATGTCAAATGTCAAATACCCACCTCTCCACCGCACTGCTGAAACGGTTGGAGTTTGCCAACAAGGGCCTATTTTCCTGAAGTAGGCCCACACAGGTCCATGCAGAAGGGAAGGGTGCTCAGGGTCCACGGATGGTTGATGCCTGGACAGGAGCTGCTTCTGCCCTGACCTCCCCCAGTTAATGGAGCTAGCAAATTATGTTTTCCCCCCAGTTGCAAATTTTTTCCTTCCATAAGGCCAGGAGGACGACTCCAGGTGCTCACCAGGGTCTATCTCAGGCCCAGGGATTTGGCCCCTCAAGCTGGGTTGGGGGTGGGTGGGAGGGCAGCAAAATATATGCAAGTACTTAGCTTTTGCCGAGCGTGCCTTTCTTCTCAGGTTCCAGAGGTGTGAGTGGGCTGTGTGGGTGGCTGCTTCTCCCTGAGGAAACTGCGGCTGAATGCTAGGACCAGTCCACCGCTGCCGCTGCCCCGGAGAAGCCAGTCCGGGAATGGTGCCTGAGGACTCCCCACGGATCATGTCCGATAACTCCTCTCTGCTTCTGAGCTTCCTCTTCCTTCCCTTGCCCCTCAGTTCGTTGTCTACGCTTGCCTTGGATGCTCAGGGCTCTCAGCTTGTCACAAATATACTCGTTTGACTTGTTTTTTTGGGTCTTTGTTGTAAAGACGGCACGATGCAAGCCTCTGTCTATTCTGCCATCTTGGCTCCACCCCCTAAGGTTTCTTTTTAATTTCTTGATAATGTCTGTTTTTTCCTTAGAACGTGTTTACTTCTTAAAGATTATTTGTACTTTTTTTAATGTTGTGAAACTGTACAAACCATTTGCCAATTCAGCATCTTTACATACACACTTCAGTGACACCAATTACATCAATCATGTTTTGCAACTGTCACCAATATCCATTGCCAAATTTTCTGTCCTATAAACACAAACTCAATGCTTCCTAAACAGTGATGGACAAAATTTCTAATTTCCACGTAATCCAAATTTTTATCTTGTTGTTTATGCTTTTTCTGTCATATGTAAATATAAAAAAATGTAAATACCTAGTGTCAAATCCCTCTAATCTCTTCTATTTAAGAATGTTATGACCTTAGTTGTTATCTTTAGTTAGTTCAGTGATCATTTTGAGTTATTTGTATGATGTGAGGTAGAAGTTGAGCTTCCTTCTCTTGCATGTGGAAATCCAGTTTTCTTTGTGCCATTTGTTGAAGAGAGTCTTCTTTTCCCATTGAATGTATTTGGCGTCCTTGTTGAAAATGAATTGACCAGATATGATTGGGTTTATTTGTAGAGTTTGAATTCCGTTCTGTTGGTCTCTATGTCTATTCACGTGCCGATAGCACACAGTTTGGATTACTGCAGCTTTACAATTGTTTTGAAGTTGAGAAGTGTGAGTCATGTGACTTTGATCCGTGTGTTTGAAGATTATTTTGGCTATTCAGGGCCTCTAGCAATTCAAGGTGAACTTGAGGTTTGGCTTTTCCATTAATGTACAAAAATGCTTTTAGAATTTTCGTCGGGCTTACACTGAATCGGTAGATGGATTTGGTAGAATTGCCATTTTGACAATATTAAGTCCTGCACTGCATGAAAACGGTATTCCTTTCCATTTATTTAGGTCTTCTTGAATTTCTTTCAGCAGTATTTTGTAGTTTTCAGTGTATAAGCTTTTGCCTGCTAAGTTCAATTTATTCCTAAGTATTTTCTTTTTTAGATGCTATTGGAAAAAGAGTGATGTTCTAGATTTCCGTTTTAATACGATAGTTTTGTTTTTTTTTTTGAGTGTATTTTCCTTGAAATTTGTTTCTTAGTTTTGTAGATTCACATCTATCATCAAATGTTGAAACTTTTCAGTTATCATTTCTTCAGGTATGATTTTTGTCACTTTCTCCCCCTCTTCTCCTTTGTGGGTAGCAGTGCTGGTCATGTGGATTGTGTCTAGCAGATCTCATAGGCTTTGTTTACTTGTTTTTAGTTTTTTTTTTTGCTCTTGAGATTCAGTAATTTCAATATCCCTTTTTTCAAATTTGTTGATAGTTTCTTCTTTCTGAAATGTTTGCATTCTCTAGTAAATTTTTATTTCAGTGGTTGCACTATTGAGCTGCTGAATTTTTGTTGGTTTCTTTGTATACTTTCTATCTCTTTATTAATAGCCTCGTTTTCTTTCATAGTTTTCCTGATTTCCTTTAGATATTTCTCCATGTTTGATTTTGGCTCTTTAGGCATATTTAAGACAGTTGTTTTGAAGTCTTTGTCTAGAAAGTCTGATGTGTGGACTGGAACGTTTTCTGTCAGTTTATTTTGTTCCTTTGAATGGAACAAATTTTCTTGTATGCGTTGTGATTTTTTTTTTAAAAGTGGACATTTTAATATTATAAAGTGGTAACCTGGAAATCAGATTATGCACCTTTCCCTTTTAATGTTTTTAAATTAAATTCTTGAAGGTTATTTTACTGTATTTGTTCAGTGACTTTTTGGAATGAATGTATTCTTGTTTATAGGTGGTCACTGAAATATCTGTTGTTTAGCTTGTGTTCAGCTAGAGTTTTCTTTTCACACTTTACGTTAATCACTGCACACTCTTCTTGCTTGCGTGGTTTCTGAGGAGGTCTGGTGAATTCTAATCCTCGTTCCTTTATAGCTATAGTGTTTTTGTTTCCTCTTGTTTATGTAAGTTTTTCTTCTTTGTGTAATTATCTGTACTTTCAATATCCTATTCCCAGATTTAGATGTTTTGGTATTTATCCTGCTCAGTGTTCTATGGGCTCCTCGATCTGTGATTTGGTGTCTGGCAACAATTTTAGATAATACTGTGCCATTGAAACTTCAAATATTTCCTGTGTTCCTTTTCCTCTTCTGCTTCTGGTATTCCCTGTATGCATATGTTAGACTTTTTGGGATTGTCCCACATTTCTTATTCTCTTTCACTCTTTTTTCTTTTCAATTTGACAAGTTTCCACTGACAAATCTTCAACCTTACTGATTAGTTCCTTAAACGTGTGCAACCTACTGATAAGCCAATCGGTGCCATTTTTCATTTCTGTTACTGTGTTTTTCATTTCTCATACTTTTTTGAATAATTCTTAGATTTTCTGTCTGTTCACTTCCATTACCCTTTTATTGTTGCATGTTGTCCACTTTTTACCCAGAGCCCTTATCATATTATCATAGCTATTTTAATTTCCTGGTCTAATATTTCTAACACGCGTGCCACATCTGAGCCTTGTTCTGTTGTTTACCCAGTCTCTTCAGTCTGGGTGTGTTTCCACGTTTTTGTCAAGGCTATGCTTGATGAGGACTTCCTGGTGGCATAGAGGTTAAGTGCTACGGGTGCTAACTAATGGGTTGGCAGTTCACATCCGCCAAGCACTCCTTGAAATCTCTATTGGGCAGCTCTACTCTGTCGTATACGGTACTATGTGTTGGAATTGACTAGACGGCACTGGGTTTTGTTTTGTTTTTTTTTTTTCTGGTATGTTTGATGAGGACTGAAGTTAGGCAGTTTCTCCCCTATGTGGCATGTTAGATGGTGTTTGGTATTTCCCCTTCCTCAAGTCTATTAGGCTCTAAAAACTGGAAGTTGTTTAGGTTGGTTAAAAAGGTAGTAGAACCGTTTCCCTTGAGGGTAGACCGTTGTCAAGAACACAGTATTGTTTCCAGTTGGTTACTTTTTTTTCCAACTGGAAGTATGAGAGACTTTTTCTTACAGTTTGACAGTGAAAACCTAGTGAGTCTCCTTAATGAGAAATTCACCGAAGTGTGAAGGTACCATAAGGCTAGGCCCTCTGAAATTTCTAACTCTCAGTCTCCAGGGATTAGTCAATTAACATTGAAGTAAGGAACCCTAGTGGCATAATAGTTAAGCACTTGGCTGCTAACCATCAGGTTGGTGATTAAAATCCAGGCAGCAACTCCGTAGAAGAAAATACTTGGCTGTTTGCTTCCATAACGTTCACAGCCTGGAGAATCCTATGGGGGTGTTCTACTCTGTCACATTGCGCTGCTGTGAGTTGGAGTCAACTCATCATCACCTAATAACATATGATTCTAGGTCAGGAGGTGGAAGTAACGGTGGTAGCATTCTCTGTTCCCAGTAAGCAGCGATTCTTTGTAGTAGTGCATGTGTATCTCTAGCTTCTGGGATAGCAGATTGCTCTGTGAGTTCAGATCTGTGACAGAGCTAAGAAGAGTTGTTGCTTTTCAGGTTGTTCTTATTGTGAGCGTGCATGGGACATCCGAGCTTCTTTTATAGTGGAATGGAAAATGCAAATTGCCATCTAGTGTTTTTACACTGATTTTGAAATGAGAGGAGCTAAAAGTACATAGAAAAAACAAAAAATCAAAACAAAACCCAGAGATACCTCTCCCAGTCTGTGCAGAGTGGCTCTGTGCTGGGGCACTCCTGAAACACTGAAAGAGTGAAAAAAACTGTAGGTCTTTCCCAGGTAGTTTCTGAACATAAATTTTGCTCTAGGTATGTGTAGCCTGCTAAATTTCCCCAAACACAAAGTTGCTTTTGAATGTCCTGATTTTCCAAAGAACTACTTCCCAGTTTTGGCTTCCAGGCCTTAGGCAATCTATTGTATGTTTTGAGCATAATGTTTAGCCTCAGCCCTCTATGGGCTGTTAGTTCCTCTTGCAATCTTTCCTTATAAATGCCTGCCATCCTACCAGCCTGAGTCATAAGTTAGGTCAAAGAGACCGGGTCCTTTCATTAGTCCTTCAGGCATCCCCCAGAAAGATTAGAACAGACACACACAATGATTTTCTGTACTCTAACTGGAGCCAGGAACAGGGTCCCACCCTGGGATCAGAAGCAAGTGCTGCTGCTATGCGATGACCACTGAGTTGGGGAGGAGATGGGGCAAGGGCAAGAAAAGAGACCACAAAGTTGCCTTACCTTTTTGAAGCCATCTTTTCCTTGATTCAGCATTTGCTGTGTTGATGTCAACTGTTGCCTCTTTTCAGGATACTCACAGGGTAGCAACACCTTCTAGGTGTTTTTTCCCTCCTTTGCTGGGATAAGAGCTTCATATAGTCTATCTCACCGTCTTGCTGAATTTTCCCACTTGATTCATTTTAACATTGCCCTTTGGTAGGGCTCTGAATGAGAGACTGGAACTCAGTAGACCAGAATCCAAACATGGCCACTTTCACAGCCAGGATCACTGATAAGACCCAGCAGAGCTCATCCAACCTCCCCAGACTAACCCCCAAAATAAAACTGATTTTTGTCACTTTTTCATTTTCTTTTTTTTTGTATTTATTTTTTTGTGGTTTGTATATACTTTTTCTCATCTTTTTCTCCTTTCTTTAAGTTTTTATTTGTATGTTACTAGTTGCTTTTGAGTAGGAAACAGTTCGCAGCAACACCAAACGTGCAAAGTAGACCTGTTTCACAGGGTTTTCAAGGTTGTGACCTTTCAGAATCAGTTATGAGGTCTTACTTTGGAAATGCCACTGGGTGGGTTTGAACTACTAACCTTTTCGCTAGTCGTCCTTGACTTATCAGTTAGTGCCATCCAGGGGCCTAGTTTTTATTTAGTCATCAGTTTTTACCACTTTGAATCCTGTGTTGGGACCCATTGGCCCTAAGCTGAGTAAGACTTGACCCAAGTCCAAGATGATGCAGAGGCCTCTCGGCCGTTTCTTCTGAGGAGGAGACCCATGTGTAAGACTACCAAAGGCTCGAAAACCTCTGCAACGGTACCTTCACCAAGGTGAAGTTGGGCAAAGCTCTCCTCACTGGGAATAAGGTAAGATTATTAGGGAGACCCAGCAACCTCCTGCAGCATCCACAGACTATCCTGAGAGGTAAAAATTATGAAGGCTTTCAATTATACCTTTTCTTTATTCTGCCCTAGAAATCTTCCAGGGAGAAGAGTACAGCGGACTTCCCAGTGGATATGTGGAGCCTGGGAGTCATCTTGTATTTGTTGGAGAGTGGATCCCTGCCTTTTGGTGGAAATGGCTTCATGGAGTTGTGGGAGTGTTTTCTGTGAAATTGTTTGAAGTCGTCAAGAATGAGAACCCACTCCACACAGTGATGGAATAAGTGAGTGTAGGGGAAGTATTTCATCATGCAAGGGCTCATGGCAGGATGAGGGAAAAAGGGGCTCAAGCCACCAAATTCTGCCAGATAGTGTCCGTGGTGTAGGACTGTCATAACAAGGCTATGGCTCAGAAGGGCCTGAAAAGAGAAAACCTGCTATTGGATAAGAAAATGAACAGCAAACTTTCAGGTCTTGACCTTGGAAATGAATTCAGCCTGGGCAACAAGCTGTATACCTCCTGTGGCAGTCTCCCTTCCTTTATTCTGCCCTAGAACTCTTCAGGGAGAAAAGTATGACAGACCCCCCAGTGGATGTGTTGAGCCTGGGAGTCATTTTGTATTTGTTGGTAGGTGGATCCCTGCCTTTTGTTGGAAATACCTTGATGATGTTATGGTGGGAGGTAAGTGAAGGGACTTCCCCTTCCATATGACTATGCAGTATGAATACCTGCTGAACAAAATTTTCATTCGTGACCCTATTGAGAGAGGTACTTCAGAGGCAATTCTGACACATCCGTGGATGATGGTGGGTCACGAAGAACAAAAGCTGTATGTGGAGCCACTCCCAGATTGCAGTGACCCCCAGTGGATTGAGGTGATGTGTTTACACATGGCAAGAGAGTCAGTGCTTACTGATAATGCCAAAGTACAGTGTTGTGATAATGACCTATCTCCTCCTGGGTCATAAAACACCTGAGACGGAGGGCCATAGCAGCCTGCAGTAGATCTTCATCCCATGGTGTACAGTGTACCCTCTTGTGCTAACCCAAGCAGAGGAGGTACAGCGAGGCTGCCATTCCGACTGTCTTACAAATCTAGCACTGCTGTAATAGAAATACCACAAGTGGATGGCTTTAACAAAGAGAAATTTATTTCTTCACAGTACAGTAGGCAAAAAGTCCAAATTCAGGGTGTCAGCTCCAGGGGAAGGCTTTCTTTCTCTGTCTGTCTTCTCATCAATTTTCCCCTGATAGAGGAGCATCTCAGGTGCAGGGACACCGGGTCCAAATGATGCGCTTCGCTCCGGGTGCTGCTTTATTGGTGGTATGAGGTCCCCAACTCTCTGCTTGCTTCCCTTTCCTTTTTATCTCTTGAGACATAAGAGGTGATAGAGACCACACCCCAGGGTAACTGCTTTTACATTGGATCAGGGATGTGACCTGGGTAAGGGTGGCGTTACCATCCCATCCTAATTCTGTTTAACATAAAATTACAATCCCAGAATGGAGGATAATCACAGGATAGAGGGAATCATGACCCAGCTAAAGTGATACATGCATTTTGCAAGGGACCTAATTTAGTCCATGAGTCCTACCTAAGATTCCTCCTGCAATTATGCCAAAAAATAAGTGGCCCGAGGAGGACCAGGATTCAGGGCAGAAGAGCTGAAGCATAACTACACACCTGTCAGCTCTCTACCCATCCTGGAGAGAAAGAAGACCACTCCTGTGCCCTCTGTGAACAGCAACATCTTCACCAGCAAACAGGAAAGTGGCAATTCCACACCCTTAGTGAAGACTAGCCTTGGCCAGGGCACCCTCCACAATGCTTTGGACGGTCTATCTGATTCAGGATCAGGGGCCTCTATGGCATCTGCCTGTACCTCAGTCTCCCTAGCCCAGTGCTACATCTGCCACGAATCCAGGACAGACTTGGTGCAGCCCAACCAGGACGCTGGAGTGTGCTCCAAGGTGAGCAACAGTGACGTGCTGCAGTTTAGAACATCTTCTCAGTGTGTCTGTGAGGCTTCATCCTCATCCCACAGCACCAGCAGCAGTGGTGGAGCCCAGAGGGAAACGGTTTCCTCCAGGGAGCGTGAAACCTAAGCTTCTTGCATGCTGAGAAGCTGCAATAGATTGCCGACCAGCCGAGTTTACCTCAGATTGGGACCCCAGCCTCTCCCTCTGTCAGCAGCCAGGGATGGCAGGGGGCCACTGAGATTTATTCAGTTTTATTTGCAGGATTACTTGTCTTGTTTTGCCAGCTCAGCCCCACATGTTTCTAACTCACTTCAAGTAGTATGAAGGAAAAGGAGGAGATATTGGGAATGATCTAGAAATTGATGATGGGGTCCATCCATTTAGCAGGACAATAAATTGGGTAAATTAGTCTGGACAGCCGTAAGGGATTGGAACTCAATATTTGGAACGCCCCCGCATCACTTTGGCAAGCTCTTGCTCTCTCTTAAGCTGCACTATATATTTTTCACAATGTAAATCCTGCCAACAATAGGCCCTTAGAAGTATTGGCCTATTTTCCTACTAATTATAATGCTCTCTCTCCCCCACCAGTACAAGTCCTTTTCCTGAGGCAGAAATGAATCCCACTAAGTGATCAAGGGCAGTGGTCACTAATCAGTATATGCAAGGAAGACAATGTATATGGTATAAAGTAGGTGGACCAAAGCATGTCTCAGAAAATCAGGAACTACAACTAGCTTGGAAGTTCTTCCCTAATCTAACCTTTTCATACTGTCAAAACACAATTTTCTTTTTTTTTTAAATAACACTCTATATTTTGTATGTCCTATAGCAATTGTAATTGTGGCTGTGCCCCCAGTAATCAGGCATGGCTGCTGGGGGGTTATAGCAAAGAAATTTCTTATGGAAAATGGATTTAATCCCATGGAGCTATCTAAGCACTCTTCATGTGGGAGATTCTAACCAAATTGACAACTACCTGCTTCCAGTGTGTGCTAGGCCTACCAAAACCATTAATACAGAAATTTTTGTTGGAAACTGATACCCAATGTTACTCTTCTGGGGAATTGTTAAAAAATATAGATATCCCACTGTACAGGAGACAGAGCCAGCCATGAAATGCTGAGAAGCAAGGTCAACTTGGACAAAATTTATTGGCATGCCACCTCCAAGGCTACTAAGTTCTATAAATGGGTGTGCTAGAAAAATTTCTCCTAGGGTGGAGACGATAGGGCAGGTGGTCTCCCTCTGAAAACAATAAACAGGTTCAGAAAAGGATCCAATGTATAATAGAATTGATGCGTATTCTTGAAATACTTAGGCCCACTTGAAAGTCTTCCATGTTGAGTTTCGCATGGCCCAGGATCTAATTTGATGGCTAAACTCCAGATTTTTTCACAAGGAAGAACATATGATGTCATTCCACAACTCGCCTGTCTTCGATCATTAGTGTTCAGTCAGTGAATGTATTCTTGAGATGGTCTCTAAATTCAGGTGGGACAAGCTCAAGGTCATACTTTGGCTCTTGTGGACTTGGTCTGATTTTCTTCAGCTTCAAGATGTTTCAGAAACAGACTGGAGGCTTTTATTTCAGGTCATCTCTGTGTGGAGTTAAACCGACAACTTTCTGGTTTGCTGTTCAGTGCATCCCAAGGGACTCCAGAGAGATCTCGATGGCCCTGTTAGTGAATCAATTGGCTTTCCCTATTACAAGCTTTGCTTTCTCTGTCTGTGAACAGATGAATTTGGGAGTGTTTGTTTTGTTTTCAGGAAATCTTTGCTTCATTTTTGCTGAAACAGATCTGTAGGAATCTGAGAGCAAAGACGAGGTGGAAGTGCTTAAACCTGGAGAGGCCAAGCTGTTGTCGCTGAAGTTTACATGGAGGAACCAGCTCCATGGAGCCCAACGAGATGATGTGGAAGATCTGCCAAGTGTGCGATGCCAACAGCTGCGAGTGGGATGTCTCCCGGGCATATGTGTTGCTGTGCACACGTGACGTGCAGGCCAAGAGGACTTTGTGCAGTGGAGGATGAGGTATGCACACTGCCTTGATGATTGCTCAACAGGGTTTAAGTGAAGTGAATTTCAGGCACCTAGGTGGCTTTTCCAAACACTGCCTTCAAAATTACAAAGGAGCTTAAACCTTGGAACTCCTGTTTTCTCTCAGGCAGCTGCTGGCCCTCGTTTTTTTTTTTTAACTTTTATTGAGCTTCAAGTGAACATTTAAAAATCAAGTCAGACTGTCACATATAAGTTTATATACACCTCACTCCGTACTCCCACTTGCTCTCCCCCTAATGAGTCAGCCCTTCCAGTCTCTCCTTTTGTGATAATTTTGCCAGCTTCCAACTCTCTCTATCCTCCCATCCCCCCTCCAGACAGGAGATGCCCACACAATCTCAAGTGTCCACCTGATATAATTAGCTCACTGTTCATCAGCATCTCTCTCCTACCCACTGTCCAGTCCCTTTCATGTCTGATGAGTTGTCTTCGAGAATGATTCCTGTCCTGGGCCAACAGAAGGTTTGGGGACCATGACCGACGGGATTCCTCTAGTCTCAGTCAGACCATTAAGTATGGTCTTTTTCTGAGAATTTGGGTTCTGCATCCCACTGATCTCCTGCTCCCTCAGGGGTTCTCTGTTGTGCTCCCTGTCAGGGCAGTCATTGGATGTGGCCGGGCACCATCTAGTTCTTCTGGTCTCAGGATGATGTAGGTCTCTGATTCATGTGGCCCTTTCTGTCTCTTGGGCTCATAGTTATGGTGTGACCTTGGTGTTCTTCATTCTCCTTTGATCCAGGTGGGTTGAGACCAATTGATGCATCTTAGATGGTAGCTTGTTAGCATTTAAGACCCCAGATGCCACATTTCAAAGTGGGATGCAGAATGTTTTCATAATAGAACTATTTTGCAAATTGACTTAGAAGTCCCCTTAAACCATGGTCCCCAAACCCCTGCCCTTGCTCCGCTGACCTTTGAAGCATTCAGTTTATCCTGGAAACTTCTGTGCTTTTGGTCCAGTCCAGTTGAGCTGACCTTCCATGTATTGAGCATTGTCCTTCCCTTCACCTAAAGCAGTTCTTATCTACTAATTAATCAGTAAAAAACCTTCTCCCACCCTCCCTCCCTCCCCGCCTCGTAACCACAAAAGTATGTGTTCTTCTTAGTTTATACTATTTCTCAAGATCTTATAATAGTGGTCTTATAGAATATTTGTCCTTTTGCCTCTGACTAATTTCACTCAGCATAATGCCTTCCAGGTTCCTCCATGTTATGAAATGTTTCACAGATTCGTCACTGTTCTTTATCAATGCGTAGTATTCCATTGTGTGAATATACCACAATTTATTTACCCATTCATCCGTTGATGGACACCTTGGTTGCTTCCAGCTTTTTGCTATTATAAACAGAGCTGCAATAAACATGGGTGTGCATGTATCTGTTAGTGTGAAGGCTCTTGTATCTCTAGGGTATATTCCTAGGAGTGGGATTTCTGGGTTGTATGGTAGTTCTATTTCTAACTGTTTAAGATAACGCCGGATAGATTTCCAAAGTGGTTGTACCATTTTACATTCCCACCAGCAGTGTATAAGAGTTCCAGTCTCTCCACAGCCTCTCCAACATCTATTATTTTGTGTTTTTTGGATTAATGCCAGCCTTGTTGGTGTGAGATGGAATCTCATTGTAGTTTTAATTTGCATTTCTCTAATGGCTTTTTTTTTTTAATGGCTAATGATCGAGAGCATTTTCTCATGTATCTGTTAGCTGCCTCCATATCGTCTTTAGTGAAGTGTGTGTTCATATCCTTTGCCCACTTCTTGATTGGGTTGTTTGTCTTTTTGTGGTTGAGTTTTGACAGAATCATATAGATTTTAGAGATCAGGCGCTGGTCGGAGATGTCATAGCTGAAAATTCTTTCCCAATCTGTAGGTGGTCTTTTTACTCTTTTGGTGAAGTCTTTAGATGAGCATAGGTGTTTGATTCTTAGGAGCTCCCAGGTATCTGGTTTCTCTTCGTCATTTTTGGTAATGTTTTGTATTCTGTTTATGCCTTGTATTAGGGCTCCTCAGGTTGTCCCTATTTTTTCTTCCATGATCTTTATCATTTTAGTCTTTATGTTTAGATCTTTGATTCACTTGGAGTTAGTTTTTGTGCATGATGTGAGGTATGGGTCCTGTTTCATTTTTTTGCAAATGGATATCCAGTTAAGCCAGCACCATTTGTTAAAAAGACTATCTTTTCCCCTATTAACTGACACTGGGCCTTTGTCAAATATCAGCTGCTCATATGTGGATGGATTTATATCTGGGTTCTCAATTCTGTTCCACTGGTCTATGTGTCTGTTGTTGTACCAGTACCAGGCTGTTTTGACTAGTGTGGCTGTATAATAGGTTCTGAAATCAGGTAGAGTGAGGCGTCCCACTTTCTTCTTCTTTTTCAGTAATGCTTTGCTTATCCGAGGCTTCTTTCCCTTCCATATGAAGTTGGTGATTTGTTTCTCCATCACATTAAAAAATGACATTGGAATTTGGATCGAAGTGCATTGTATGTATAGATGGCTTTTGGTAGAATAGACATTTTTACTATGTTAAGTCTTCCTATCCATGAGCAAGGTATGTTTTTCCACTTAAGTATGTCCTTTTTAATTTCTTGTAGTAGAGCTTTGTAGTTTTCTTTCTACAGGTCTTTTACATCTTTGGTAAGATTTATTCCTAAGTATTTTATCTTCTTGGGGGCTACTGTGGATGATATTGATTTGGTTATTTCCTCTTCGATGTTCTTTTTGTTGATGTAGAGGAATCCAAGTGATTTTTGTATGTTTATCTTATAACCTGAGACTCTGCCAAACTCTTCTATTAGTTTCAGTAGTTTTCTGGAGGATTCCTTAGGGTTTTCTGTGTATAAGATCATGTCATCTGCAAATAGAGATAATTTTACTTCCTCCTTGCCAATCCAGATGCCCTTTATTTCTTTGTCTAGCCTAATTGCTCTGGCTAGGACTTCTAGCACAATGTTGAATAAGAGCAGTGATAAAAGGCATCCTTGTCTGGTTCCCATTCTCAAGGGAAATGCTTTCAGGCTCTCTCCATTTAGAGTGATGTTGGCTGTTGGCTTTGTACAAAAAAAAATGCCCTTCATTATGCTGAGGAATTTTCCTTCAATTCCTATTTTGGTGAGAGTTTTTATCATAAATGGGTGTTGGACTTTGTCAAATGCCTTTTCTGCATCAATTGATAAGATCATGTGGTTTTTGTCTTTTGTTTTATTTATATGGTGGATTACATTAATGGTTTTTCTAACATTAAACCAGCCTTGCATACCTGGTATAAATCCCACTTGGTCGTGGTGAATTATTTTTTTGATATGTTGTTGAATTCTATTGGCTAGAATTTTGTTGAGGATTTTTGCATGTATGTTCATGAGGGATATAGGTCTGTAGTTTTCTTTTTCTGTGTTGTCTTTACCTGGTTTTGGTATCAGGGAGATGGTGGCTTCATAGAATGAGTTAGGTAGTATTCCGTCATTTTCTATGCTTTGAAATACCTTTAGTAGTAGTGGTGTTAACTCTTCTCTGAAAGTTTGGTAGAATTCTGCAGTATAGCCATCCGGGCCAGGGCTTTTTTTTTGTTGGGAGTTTTTTGATTACCGTTTCAATCTCTTTTTTTGTTATAGGTCTATTTAGTTGTTCTACTTCTGATTGTGTTAGTTTAGGTAGGTAGTGTTTTTCCAGATATTCATCTATTTCTTCTAGATTTGCAAATTTGTTAGAATACAATTTTTCGTAAATAATCTGATAGGATTCTTTTAATTTCAGGTGGGTCTGTTGTGATGTGGCCCTTCTCGTTTCTTATCCGGGTTATTTGTTTCCTTTCCTGTATTTCTTTAGTCAGTCTAGCCAGTGGTTTATCAATTTCGTTAATTTTTTCAAAGAACCAGCTTTTGGCTTTGTTAATTCTTTCAATTGTTTTTCTGTTCTCTAATTCATTTAGTTCAGCTCTAATTTTTATTATTTGTTTTCTTCTGGTGCCTGATGGATTCTTTTGTTGCTCACTTTCTATTTGTTCAACTTCTAGGGACAGTTCTCTGATTTTGGCTCTTTCTTCTTTTTGTATGTGTGCATTTATCGATATAAATTGGCCTCTGAGCACTGCTTTTGCTGTGTCCCAGAGGTTTTGATAGGAAGTATTTTCATTCTCGTTGCATTCTATGAATTTCCTTATTCCCTCCTTGATGTCTTCTATAACCCAGTCTTTTTTAAGGAGGGTATTGTTCAGTTTCCAAGTATTTGATTTCTTTTCCCTAATTTTTCTGTTATTGATTTCTAGTTTTATTGCCTTGTGGTCTGAGAAGATGCTTTGTAATATTTCGATGTTTTGGATTCTGCAAAGATTTGTTTTATGACCTAATATGTGGTCTATTCTAGAGAATGTTCCATGTGCGCTAGAAAGAAAAGTATACTTTGCAGCAGTTGGGTGGAGAGTTCTGCATAAGTCAATGAGGTCAAGTTGGTTGATTGTAGTAATTAGGTCTTCCGTGTCTCTATTGAGCTTCTTACTGCATGTCCTGTCCTTCTCTGAAAGTGGTGTGTTGAAGTCTCCTACTATAATTGTGGAGGTGTGTATCTCACTTTTCAGTTCTGTTAAAATTTGATTTATGTATCTTGCAGCCCTGTCATTGGGTGCATAAATATTTGATATGGTTATGTCTTCCTGATCAATTGTCCCTTTTATCATTATGTAGTGTCCTTCTTTATCCTTTGTGGTGGATTTATGTCTAAAGTCTATTTTGTCAGAAATTAATATTGCTACTCCTCTTCTTTTTTGCTTATTGTTTGCTTGATATATTTTTTTCCATCCTTTGAGTTTTAGTTTGTTTGTGTCTCTAAGTCTAAGGCGTCTCTCTTGTAGGCAGCATATAGACGGATCATGTTTCTTTATCCAGTCCGAGACTCTCTGTCTCTTTATTGGTGCATTTAGTCCATTTACATTCAGCGTAATTATAGATAAATAAGTGTTTAGTGTTGTCATTTTGATGCCTTTTTATGTGTGTTGTTGACAATTTCATTTTTCCATATACTTTTTTGTGCTGAGACGTTTTTCTTAGTAAATTGTGAGATCCTCATTTTCGTAGTGTTTGACTTTATGTTTGTTGAGTCGTTACGTTTTTCTTGGCTTTTATCTTGAGTTACAGAGTTGTTATACCTCTTTGTGGTTACCTTAATATTTACCCCTATTTTTCTAAGTAAAAACCTAACTTGTATTGTTCTATATCGCCTTGTATCACTCTCCATATGGCAGTTCTATGCCACCTGTATTTAGTCCCTCTTTTTGATTATTGTGATCTTTTACATATTGACTTCAATGATTCCCTGTTATGAGCATTTTTTTTTAATTAATCTTAATTTGTTTTTGTGATTTCCCTATTTGAGTTGATATCTGAATGTTCTGTTTTGTGACCTTGTGTTGTGCTGGTATCTGATATTATTGGTTTTCTGACCCAACACTATCCTTTAGTATTTCTTGTAGCTTTGGTTTGGTTTTTGCGAATTCTCTAAGCTTGTGTTTCTCTGTAAATATCTTAATTTTGCCTTCATATTTCAGAGAAAGTTTTGCTGGATATATGATGCTTGGCTGGCAGTTTTTCTCCTTCCGTGCTCTTTATATGTTATCCCATTGCCTTCTTGCCTGCATGGTTTCTGCTGAGTAGTCTGAACTTATTCTTATTGATTCTCCCTTGAAGGAGACCTTTCTTTTCTCCCTGGCTGCTTTTAAAATTTTCTCTTTATCTTTGGTTTTGGCAAGTTTGATGATAATATGTCTTGGTGTTTTTCTGGCAACAATTTTAGAGAAAACTCTGCCGTGAAAACTTCACATATTTCCTCTGTTCCTTTCTCTCTTCTCCTTCTGGTATTCCCTCTATGCATTTGTTAGACCTTTTGCGATTGTCCCACGTTTCTTATTCTCTTTCACTCTTTTTGCTTTTCAATTTGACAAGTTTCCATTGACAAATCTTCAACCTTACTGATTTGTTCTTTAAACATGTGCAACCTACTGATAAGCCAATTGGTGCTATTTTTCATTTCTGTACTGTGTTTTTCATTTCTGATATTTTTTTGAATATTTCTTAGAGTTTCAGTCTGTTCACTTTCATTACCCTTTTATTGTTGCATGTTGTCCACTTCTTACCCAGAGCCCTTATCATATTATCATAGCTACTTTAATTTCCTGGTCTAATATTTCTAACAAAGGTGCCATATCTGAGCCTTGTCCTGTTGTTTACCGAGTCTCTTCAGTCTGGGTGTGTTTCCACGTTTTTGTCAAGCCTATGCTTGATGAGGACTTCCTGGTGGCATAGTGGTTAAGTGCTACGGGTGCTAACTAATGGGTTGGCTGTTCGAATCTGCCAAGCGCTCCTTGAAATCTCTATTGGGCAGATCTACTCTGTCCTATAGGGTACTATGTGTCGGAATCGATTCGACGGCACTGGGTTTTGTTTTTTTTTTTTTTTTTTGGTATGTTTGATGAGGACTGAAGGTAGGCAGTTTTCCCCCTATGTGGCATGTCAGATGGTGTTTGGTATTTCCCCTTCCTCAAGTCTATTAGGCTCTAAAACTTGGAAGTTTGTTAGGTTGGTTAAAAGGGTGGTAGAACCGTTTCCCTTAAGGGTAGACCGTTGTCAAGAACACAGTACTGTTTCCAGTTGGTTATTTTTTTTTCCAACTGGAATTATGAGAGACTTTTTCTTACAGTTTGACAGTGAAAACCTAGTGGGTCGCCTTTATGAGAAATTCACCGAAGTGTGAAGGCACCATAAGGCTAGGCCCTCTGAAATTTCTATCTCTCAGTTTCCAGGGATTAGTCAATTAGCATTGAAGTAAGGAGCCCTAGTGGCATAATAGTTAAGCACATGGCTGCTAACCAACAGGGTGTTGATTAAAACCAGCCAGCAACTCCATAGAAGAAAATACTTGGCTGTTTGCTTCCATAACGTTTCCATCCTGGAGAATCCTATGGGGGTGTTCTACTCTGTCACATTGTGCTGCTATGAGTTGGAATCAACTCATCGGCACCTAATAACATATGATTCTAGGTCAGGAGGTGGAAGTAACAGTGGTGGCATTCTCTGTTCCCAGTAAGCAGTGATTCTTTGTAGTAGTGCATGTGTTTCTCCAGCTTCTGGAATAGCAGTTTGCTCTGTGATGAGTTCAGATCTGTGACAGAGCTAAGAAGAATTGTTGCTTTTCAGGTTTTTCTTACTGTGAGCATGCAAGGGACATCTGAGTTCCTTTTATAGTGGAATGGAAAATGGAAATTCCCATCTAGTGTTTTTAGAGTGATTTTGAGCTAAAAATACATAGAAAAAAGAAAGAAACAAAAAATCAAAACAAAACCCACAAATACTTCTCCCAGTCTGTGCAGATTGGCTCTGTGCTGGGGCACTCCTGAAACACTTACAGAGTGAGAAAAAGTATAGGTCTTTCTCAGGTAGTTTCTGAACAGAAATTTTGCTCTAGGTATGTGTAGCCTGCTAAATTTCCCCAAACACACAGTTGCTTTTGAATATCCTGGTTTTCCAAAGAAGTACTTCCCAGTTTTGGCTTTTAGGCCTTAGGCTATCTATCGTATGTTTTGAGCATACTGTTTAGCCTCAGCCCTCTTTGGGCTGTTCGTTCCTCTTGCAATCCTTCCTTATAAATGCCTGCCACCTTAATAGCCTGGGTCGTGAGTTAGGTCAAAGAGGCAAGGTCCTTGCATTAGTGCTTCAGGTATCCCCCAGAAAGATTAGAAGACACACACACAATGATTTTCTGTACTCTACCTGGAGCCAGGAACAGGGTCCCACCCTGGGATCAGAAGCAAGTGCTGCTGCTATGCGATGACCACTGAGTTGGGGAGGAGATGGGGCAAGGGCAAGAAAAGAGACCACAAAGTTGCCTTACCTTTTTGAAGTCGTCTTTTCCTTGGTTCAGCATTTGCTGTGTTGATGTCAACTGTGGACTCTTTTCAGGTTACTCACAGGGTAGCAACACCTTCTAGGTTTCTTTTCCCCCTTTGGTGGGGTGAGAGCTTCATATAACCTATCTCAGCGTCTTGCTGAACTTTCCCACTTGATTCATTTTAACATTGCCCTTTGGTAGGGCTCTGAATGAGAGACTGGAACTTAGTAGACCAGAATCCAAACGTGGCCACCTTCACAGCCAGGATCACTGACAAGACCCAGCAGAGCTCTTCCAACCTCCACAGACTAACCCCCAAAATAAAACTGATTTTTGTCACTTTTTCATTTTCTTATTTTGTATTTCTTTCTACTTTTTATATGCTTTTTCTCATCTTTTTCTCCTTTAATTAAGTTTTTATTTGCATGTTACTAGTTGCTGTTGAGTAGATAACAATTCGCAGTAACACCAAACGTGCAAAGTGGAACTGTTTCACAGGGTTTTGAAGGTTGTGACCTTTCAGAATCAGTTACGAGGCCCTACTTTTGAGATGCCACTGGGTGGATTTGAACTACTAACCTTTTGGCTAGTCATCCAGGGCTTAACAATTTGTGCCACCCAGGGGCCTAGTTTTTATTTAGTCATCAGTTTTTACCACTTTGAATCCTGTGTTGGGACCCATTGGCCCTACACTAAGTAAGACTTGACCCAAGTCCAAGATGATGCAGAGGCCTCTCGGCCATTTCTTCTGAGGAGGAGACCCATGTGTAAGACTACCAAAGGCTCGAAAACCTCTGCAACGGTACCTTCACCAAGGTGAAGTTGGCCAAACCTATCCTCACTGGGAATAAAGTAAGATCATTAGGGAGACCCAGCAACCTCCTGCAGCATCCACAGACTATCCTGAGAGGTAAAAATTATGAAGGCTTTCAATCATACCTTTTCTTTATTCTGCCCTAGAACTCTTCCAGGAAGAAGAGTACGACGGACTTCCCAGTGGATGTGTGGAGCCTGGGAGTCATCTTGTATTTGTTGGTGAGTGGATCCCTGCCTTTTGGTGGAAATGGCTTCATGGAGTTGTGGGAGTGTTTACTGTGAAATTGTTTGAAGTCATCAAGAATGAGAACACACTCCACATAGTGATGGAATAAGTAAGTGGAGGGGAGGTGTTTGATCATGCAAGGGCTCATGGCAGGATGAGAGAAAAAGGGGCTCAAGCCACCAAACTCTGCCAGATAGTGTCTGCGGTGCAGGATTGTCATAACAAGTGTATGGTTCAGAGGGGCCTGAAAAGAGAAAACCTGCTATTGGATAAGAAAATGAACAGCAAACTTTCAGGTCTTGACCTTGGAAATGAATTCAGCCTGGGCAACAAACTGTATACCTCCTGTGGCAGTCTCCCTTCCTTTATTCTGCCCTAGAACTCCTCAGGGAGAAAAATATGACAGACCCCTCCTGGTGGATGTGTTGAGCCTGGGAGTCATTTTGTATTTGTTGGTAGGTGGATCCCTGCCTTTTGTTGGAAATACCTTCATGATGCTAAGAGGTAGTGAAGGGACTTTCCCTTCCATGTGACTATGCAGTATGAATACCTGCTGAGCAAAATTTTCGTTCATGACCCTATTGAGAGAGGTACTTCAGAGGCAATTCTGACACATCTGTGGATGATGGTGGGTCATGAAGAACAAAAGCTGTATGTGGAGCCACACCCAGATTACAGTGACCCTCAGTGGATTGAGGTGATGTGTTACACATGGTGAGAGATTCAGTGCTTATTGATGATGCCAAAGTACAGTGTTGTGATAGTCATCTATTTGCTCCTGGTCATAAAACACCTGAGACAGAGGGCCATAGCAGCCTGCAGTGGATCTTCATCCCATGGTGTATAGTGTACCCTCTTGTGCTAACCCAAGCGGAGGAGGTAGAGCGAGCCTGCCATTCCAACTCTCTTAGTCATCTAGCACTGCTGTAATAGAAATACCACAAGTGGATGGCTTTAACAAAGAGAAATGTATTTCTTCGCAGTACAGTAGGCGAAAAGTCCAAATTCAGGGTGTCAGCTCTAGGGGAAGGCTTTCTTTCTCTGTCGGTCTGGCAGATTGGGCACTCAGCAGTGGCTGTAGCTAAGTCAGAATTGGTGAAAGGAATTCTATCCGTGCCACCATGACCACATTGTTCATGAGCCCATTGGGCAATGACAGGAGTACCTGGGGAAAGAGGATAACTAGTTTCCACAGAAGTAGTCATCCTAATCCCTTGATTGTTAAAATCTTCCTCTGCTCAGGTCACCTTTGGTGAGCGTTCACATGAGACACAAATATCTTCACTTCTTTGGCCCATTCAGAGAGGTCTATCCACACACCTCTTCCTTATAAATACTTTTTTTATTTTCCAATCACGTTCCTTCCACTTTCCTGACCACCCAGCCAATCTATTGGCCATAGCCCGTGAATATCAGTATAAAATCGCACTTCTGGCCATTTCTCCTTCCAAGCAAAGTGAACAACCAGGCACACTGCTCAAAGCTCTGCCCATTGGGAGGATTCCCCTTCACCACTGTCCTTCAGAGAAGTCCCAGAAAGGGGCTGTAGGGCTGCCACTGTACACTTTCGAGTGGTGCCTTTATATGACACAGAGGCATTTGTAAACCAGGCACAAGTTTTCTCTTGCTCAGTCAACTGATCATAAGGAACTCTCCATGAGGCCATAGGTGCAGACTGGGAGGTGGAAGGTAATGTGACAGGAGTGGAGGCCATGGGCTTTTGGGTCACTTCCTCATGCAACTTACTTGTGCCTTCAGGTCCTGCTCAGGCTGTATCTCATAAATACCACTTCCATTTAATGATGGAATGCTGCTGTGCATGTCTAACTTTATGACTTTTGGGGGTCAAACAACACCTAGTTCTTGAGGGGCAGCTCAGGCTGCATGGTGACTTATGTACCATGGTTAAGCATTCTGTCTCTGCTAAGGCCCAGTAACAAGCCAAAAGGTGTTTCTCAAAAGGATAGTGGTTATCTGCAGAGGATGGCAGGGCTTTGCTCCAAAATGCTAAGGATTTACACTGTGATTTGCCAAAAGTGGCCTGCCAAAAACTCCAAACAGTATCTGTATCTGCCACAGTCACTTTGAGCACCATCAGATCAGCTGGATCATACGGCCCAAGTGTCAGCAACTTGCACAGCAGCCTGAACCTGTAGCAGAGTCTTCTCTTCTTCTGGGTACCACTCAAAAGTAGCACCTCTTCTAGTCACTTGATAAATTGTGTGGAGTAAAAAAAAAATATTCTGGAGTAGCATACTCAAATGAGAAATAACCCAAAATTTGAAGAGGCCTACTAGGCATTGTGCCTCCTTTTTAGTTCTGGGAGGAGGCACATGCAGTAACATTTCCTTCACTTTAGAAGGAATATCTCAACATTCCCCACACCACTGGACCCCTAAATTTTCACTGAGGTGGAAGGTGCCTGTATTTTTGTGGGATTAATTTCCACACTCTAGCACACAATTGTTTGATTAATAAGTCCAGGGCCACTGACACTTCTTCTTTACTAAGTCCAGTCAGCATAATGTCATTAATGTCATGGACCAGTGTGACATCTTGTGGAAGGGGAAGGTGATCAAGGTCCCTGCGGACTAAATTATGATGCAGGTCTGGAGAGTTGATGTAGCTGTGAGGTAGGCAACTGAAGGTGGATTGCTGGCCTTGCCAGGTAAAGACAAACTGCTTCTGATAGTCCTTCAAAACAGGTCTGGAGAAAAAGGCATTAGCCAGATACAATAGCTGCATACCAGTTATCAGGGGATGTATTAATTTGCTCAAGCATTGAGACCACATCTGGAACAGCAGCTGAAATTGGAGTCACCACCTGGTTAAGTTTTTGATAATCCACTGTCATTCTCCAAGATCTGTCTGTTTTTTCCACAGACCAAGTAGGTGAGTTGAATGGGCATGTGGTGGGAATCAGTGTCCCTGCATCCTTCAAGTCCTTGATGGTGGCATTAATCTCTGCAATCCATCCAGGAATGTGGCATTGCTTTTGCTTTACTATTTTCCTAGGTAGGGGCACTTCTAATGGCTTCCAGTTAGCGTTTCCTACCATAACAGCTCTTACTCCTCTTGTCAGGGATTCAATGTGGCAGTTCCGCTAATTGCTGAGTATATCTATTCCAGTTCTATATTCCGTAACTGGGGATGTCACTATAGGATGCGGTCAGGGACCCCCTGGACCTACAGTGAGATGGATGTGAGCTAAGACTCCATTAATAACCTGACATCCATATGCCCCCACTCTGACTGTTGGGCCACAATGGCATTTTGGGTTTCCTGGGATTAGTGTCAATTCATAGCCAATATCCAGTAATCTCTGAAAGTGTAGTCCCTGGATCAGCAGCTTCAGCACCACCTGTGAGCTTGTTAGAAATGCAGATCTTTGGCCCACACCCCAGATCTACTGAGTCTGAAATTGCATGGGTGGGTGGTGTCCTGCCATTTTTGTTTTAGTAAACCCCCAGGTGAATCTTATCTCTTCTTTTATTTATTTGTTTGTTTATTTATGTGTTTATTAATGGTATCAACCAGGGCATGGTTTTCTGTGTACATTGTCAGGTTTAGGAACAGGGTCAGTAAGTTTCACAGGTATGATAATGGAAGACTACACTTGTTGATGAGACCTCGGGGACAGATAGGAGAAAGTTTTCATTATACCCTTGGAAATGAGAATTGGAAAAGACTTCTACAGAGGGGATGATGCTTGAACTGAGATCTTCAACTGTAACTTTTCTCTTGGTGGTTGGGGCATGCAACAGGTTTTCCAAGGATAGGAGGTTTTGTGAACAAGTGGACATAGCAATCTGGAAAATGTCATCCGTTGTAGATGGACAAAGGGTCCTCTTCCAGGTTGGGGGGGCGCGGTGTGGAGCCAGAAAATAACAGGTATAAAAGGGCATAAAAGAAACTCTTACAATTCAACAACCACATCCAAATAACCTAAGAAAAAATGGGCAAAAGATGTGAATGGACATTTCTTTAAAAGAGATGTACAAACGGGCATGAAGCACATGAAGGATGCTAACATTATTAGTCATTAAGGAAATTCAAATCAAAACACATTGAGATATGACTTCACTGCCATGAGGATGACTTTAATAATAAAGATGTTGTTAGGTTGTTAGGTGCCATGGAGTCGGTTTTGACTCATAGCAACCCTATGCACAACAGGATGAAACACTGCCTGATCCTGTGCCATCCTCCCAATTGTTGTTATGCTTGAGCCCATTGTTTCAGCCACTGTGTCAATCCATCTTGTTGAGGATCTTCCTCTGTTTCACTGCCCCTCTACTTTACTGAGCATGATCTCCTTCTCAAGGGACTTATCCTCCTGATAACATGTCCAAATTATATGAGGCGTTATATCCCCATCCCTGCATCCCAGGAGCATTCTGGTTGTACTTTTTCCAAGACAAACTTGTTCATTCTTTTGGCAGTCCACTGTATGTTCAATGTTCTTTGCCCAATACCACGGTTCAAAGGTGTGAATTCTTATACCTTCCTTATTCATCCTTCAGCTTTCACATGCATGTGAGATGACTGAAAAAACTATGCCTTGGGTCAGGTGTACCTTAGTCTTCAAGGTAACACCCTCGCTTTTCAAAACTTTAAAGAGCTATTTTGCAGCAGATTTTCTGATGCAATGGGACTTTTGATTTCTTGACTGCTGCTTCCATGGGTGTTGTTTGTGGAGCCAAGTAAAATGAAATCCTTGACGATTTCATCTTTTCTGCATTTATCATGATGTTGCTTATTGGTACAGTTGTGAGGATTTTTGTGTTCTTTATGTTGAGGTATAATCCGTACTGAAGGCTGTGCTTTTTGATCGTCATCAGTAAGTGCTTCAAGTCCCCTTCACCTTCAGCAAGCAAGGTCGTGTCATCAGTATAATGCAGATTGTTAATGAGTCTTTCTTCAGTCTTAATGCCCTGTTCTTCATACAATCCAGCTTATTGGATTACTTGTTCATCATACAGATTGAGTAAGTATGATTAAAGGATACAACCCTGACACACAACGTTCCTGACATTAAACACCGCAGTATCCCCTTGTTCTGTTTGAACCACTGCATCTTGATCTATGTACAGGTTCCTCGTGAGCACAATTAAGTGGTCGGAAATTCTTATTCTTTCAAATGTTATCCATAATTTGTTATGATCCACATAGTGGAATGCCATTGCATAGTCAATAAAACACAGGTAAACATCTTTCTTTTACTCTTTGACATCTTTCTGATCCATCTTGCAGCAGCAATGATATACCTCATTCTATTTCCTTCTCTGAATGCAGCTTGAATTTCTGGCAGCTCCCTGTTGATATACTGTTGCAGCAGCTTTTGAATGAATTCCAGGTAATATTTATAATATTGTTTGATAATTTCCTCATTCTGTTGGATCATCTTTCTTGGAAATAGGCATAAATTGGATCTCTTCCAGTCAATTGGGCTAGAAGCTGGCTTCCAATCTTCTTGGCATAGTCGAATGAGCATTTCCAGTGTTGCATCCATTTGTTGAAACATCTTAATTGGTATTCTGTCATCTCCTGGAGCCTTGTTTTTCACCAAAGACTTCAGTACGGCTTGAACTTCTTCCTTCAGTACCATTGGGTGCTGACCGTATGCTACCTCCTGAAATGGTTGAATGTCACCCAATTCTTTTTGGTATAGTGACTCTGTGTATTCCTTCCATCTTCTTTTAATGCTTCCTGAGTCATTTAATATTTTCCCCGAAGAATCCTTCAGTATTGCAACTCCAGGCTTGAATTTTTTCTTCAGTTCTTTCAGCTTCAGAAATGCTAAGTGTGTTCTTCCATTTGGTTTTCTACCTCCAGGTCTTAGCACAAGTCATTATGATGCTCTGCTTTGACTCCTTCAGCTGTCCTTTGAAATCTTCTATTTAGCTCTTTTACTTAGTCATTTCTCACTTTCCCTGTAGCAACTCAATGTTCAAAGGTAAGTTTCAAAGTCCCTTCTGACATCCATTTTGGAATTTTCCTTGTTTCCTCTCTTTTTAATGACCTCTTGCTTTCTTTACATATGATGTCCTTGATGGCATTCCACAACTTGTCTGGTCTTCCGACATTAGTGTTCAGCTCGTCAAATCTGTTGCTGAGATGGTTCAGAAAGAATTGCTCAAAGTCATACTTTTGCTCTTGTGGACTTGTTCTAGTTTCCTTCAGTTTCAACCTGAACTAGTATATGAGCAATTGATGGTCTGTTCCACAGTCGGTCCCTGGCCTTGTTGTGACTGATGATACTGAGCTTTTCCATTGACTCTTTCCACAGATGTAGTTGATTTGATTCCTGTGTATTCCATCTGGTAAGGTCCATGTATATAGTCTCCATTTAGGTTGGTGAAAAAAAACATATTTGCAGGGAAGAAGTTGTTGGTCTTGCAAGTTTCTATCATGTGATCTCTGGCATTGTTTGTATCAACAAGGCCATATTTTCCAACCACTAATTATTTTTCTTTGTTTCTGGCTTTCGGGTTCCAGTTACTATTAATTATCAATGCATCCTGATTGCATGTTTGATCAATTTCAGACTGCAGAAGTTGGTAAAAATCTTTTATTTCTTCATCTTTGGCCTTAGTGGCTGATGTGTAAATTTGAATAATAGTCACGTTCAGTGGTCTTCCTTGTAGGCTTATGGATAGTATTCTCTCACTAACAGCACTGTACTTCAGGATAGATCTTGAAATGTTCTTTTTGACGATGAATGCCATTCCACTTCAAGTTGTCATTCTGAAAAGTAGACCATATGATTGTCCTATTCAAAATGGCCAATACCAGTCCAGTTCAGTTCATTAATGCCTAGTATATCAATGTTTATGCATTCCATTTCTTTTTTTTTTTTTTTTTTAAATTTTTATTAAGCTTCAAGTGAACATTTACCATTCCAATCAGTCTGTCACATGTAGGTTTACATACATCTTACTCCCTTCTCCCACTTGCTCTCCCCCTGTTGAGTCAGCCCTTACAGTCTCTCGTTTCGTGCCAATTTTACCTTCTTCCCTCTCTCTCTATCTTCCCATCCCCCCTCCAGTCAAGAGTTGCCAACACACTCTCCAGTGTCCACCTGATTTAATTAGCTCACTCTTCATCAGTATCTCTCTCCCCCCCACTGACCAGTCCTTTTCATGCCTGATGATTTGTCTTCGGGGTTGGTTCCTGTCCTGTGCCATCAGAAGTTCTGGGGAGCATTGTCTCTGGGATTCCTCTAGTTGCAATCATACCATTAGGTGTGGTCTTTTAATGAGAATTTGGGGTCTGTATCCCATTGGTCTCCTGCTCCCTCAGGAGTTGTCTCTTGTGCTCCCTGACAGGGCAGACATCGATTGTGGCCGGGCACCAACTTGTTCTTCTGGTCTCAGGATATTGTAGGTCTCTGGTTCAAGTGGCCCTTTCTGTCTCTTGGGTTCTTAGTTGTCGTGTGACCTTGGTGTTCTTCCTTTGCCTTTGCTCCCGGTGGGTTGAGACCAATTAATGTATTTTAGATGGCTGCTTGTTGGCATTTAGGACCCCAGGTGCCACAATTCAAAGTGGGATGCAGAGTGTTTTCATAATAGAATTGTTTTGCCCATTGATTTAGAAGTCCTCTCAAACCAAGTTCCCCAGACCCCAGCCCCTGCTTCGCTATCCTTTGAAGCTTTCATTTTATCTCGGAAACCTCTTTACTTTTAATCCTGTCCAATTAGGCTGACCTTCCTTGTTTTGAGTGTTGTCTTTCCCTTCACCCAAAGCAGTTCCCATCTACAGATTGATCAATAAAAAGCCCTCTCCCTCCCTCCCTCCCTCCCTCCCCCCTTTGTAACCACAAAAGTATGTGTTCTTTTCCGTTTTTTCTATTTCTCAAGATCTTATAATAGTGGTCTTATACAATATTTGTCCTTTTGCAACTGACTCATTTCGCTCAGCATAATGCCTTCCAGATTCCTCCATGTTATGAAATGTTTCAGAGATTCGTCACTGTTCTTTATCGATGCGTAGTATTCCATTGTGTGAATATACCACAATTTATTTACCCATTCGTCCGTTGATGGACATCTTGGTTGCTTCCAGCTTTTTGCTATTGTAAACAGAGCTGCAATAAACATGGGTGTGCATATATCTGTTTGTGTGAAGGGTCTTGTATTTTTAGGGTATATTCCGAGGAGTGGGATTTCTGGGTTGTATGGTAGTTCTATTTCTAACTGTTTAAGATAACGCCAGATGGATTTCCACAGTGGTTGTACCATTTTACAATCCCACCAGCAGTGTATGAGAGTTCCAGTCTCTCCGCAGCCTCTCCAACATTTATTATTTTGTGATTTTTGAATTAATGCCAGTCTAGTTGGTGTCAGATGGAATCTCATCGTAGTTTTAATTTGCATTTCTCTAATGACTAATGATCGAGAGCATTTTCTCATGTATCTGTTGGCTGCCTGAATATCTTCTTTAGTGAAATGTGTGTTCACATCCTTTGCCCACTTCTTGATTGGGTTGTTTGTCTTTTTGTGGTTGAGTTTTGACAGAATCATGTAGATTTTAGAGATCAGGCGCTGGTCTGAGATGTCATAGCTGAATATTCTTTCCCAGTCTGTAGGTGGTCTTTTTACTCTTTTGGTGAAGTCTTTAGATGAGCATAGGTGTTTGATTTTTAGGAGCTCCCAGTTATCGGGTTTCTCTTCATCATTTTTGGTAATGTTTTGTATTCTGTTTATGCCCTGTATTAGCGCTCCTAGGGTAGATCCTATTTTTTCTTCCAAGATTTTTATCGTTTTAGTCTTTATGTTTAGGTCTTTGATCCACTTGGAGTTAGTTTTTGTGCATGGTGTGAGGTATGGGTCCTGTTTCATTCTTTTGCAAATGGATATCCAGGTATGCCAGCACCATTTGTTAAAAAGACTATTATTTCCCCAATTGACTGACACTGGTCCTTTGTCAAATATCAGCTGCTCATACGTGGATGGATTTATATCTGGATTCTCAATTCTGTTCCATTGGTCTATGTGCCTGTTGTTGTACCAGTACCAGGCTGTTTTGACTACTGTAGCTATATAATAGGTTCTGAAATCAGGTAGGGTGAGGCCTCCCACTTTCTTCTTCTTTTTCAGTAATGTTTTGCTTATCCGGGGATTCTTTCCTTTCCATATGAAATTAGTGATTTGTTTCTCTATTCCCTTAAAGTATGACATTGGTATTTGGATTGGAAGTGCGTTGTATGTATAAATGGCTTTTGGTAGAATAGACATTTTTACTATGTTGAGTCTTCCTATCCATGAGCAGGGTATGTTTTTCCATTTAAGCGTGTCCTTTTGAATTTCTTGTAGCAGAGTTTTATAGTTTTCTTTGTATAGGTCTTTTACATCCTTGGTAAGATTTATTCCTAAGTATTTTATCTTCTTGGGGGCTACTGTGAATGGTATTGATTTGGTTATTTCCTCTTCGGTGTTCTTTTTGTTGATGTAGAGGAATCCAAGTGATTTTTGTATGTTTATTTTATATCCTGAGACTCTTCCAAACTCTTCTATTAGTTTCAGTAGTTTTCTGGAGGATTTCTTAGGGTTTTCCATGTATACGATCATGTCATCTGCAAATAGTGATAGCTTTACTTCCTCCTTACCAATCTGAATACCCTTTATTTCTTTGTCTAGCCTAATTGCCCTGGCTAGGACTTCAAGTACGATGTTGAATAAGAGCGGTGATAAAGGGCATCCTTGTCTGGTTCCCATTCTCAAGGGAAATGCTTTCAGGTTCTCTCCATTTAGAGTGATATTGGCCGTTGGCTTTGCATATATGCCCTTTATTATGTTGAGGAATTTTCCTTCAATTCCTATTTTGGTGAGAGTTTTTATCATAAATGGGTGTTGGACTTTGTCAAATGCCTTTTCTGCATCAATTGATAAGATCATGTGGTTTTTGTCTTTTGTTTTATTTATGTGATGGATTACATTAATGGTTTTTCTGATATTAAACCAGCCTTGCATACCTGGTATAAATCCCACTTGATCAGGGTGAATTATTTTTTTGATGTGTTGTTGGATTCTATTGGCTAGAATTTTATTAAGGATTTTTGCATCTATGTTCATGAGGGATATAGGTCTAAAATTTTCTTTTTTTGTAATGTCTTTACCTGGTTTTGGTATCAGGGAGATGGTAGCTTCATAGAATGAGTTGGATAGTATTCCGTCTTTTTCTATACTTTGAAATACCTTCAATAGTAATGGTGTTAAGTCTTCTCTGAAGGTTTGGTAGAACTCTGCAGTGAAGCCATCTGGGCCAGGACTTTTTTTTGTTGGGAGTTTTTTGATTACCATTTCAATCTCTTTTTTTGTTATGGGTCTATTTAGTTGTTCTACTTCTGTATGTGTTAGTTTAGGTAAGTAGTGTTGTTCCAAGAATTTATCCATTTCTTCTAGGTTGTCAAATTTGTTAGAGTACAATTTTATGTAGTAATCTGATATGATTCTTTTGATTTCATTTGGTTCTGTTGTGATGTGGTCCTTCTCGTTTCTTATTCGGGTTATTTGTTTCCTTTCCTGTTTTTCTTTAGTCAGTCTAGCCAATGGTTTATCAATTTTGTTAATTTTTTCAAAGAACCAGCTTTTGGCTTTGTTAATTCTTTCAATTGTTTTTCTGTTCTCTAATTCATTTAGTTCAGCTCTCATTTTTATTATTTGTTTTCTTCGGGTGCCTGATGGATTCTTTTGTTGCTCACTTTCTATTTGCTCAAGTTGTCGGGACAGTTCTCTGATTTTGGCTCTTTCTTCTTTTTGTATGTGTGCATTTATCGATATAAATTGGCCTCTGAGCACTGCTTTTGCTGTGTCCCAGAGGTTTTGATAGGAAGTATTTTCATTCTCGTTGCTTTCTAAGAATTTCCTTATTCCCTCCTTGATGTCTTCTATAACCCAGTCTTTTTTCAGGAGGGTATTGTTCATTTTCCAAGTATTTGATTTCTTTTCCCTAGTTTTTCTGTTATTGATTTCTAGCTTCATTGCCTTGTGGTCTGAGAAGATGCTTTGTAATATTTCGATGTTTTGGATTCTGCAAAGATTTGTTTTATGCCCTAATATGTGGTCTATTCTAGAGAATGTTCCATGTGCGCTAGAAAAAAAAGTATATTTTGCAGCAGTTGGGTGGAGAGTTCTGTATAAGTCAATGAGGTCAAGTTGGTTGATTGTTGTAAGTAGGTCTTCCGTGTCTCTATTGAGCTTCTTACTGGATGTCCTGTCCTTCTCCGAAAGTGGTGTGTTGAAGTCTCCTACTATATATGTGGAGGTGTCTATCTCACTTTTCAATTCTGTTAAAATTTGATTTATGTATCTTGCAGCCCTGTCATTAGGTGCGTAAATATTTAATATGGTTATGTCTTCCTGATCAATTGTCCCTTTTATCATTATATAGTGTCCTTCTTTATCCTTTGTGGCGGATTTAAGTCTAAAGTCTATTTTGTCAGAAATTAATATTGCTACTCCTCTTCTTTTTTGCTTATTGTTTGCTTGATATATTTTTTTCCATCCTTTGAGTTTTAGTTTGTTTGTGTCTCTAAGTCTAAGGTGTGTCTCTTGTAGGCAGCATATAGATGGATCGTGTTTTTTTATCCAGTCCGTGACTCTCTGTCTCTTTATTGGTGCATTTAGTCCATTTACATTCAGCGTAATTATAGATAAGTAAGTTTTTAGTGCTGTCATTTTGATGCCTTTTTATGTGTGTTGTTGGCCATTTCATTTTTCCACATGCTTTTTTGTGCTGAGACGTTTTTCTTAGTAGCTTGTGAGATCCTCATTTTCATAATGTTTAACTTTGTGTTTATTGAGTCGTTACGTTTTTCTTGGCTTTTTTCTTGAGTTATGGAATTGATATTCCTTTTTGTGGTTACCTTTTTATTTACCTCTATTTTTCTAAGTAAAAACCTAACTTGTATCCTTCTATTTCGCCTTGTATCACTCTCCATCTGGCAGTTCAATGCCTCCTATATTTAGTCCCTCTTTTTGATTATTTTGATCGTTTAGCTATTGATTTCCATGATTTCCTGTTGTGTGTATTATTTTGTTTATTTATTTATTTTTTAGAATTAGTCTTAATTTGTTTGTTTTTGTGCTTTCCCTGTTTGAGTTGCGTTGATATCAGGACGTTCTGTTTTGTGACCTTGTATTGTGCTGGTACCTGATATTATTGGTCATCAGGCCAAACAATCTCCTTTAGCATTTCTTGCAGTCTTGGTTTAGTTTTTGCAAATTCTCTAAACTTGTGTTTATCTGTAAATATCTTAATTTCTCCTTCATATTTCAGAGAGAGTTTTGCTGGATATATGATCCTTGGTTGGCAGTTTTTCTCGTTTAGTGCTCTGTATATGTCGTCCCATTCCCTTCTTGCCTGCATGGTTTCTGCTGAGTAGTCTGAACTTATTCTTATTGATTCTCCCTTGAAGGAAACCTTTCTTTTCTCCCTGGCTGCTTTTAAAATTTTCTGTTTGTCTTTGGTTTTGGCAAGTTTGACGATGATATGTCTTGGTGTTTTTCTTTTTGGATCAATCTTAAATGGGGTTCGATGAGCATCTTGGATAGATATCCTTTCTTCTTTCATGATGTCAGGGAAGTTTTGTGTCAGGAGTTCTTCAACTATTTTCTCTGTGTTTTCTGTCCCCCCTCCCTGTTCTGGGACTCCAATCACTCGCAAGTTATCCTTCTTGATAGAGTCCCACATGATTCTTAGGGTTTCTTCATTTTTTTTAATTCTTTTATCTGATTTTTTTCCAGCTATGTTGGTGTTGTTTCCCTGGTCCTCCAGAAGTCCCAGTCTACATTCTAATTGCTCGAGTCTGCTCCTCTGACTTTCTATTGCATTGTCAAATTCTGTAATTTTATTGTTAATCTTTTGGATTTCTACATGCTGTCTCTCTATGGATTCTTGCAACTTGTTAATTTTTCCACTATGTTCTTGAATAATCTTTTTGAGTTCTTCAACAGTTTTATCAGTGTGTTCCTTGGCTTTTTCTGCAGTTATCCTAATTTCATTTGTGATATCTTTAAGCATTCTGTAAATTAGTTTTTTATATTCTGTATCTGATAATTCCAGGATTGTATCTTCATTTGGGAAAGATTTTGATTCTTTTGTTTGGGGGGTTGGAGAAGCTGTCATGGTCTGTTTCTTTATGTGGTTTGATATGGACTGCTGTCTCCGAGCCATCACTGGGAAACTAGATTTTCCAAGTAGTCAGCTAAAAAAAAATGCAGTCAGATCCCTATCTGAATTCTCTCTCTGGCTCCGGGTATTCGGATGTTAATGGGGTCGCCTGGGGAGGGTGGGGGAGGGATCTGAGAGCTAGGAGTGTAGCACCACAGAATATAGAGCTGAACACCACGTTCACGCTCCGCCCCCGTTCGCCAAAATCCGGGCTGGACGGGTCCCTGGCTAGGACACTGCTTTCCTTGCTCGGAAACCAGTCCCTTCCTCCTGGGGACTTCCTCCGGTGCGCGGCACCGCTCGTGGGCACTGGGTGGGCGTTTCCCGCACGAACGGGTGGGCCCGCCCCCAGGGTCTATTCAGGCGATTATAATTAGATCCCGCGGTCACGCCCCGCCTGTGCGCACGCCCAAATCCCAGCGGGATGACTTCCGGGTTGAGACGCTGCTTTCCCTGTTCGGGAACCAGTCACTTCCTCCCCGGGACTTCTCCTTCCGGAGCGCCACACCTCTCGCGCGAACTGGGTTGGCGTCACCTGCACGGCCAGGTGGGCCCGCCCCCTGGGTCAATTCAGGGCAATAAAAATGGACTCCGTGCTCACGCCCCGCTCGTGCGCGCGCCCAAGCCCCGGCAGGACGGAACCCCGTCTGGGACGCTACTTTCTGCGCTTCGGGACCAATCAGTTCCTCCGCACGGCCAGGTGGGCCCGCCCCCTGGGTCAATTCAGGGCAATAAAAATGGACTCCGTGCTCACGGCCCGCTCTTGCGCGCGCCCAAGCCCCAGCAGGGCGGCACTCTGGGACGCTACTTTCTGCGCTTTGGGACCAATCAGTTCCTCCCGGGGACTTCTCCTTCCAGTGTGCCACACCTCTCGCGCAAACTGGGAGGGCGTCACTCGCACGACCAGGTGGTCCCGCCCTCTGGGTCAATTCAGGGTAATAAAAATGGACCCCGCGCTCATGCCCCGCCCGCGCGCGCGCGCGCATGCCCAGATCGCAGCGGAATGGCTCCCCGTCTGGGATGCTGCTTTCCCTGTTTTGAGACCAGACACCTCCGGGGATTTCTCCCTCTGGTGTGCCGTGCCACACGCGCGGACTGGGTGCGCGTCCTCCCGCACGAACGCGTGGGCCCCGCCCTGGGGTCACTCCAGGGAAACACAGCTGACCCCCCCCCCCCGCGCGCGCCCCGTCGGCTTCTCGCCTAACTCCCGGCGGACGGCACGGCACCCCAGCTGGGACGCTGTTCTCCCCCCTCTCAGATCAGTCACTGCCTCCCGGGTGTTTCCATTTCTTTTTTGACGGTTTCCAATTTTCCTTGATTTGTACTTTGGACATTCCAGGTTCTGTTTGCAGCTGTTTCTTCTCATTTTGAGTCATGTCACATCAGCAAATGAAGGTCCCAAAAGCTTGGTTCCATCTACGTCATTAACGTCGACTCTACTCTGAGGAGATAGCTCTTCCCCTGTTGTCTTTTAAGCGCCTTCCAACATGAGAGACTCAACTTCTGGTGCTGTATCAGACAAAGTTCCGCAGCTACTCAAAAGGTTTTCAGTGGCTACTTCTTTTCAGAAGTAGACTGTGGGGCCCTTCTTCCTAGTCTCTCTTAGTCTGGAAGCTCAGCTGAAACTTATCTGCCATGGGTTACCCTGCTGGCATTTGAAAACTGACAGCATTGCTTCCAGCATCACAGTAACAAGCAAGTTCCCACAGCATGACAAACTGACAGACACTTGTGGGTTAATAATGATAGAAATAATAAAAAAGATAAAATAACAGAGTTGGTGAGGATGTGTAGATATTTCTGGTGGCAATATAAAGTGGAAGTAGGACTCTCTTTATGTGTCGGGGCCAGAGCTGAGGAAATCTGAACACAAACTCCCCAGGTGGATCACTGGGAGTGATGTTATGTTAGGCCATTTATACTTCCACCCCTTGTTTTCTGGAGCCAGGTATTCTACATGTTGGGAACACGGAACATTACGATTGTCATCAATTTACAGCATATACTAAATCAAATCCCACCTTGGTGACATCAGGTCGATTCCAACTCTTAGTGACACTATAGGACACAGTAGAAAGGTCCCATAGGGTTTCCGAGGCTGTAATGTTTACAGAAGCAGACTGACACATTTTTTTCTGCAGAGTGGCTGAAGGGTTCAAATCACCAACCTTTTGATTAGCAGCTGCTCTGTTATCAACTGTACCACCAGGGCTTCTTCAGTGTATACACCATCCTGAAAATTAGGTAGTCATAACTGCCTATGTATTCAAATGTGGCACTATATATGATGATTATCTTTAAAATTAATCACTTTCCCATACTACCACTATTTTTTTTTTTTAATTCTCCTGAACTCCATATTGACTGTAGGCTATGCTTTATCTCTCTCCTTCCCTTTCCTTACAAGCTTTTGCAAAATAGGTCTTTACCTGCCACCTACATTTCTTCAAGACTCAATCAGTCTTCAAGCACCCCGCCTGAATTATTTCTGTCCCTGCCCCTTTATTTAGAGAGCCAGGAAATAAATGGAGCCCTCTCTAAGACCAACGAAGTTTTCATGTCACTAAGCGCATGTCAAGGGATATTTTTCAGTCCTTGTCTTATCAGTTCTTTAAGAGCATTAAAACAGTCGACCAACTTGCTTTTCTTCAGATAGAATCTGTTTGCCTCCATAACCTTGAGGACACCGAGTGTTCCATAAATCACCAAATGTTCTTTAGGGCAAACACTTCCCAAGGCGGGATTTCACTCGAAGAAAGAAGGTTCCTAGTATTGGTTCCTTGTAGCAGTTAACTTTCGTTAAGGGACAGCTTGTTTCTTTAAAATGAAACTAAAGATAGAGAAATTTCTCTCTGGAGGAAATAAATCCATCTCACAAACCCCTCACCTGACGCTGCTGCCTACAAAGAGACAAAATTGGCAGAAAAATTTTCATTTTATGTTTTTTGAGATTGGCTGTTAACCCAAAGGTCCAATCCACGAGCTGCTCCTTGGAAGCCCTCTGATGCAATATCACTCTGTCCTGTAAGGTCGCTAGGAGTCCGAATCGGCTTGAAGGCAATGTTTTGTTTTGTTTTGTTTTGTTTTGTACCCATGGGAGGTGAATTGTTTGGAGAGTGAAAGGAGAATAGAACAAGTTATTTAATGAAGAGCTCTAAGATTCAACCTGGGAGACTCTGGAAACTTTAAACATGTCCTCATTGCACCTCACCCTGTAAATATTTGATCCCAGCCTTGGTGAAAACCAAATTGGGCTTCTCAGAGACAGACCATGGAGAAGAGAAACTTCTTCAGTGATAGCATCAGAAAGAGTTAGTGTGTCCCCTTCAGGGCTGGTGGAATAAGAAGGAAAAGAGGAAAAAAAGTGTGAGGCTCATCTCTCTGGTAAGGACACTGAAACCTTCCATACTTTGCTTAGGAATGTGAGCTCTCTGTACTTTGAATGCAGTTTAGTTTCCACTGTAGCCTGTCTTTTCCAGCTCTCATGTTTCTTCTTTGTCTTTCTGGAATCTAGAGCCTCTCTCCAAGAAGAGTTAGAAATGGCCATTGCTTGAATGTATAATTCTCGGAAGAAACTCTGATTCAACCAGCTATGACACTTTATCTTATCTCTCTCATCAAACATCACTTCTCCAATCTCTTTTATAAGTTATGGATTGCTGTTAGATTTCTTACATCCAGTAATTTATCCATTACCTACTCAAAGAAAATCTATTATAAGGGAGGTATTGTCTATTTTGTTCCAAATATGTTTCAGTTTTTCTGTATATTCCCTAAGTATTTTTGCTTAAATAAAAAGTTACTGGTTTCCTAATATTTCTTTAATACTCTGCCAACTTACTGATAGCACTTAAAAGTTCTATTTGTATGCTATTTCTCCTTAGTGTCTTCAATATCATCTACAAATAGTATAATTATTTGGAGTTTTAGTACTCAGACCCATTTCCTTTTCTCATCTTAAATAATAAAGGAGAATGATTAAGTGGGATTAGATTGCATTGTCTTATTCATGAATTTAGTAGAAATATTTTAGTGTTTTAATGTAGATTATCCTGTTGGCTGTGGTATTCAAACTGCCATTCCATATTGAGTTAAGGCAATGGTGAGCAAACAAATTTACAACCTCTGCCACAGGAGTAAACATAAAATTTCCCATGAAAGAGGCACATCCAGGAATAGTACTGGATGCTCTAATTGTGGGCCTCACAAGCTCTGTCCTTCCTACACTTCATCCTCTGCTCTCTATCTCACTGACCTCTTTAATCTCTTCCATTACCAAGCTCACTGCCCCACAGGGAATTAAGCCTTCTGTTTTTTCAATCTTTAGTGCTTGTCCTTTCCTTACGTTCTCTGACTTACAATCATCTACTCTTCTTCTGTCAGCGAAAAGTCCTGTTTCAGAGAAGCCTTTCAAATGCATATGCCCAGACTGTCTGTCCTCAGTGATTTTTTTCTCTTTTTAATTAATTTCCATTCTTTATGCATGAATAATACTGTTTTTCTTTTTTTGAAAATATAAACATTTATTTCCTAATCTAAGTTTGACTTTTAATTTTCCTTGGTATAATTTGCTCTATACAAGTGTTTAATATTTTAATCTAATCTATCCATTGTACACTTTGTAATAAACCCCACTGATTTTAGTGCAACACATCCTCTTTCAAGAGCATGTACACATGAGCACACACATGCTTTGCATTTGATTTTAATGGTTGTGTGCTTTTGTTTCCTCCCTTTATTTACAGAGTCCACATGGCCTTTCCTGTTTTTAGAAGAATCCATCTGGCAGGTGGTTTCTACAATAGGGAGCCATAGTGATCTTCCCTAATTGGAATTGCTGCATGGAGGCCAAAAGAGGTAACAGACTTGTGTTTATAATGATCACAATTCCATCCTTGATGGCTGCCCTAGTTTAAAGGGGATATTGATAAATGATAGATATGCAAGACAGATTTATTGTGACAATAAAAACAGAAAATCACAATTATCAAGTGTCTACTCTATCACAGGCACCATACTAGAAAAATGACATGCTTCATCTCATTTAATTCACTCATCAATCTCATTATGTAGGGAATACTTATAGCTCTCCTTGGAGAAGTGAGTTATCTACAGCTAAGAGTGATAAGTAACTTTCTCATGGTCACATAGGTAGTAAGTTGGTAGAGCCAAAATTCTATTCCAGGCAGTAAGATTCAAACACTCATTTTTGAAATCACAGCTTTATACTGTAGCTTGGGAGAATTATGTATCTAAAATATTGTCATAAAAGGAACATAATAATAATAATAGTTATTATTAGTTGGTAGTCCTTTTAGCACAGTGGTTAAGCGCTAAGCTGCTAATCGAAAGTTAGGCAGCTGGAACCCACCAGCCACTCTGTGGGAGAAAGATGAGGCACTCTTCTTCCATAAAGATAACAGCCTTGCAAACCCTATGGAGAAGTTGTACTCTGTCACATAGGGTTGCATTGCATTGGAATCGACTGAACGGCAGTGGTTTTTTTTTTTGGCATTATTAATTGAGATCATCCTGTTCACAAAGGCATTTATTTCTAAACCTCAAAAAGAAGGTAATAGTATTAACTTGATTTTTAAAACAGAAAAAAAAGGCACCAAGAGTTAACTGTCAAATCAGTAGGATGTGACAGGTCACATTTAAGACATGATTTTCAACTCAGATGATCTTTATTCCACTGACATAGAGCTACCAGAAAGAAGAGGGTATGGGGATTGTCACAGAAAGTACATACCTGAGAGTTTATACAGCATGTTTTCAATTAGCTTGGAACGGTCATGTCAAAGAAGAAATTGGTTTATGTGTATAGATTTAGGTAGGAAAATTAGGACTAGAGCAAGAAAACTAAAAAGAGAGAGATTTTTGCTAAAGTGTCTAAATAATTATATACATTTAAAATACAATAGTGCTACCTGTGACTGAGAGAGTCCCTGTCAGTGGAAGGATGCATATACAAAATACAGGAAGTGCTGTAAAGCTGATGAGTAGCTGAGAAGTTAGTTGGCTGTTCACTGAATGTTGTTTTTACTTTCTCCAGACTACACACTGGTTAAATGGAAGCAGGAAACCAAACAAAATTTTCAGAATTCTTCCTGATGGGCCTCTCAGAGGATTCTGAACTTCAGCCCCTCTTCTTTGGACTCTTCCTGTCCATGTACCTGGTCGCTGTACTTGGGAGCCTGTTCACCATTCTGGCTGTCAGCTCTGACACCCACCTCCATAGCCCCATGTACTTCTTCCTCTCCAACCTGTCCTTTGTTGACATCTGTTTCATCACCACCACGGTCCCAAAGATGCTGGTGAACATCCAGACACAGAGCAAAGTCATCTCCTATACAGGATGCCTCACTCAGGTGTATTTTTTCATAATTTTTTTCTGGACTGGACAATTTTCTCCTGTCCTTGATGGCTTATGACCGGTTTGTGGCCATCTGTCACCCCCTGCACTATACAGTCATCATGAAGCCCCAGCTTTGTGTCTTGTTGGTTTTGATGTCTTGGGCCATCATTTTCTGGGCCTCTCTGCTTCATATTCTACTGATAACACAGTTGAAATTCTGTATACGCACTGAAATTCCACATTTCTTCTGTGAACTGGCTCAGATTATCAAATTGGCCTGTTCTGATACCATCATCAATAACATCTTTTTATATGTGGCAACTGTCCTGCTGGGTGTGTTTCCCCTCTCAGGGGTCCTCTTCTCTTATTCTCAGATTGTCTATTCATTAATGAGCATGTCCTCTTCTGGGGGAAAATATAAGGCATTTTCAACCTGTGGGTCTCACCTCTCCGTGGTCGCCTTGTTCTATGGAACAGCCCTTGGGGTCTGCCTCAGTTCTACTGTGATCCGTGCTTCCCAGAGAAGCTCTATTGCCTCAGTGATGTAGACTGTGGTCACACCCATGCTGAACCCCTTCATATACAGCCTAAGGAATAAGGATATGAAGGGAGCCCTGGGAAGGATGCTTTGTAGAGCAGCCTCTTAACCATGATGATGGCCACTGGCCTCAGGGCTAAATGGAACTCATGGTCCGCAAAGCCAAATATCATGAATTTAAATATCCTGATTCTTTTTTCTTCCTCAAAAGACATGCGTCATTTCTTCCAATCTCAAAGCAACTATGATTTGCTTTCTACTTGCTATTTTACCACTTTTCCTCAACTCTTTCCTAAGTAAATCCTTTTAACTCTTCTTTCCTATATGCTGTCCATGATGTTTCTTCTTTGGTCAGCTTTCTTAGAGCCATTCCTGAAAATTCTAGGCTTAGATTTGCTTCATTAATCTTGTTTTGAGCAGGCGTGATTTCCCCAAGGGTTAATCTCCCAAACCTTGAGTCTTTCACCTTAATTTGGTTATGTGTGTGTTTTTCCCTGAAAGAAATAAAATTAAAATCATACAACAGGCATAACCAACTGCTTGTCACATCTGGACTGTGCTTATTGCTTTACACGTATGATTTTACCTAACCATGACAATATTTCTTCAAGATATATTTTCATTCACCCCTTTTTTTCAAAGGAAGTTTCTGAGATTGGGATGGATTCACACCCTGCAAACTATCATCGAGTTAATACTCCTAATTTTGCTATCCTACTTTTTATAAGAACCATAATGGGGTTTTAAAGTTCAAGTGTGGGAATCTAGTTTTGATAGATGGTTTTTTCAGATGATTCGTAGTAATATACTGCCTTGGAAAATATGAGATTCATTTTTTGTGGTCTTTTCTTGCTTTCTTTTCCCTTTCTTCTTCTTTACTTTCTCCCTTTTCTTATTTTATTTTACTTTTATGTCTCATTGTTGCAGTATTAAGATATATTCCCCAGGATCCTAAAACATATAGTAAGGGATACAATCGAAGAAGAGTTGTTCCCTCACATGGTTTAATTTTTTTTGGACTTTCTGGGGGTGTCATCAGGAATGGTAATGACACACTTGTGGAATACATTCAGAACTTCACTTTTTGAGAAGATTATTGGTAGAATTGAGTCTGTCTAGTGAATGGTGGAGTAGTAGATGCTTTCAATCAATGGGCCACCTGCATTCCCTGGGATCGTCTCACCATCTCTATTGCACATCTGTCTGACTGCCAATGGACTGCACCAGCTGGAACCGAATTTGTCATATGCATGGCGGCAGAAATGACCCAGCAATTATATATCTCCAGGGGCAGCCTTCATCGAGAGGTGTGGGGTATACCATCTCTACTTGGTGGTAATTCTGAGATGTGGGTTTTGCACATTTTCCAAAATTTTCCCAGAATGAAAACTCTCCTCCTTTACTGTGGTAGCTGACTTAATGCAAGCTTTATGGGATGTATTTTCTTCCCTGTGTCACTTTTCTTCTCTCCCATCTATTTCCTTTGCTCCTTCAGGTAAATCGCTTGCACTTGAATCCTGGTCTCAGTGACTGCTTGTGTGGGAAGGAAAACTAAGATAGTTGATAAAGACTGTGACGGATATTAAAGGAGTCATGAAAGGAACTGGGGACTTTGGGGCCAAAATAAAACTCCAAAGAAACAATTTACTAAAAAATCATAATTCGTTAGTGAGAAAAGACTTGGTTGATATGGCTTTAATTCACTTTGATTCCATGAAGTTTAATCAACTGTGTATTTATTGTCTCCTATGTACAAAGTGAGGAAAAGACCAGAGGGGTATAAAAAAAGGAAAGAAAAAAGATTTCAATTCTGAGTAGTAAGCATAATCATACTGATAGTTACTAGAATCTGTTATAAACAAAAGTAAATATTTTCAACTCACCTTGTATAAGCTTTCTCAAAAATTACTTTTAAAGCTTTATTGATGTATGATTTGCATACCATGAAATTAACCCATTGTTTAATCCAATGTTGTTGTTGATGTTAGGTGCCTGGAATCGGTTCCTACTCATAGCCATCCGATGTACCGCAGAATGAAACACTGCCCGGTCATGCGCCATCCTCACAATTGTTGTTATGCTCGAGCCTATTGTTGCAGCCACTGTGTCATTCCATCTTGTTGAGGGTCTTCCTCTTTTCCACTGACCTTGTGCTTTACCAAGCATGATGTCCTTCTCCAGAGACTGTTCCCTCCTGACAACATGTTCAAAGTATGTAAGACGAAGTCTCGCTATCCTTGTTTCTAAGGAGCATTTTGGTTGTACTTCTTGCAAGACAGATTTGTTCGTTCTTTTGGCAGTCCAAGGTATATTCAACATTCTTCACCAACACCACAGTTCAAAGGCATCAATTCTTCTTCATTCTTCCTTATTCATTGTGCACCTTTCACATGCATATGAGATGATTGAAAATACCATGGTTTGGGTCAGGTGCATCTTAGTCTTCAGGTGACATCTTTGCTTTTCAACACTGTAAAGAGGTCCTTTGCAACAGATTTGCCCAATGCAATGAGTCTTTTGATTTCTTGACTGGTGCTTCCATGGAAGTTGATTGTGGATCCAAGTAAAATAAAATCCTTGACAACTTCAGTCTCTTCTCTGCTTATCATGATGTGGCTTATTGGTACAGTTGTGAGAATTTTTATTTTCTTTGTGTTGAACTATAATCCATACTGAAGGCTGTGGTCTTTGATCTTCATTGGTAAGTGCTTCAAGTCCAATTCACTTTTATCAAGCAGGGTTGTGTCATCTGCATAACGCACATTGTTAATGAGTCTTCCTTTAATCCTAATGCCCCATTCTTCTTTATATAGTCCAGCTTCTCAGATTATTTGCTCAGCATACTGATTGAATAGGTATGGTGAAAGGATACAATGCAATGGTTTAATTATTGAGTTGTACTATCATCACCCCAATTCAGTTTTAGAGAGTCATGTACTGCAAAGACAGAGACATTGGGTCCGAGGGATCTTAGATTGTGTTGAATATGTGGCATCCCCAATGACATAGAAGTCAGGCAGTGCTCCAGGTCCATAAATATTTTAGAAAGCAATATTGTATATTTTTTTTCTAGTCTTCTCCAGTAATGACCTCCTTTCCATAACTGTATAGGAAATAGGTAGATAAGGAGAATTCCCTGATGCTCTATCTTCTTTTCTATTGAATGATTTATTAAAACAACTCCAGGAGTTCTGAATTTATCCTGTAAGACATGTACTTATCACTGGCATGGCACCCTAATAGTATTTGAAAAAAATTAGCCTATTCTTAAACATTTAATTAGAGTAGGAAGAGTATCTGTCCTATTTGTTTTATTTTCAATCTCTTTCAGCCTTAGGCTTCCAGGAGATTTACTAACACATTCATTTTATAGAAGCAATGTCTGTTGAGAATCTACTGTGTTTTATGTACTGGGGATAAAGTCATGAAGAAAAAATAGTTGCTGTTCTTATATAGCTTACATTCCAGTGGAGAAGAAAGAAAATGAACAAGTGAACCAACAAAAACATTTGAATTGTGGAATGTGATATGAAAAAAATAAGAAGCACCAAATGATGGAGAAAGACTGTTAGATTTATTTTGGATAATATTTTCAATACCATGACAAAATAAAAAAATGGCTGGGATGTTATAGATAATATTAGTAATTTTACTCCTCAACATTCTAGACCAGGGTTTCTCAACCTCAGCACTACTCACATCTTGGGTTGAATAATTCATTGGTGGGTGTCTTAAGACAGCTTCTCCAGAGAAGCAAAATAAATAAAGGATATAAATATATGTGTATAGAGAGATTTATATCAAGGAAATGACCCACAAGGTTGTAGAAGCTGTAATGTCCCAAGTCTGTGGGTAGGATTAGAGGCTTCTCCTGATGCGCATAGCTGCAGGGACTGGAAAACCCAAGGTCAGCAGGTTGGACAGCAGGGCTGTTGCTCACAGGCTGTAAATTTCGATGAATCCCAAGATCAGCAGGCAAGATTGGAGGTAAGCTGATAGCTCAAGTCCCAAGAACCTGAGGTCAGATGTTTAGGAGTTAGTTGCAGGATCTAGAATGAGTAAAAGCCCTGAGGGCTGTCAGAACATCTGCCCACACTCCATGCAGGCCACATGGCCAGGGAAACTCCCTTTCGACTGATTAGCTCCTCACAACTGTTCCAATCATGGCGGTGATCACAAATCAAATCTCAATAGGGAAGTGACCACAACAGTACACGACTGCCAAACACCGAGAATCACAGCCCCGCCAATTTGGCAGACAATCCTAACCATCACAGTCTACCCCTCGTCAACTTGGCACCTGTACACATGTCCTTAAACTATACATCATCTCTGAATAAAGACAATTATAAAGTCAAACGTGCACCTAGCATGATACAATGAACACACATACAACCAAAAAGCACTAGCCCTGTTTACCTCTTATATGTTATAAGTGAAAAAAACAAAAATATTTGATGCACACATAAAAAACAGTAATATGCAGAACAATTACAGTCACTGTTTCTGCAACTGATCACATGGCCATAACTGGTATTGAGAACTAGCGTCTTCCACCGTCTATGACCCATTCTGTGTTCACTTTGCCCTTAGTAAATACCTTAGCTAGTCATGGTTCTTTGCCTGGTGGGATGACCCAAACCTTCATTCCTGAAGGGTGTGGGCCATTAGTAGGCTTGTTGAAATTGGGTTGCTGTAGTTTTCCACTGACTTTAAAAACCAGGCATGGTAGTACTAAGTGCCCTAAGGAATCTGCTGCATACTGGACATAGTCTTCTTACCTCCATTATGTAACGTCAACCTGATTTTCTCTTGGTAATCAGGATCAGTCACACCAGCCAGTATAGTAACTCCCTTCTTTGCCTGTTGATCCAGAGGAATAAGGAGCCCAAAGGGGCCAGGTGGCATTCTTAGCTTCCAGTTGAGTGGAATCAGTGATGTGTCTCCAGGTGGGAGCATGCCTCCCTTTGGAACTAAGACCTCTAGACCTGCAGAGCATAAGGTGTCAGGGACAGGAAGTAAAAATCTTGTGAGTGTGTCACTAGGGGTAATAATGAGTGGTGCCACTCCCATTTCCACCTCTTGATTCCTGGACCCATGAATCCTGGCCATGGGAGATACAGCACCACATACTGGACACTGGTTTAGAGCCTATACAGCCTCCTGGAGGACATTGCCTCAACCCTGTAAGGTATTGACACCAAGCTGTTGCCGTAATTGTGTCCTTAGGAGGCCATTTCATCATTCTATCAAGCCGGCTGCTTCAGGATGGTGGTGAACGTGGTAAGACCAGTGAATTCCATGAATGTGGGCCAACTGCTGCACTTCATTTGCTGTGAAGTGTGTCCCTTGATCTGAGGCAATGCTATGCAGGATACCATGATGGTGCATAATGCATTCTGTAAGTCCATGGATGATAGTTTTGACAGAAGTATTGCATTCAGGGAAGGCAAATCCGTATCCCAAGTAAGTGTCTTTTCCACTAAGAAAAAATACTGCCCTTTCCACAGTGGAAGTGCTCCAATGTGATTAACTTGCCACCAGTTTGCTGGCTGATCACCTCGAGGGATGGTGCCATATCAGGGACTCAGTGTTGGTGTCTGCTGCTGGCAGATTGAGCACTCGGCAGTGGCTGTAGCCAAGTCAGCCTTGGTGAGTGGAAGTCCAAGTTGCTGGGTCCGTGCATAACCTCCATCCTGCTACCGTGGCTACTTTGTTCATGAGGCCATTAAGCAATGGTGGGAGTATCTGGGGAAAGAGGATGGACTGATTTCCACAGAAGGAGTCATCCTAATCACTGGGTTGTTAAAATCTTCCTCTGCAGAGTTCACCCTTTGTGACACGTGAGACACAAATATCTTCACTTCCTTGGCCCATTCAGAGAGGTCTATCCACATACATCTTCCCCATAGATAACCAAAACCCAAACCAAACCCAGTGCCATCGAGTCGATTCCAACTCATAGCGACCCTATAGGACGGAGTAGAACTGCCCCATAGAGTTTCCAAGGAGTGCCTGGTGGATTCAAACTGCTGACCCTTTGGTTAGCAGCCATAGCACTTAACCACTACGCCACCTGGGTTTCCTCCCCATAGATACTTGTGTCCAATTTTGCAATCATGTTTCTTCCAAGTTCCTGGCCATCCAGCAAAACCATTGGCCACAGCCCGTGAATCACTATAAAATCGCAAATCTGGCCATTTCTCCTTCCAAGCAAAGTGAACAGCCAGGTGTACTAATTAAAGCTCTGCCCATTGGGAGGATTTCCCTACACCACTGTCCTTCAGGGAGGTCCCAGAAAGTGCTGCCGTTGTCCACTTTCGAGTGGTGACTGAATATCGCTCAGAGCCATCTCTAAACAAAGCATGAGTTTTCTCTTGTTCAGTCAACTGATAATAAAGAACTCTCCATGAGGCCACAGGCACAGACTGGGAGATGGAAGGTAATGTGACAGGAGTGGAAGCCATGAGCATTTGGGCCACTTCCTCATATAATTTGCTTGTGCCTTCGGGTCCTGCTCAGGCCTGATCTCGTATACTCCACTTACATTTAATGATGGAGTGCTGCTGTGCATGTCTAACTTTATGATTTTTCTGTGTCAGACAACACCCAGTTCATAAGGGGCAGCTCAGGCTGCATGGTGACTTGGTGTCCCATAGTTAAGCATTCAGTCTCTACTGAGGCCCAGTAATAAGCCAAAAGCTGTTTATTAAAAGGACAGTAGTTATCTGCAGAGGATGACAGGGCTTTGCCTCAAAATCCTAAGGGTCTGCACTGTGATTCACCAGCAGGGGTCTGTCAAAGACTCCAAACAGCTTCTCTTGCTGCCATCGTCACTTCAAGCACCATTGGATCAGCCAGATCATATGGCCCAAGTAGCAGAGCAGCTTGCACAGCATCCTGAACGTGTTGTAGCACCTTCTCCTGTTCTGGGCACCAATCAAAACTAACAGCTTTTTGAGTCACTCAGTGAATAGACTGGAGTAGCACACCCAAATGAAGAATATGCTGCTCCAAAATTTAAAGAAGCCCACTAGGTGTTGTGCATCCTTTTTAGTTCTGGGAGAAGCCACATGCAATAAACTTTTCTTCACTTTAGAAGGAATATCTCAATATTCCCTACACGACTGGACCCCTAATAATTTTACTGAGGTGGAAGGTGCCTGAATTCTTGTGGGATTAATTTCCACACCCTAGCACACAAATGTTTTATTAATAAGTCCAGAGTCATTGACACTTCTTCCTTACTAGGTCCAATCAGCACAATGTCATCAATGTCATGGACCAGTGTGACATCTTGTGAAAGCGAAAGTTGATTGAGTTTCCTGTGGACTAAATTATGATGCAGGGCTGGAGAGCTGATGTAGCTGTGAGATAGGCAACTGAAGGTGTGTTAAAGGCGAACTGCTTCTGATGGTCCTTAAAAACAGATATGGAGAAAAAGGTATTTGTCAGATCAATAGCTACACACCAGGTATCAGGAGATGTATTAATTTGCTCAAGCAATGAGACTATATCTGGAATAGCAGCTAAAATTGAAGTCAACACCTGGATAAGTTTCTAACAATCCACTGTCACTCTCTGAGATCCATCTGTCTTTTGCACAAACCAAATAGGCAAGTTGAATGTGAATGTGGTGGGAATCACCGCCCCTGCATCCTTCAAGTCCTTAATAGTGGCATTAATGTCTGCAGTCCCTCCAGGAATGTGGCATTGCTTTTGGTTTATTGTTTTCCCAGGTAGTGGCAGGTCTAATGGCTCCCATCTGGCTTCTCCTACCGTAATAGCCCTTACTGCATCTGTCAGAAATCCAATGTGGCAGTTCTGCTAATTGCTGAGTGTATCTATTCCAGTTATGCATTCTGGAACTGGGGAAATCACTACAGGATGGGTTCAGGGACCCACAGAACCTACTGTCAGATGGACATAAGCTAAGACTCCATTAATAACCTGACCTCCCTATGCCCCCACTCTGACTGGTGGGCTACACTGACATTTTGAGTCTCCTGGATTTAGCGTCAAGTCAGAGCTATTATCAAGTAATCTCTGGAAAGTCTGATTATTTCCTTTTCCCAATCAATAGTCACTCTTGTGAAAGGCCATCGACCCCTTTGGGGAAGGCTGGGACAAAGGCTAACAGTATAAGCTTTTGACTGTGTATTGGAGTCCTTCCTCAAGGGGACCCAGCCTCTCCTTCAATCAAGGGGTTGTGGGTTTGTAAACTCTCTCAAGTGTGGGAATTGATTGAAGGGCGATGACTCTCTATTCTGGTGATTTGAGTTAGACTGCTGTTCACTTGACCTAGAATTCATCCAGTGATATAGATCAAATAAATGTTTACTAGATTTCCTATCTATCTCACTCCTTGGCCCACCATAACTACGTACCAAACACTGAAAGTTCATACAAGTCAGATTATTCTGATTACTGCTTTGACTCTGCTGGCCATTACAGTAACTCTGTCCACCTTTTCTTTATTTATTGAGTGCCGCCACTTGGCCCCTACCACCAAAGTGTCCAACCAGCCCCATTGTAATTAGGTGTCTTAATTCTGTTAGGGCAGTTCCCACTGTCACATGTGACTTACATAAAATAGCCATCACTGCAGTCTTCAAGAATGCTGGGGTTCCCTTCACAAAGTTGTTTCTCACAGCTGTGGTAAAAGGTGTGTCTTTTGCTTACTCAGTATGTGAGTTTGTGGATCTAAACTCATAAATCCACTCTAGCATGCTGATTTCCCTCAGCCTTTGGATACCTTCTACAGTACACCAAGGCAGTTCTGGCACTTCAACTTGATTTGCTGTAGGCCACCAAGTAATCCATGCTACATTGACTCAACCAAATAAACTATTAAATCCTTTTTTAACTTCTTGAGCTGAAACACTGAGTAAAGAATCTGTGCCTAGTGAACCCATAACAATTAAATCAGACTGATTCATTTTTATGTTCCTTATACCATTATTCACCATTATTCACACTGTTTATCTTCATTCCCACACATATTCCTCAGGTTTCTGTTTCTACATATTAGAAAAGTCAAGTGGTTCTTTTGGAGTGTAGCATACCTCCTCCTGGGTCACACTTTGCACTTCATCACTTGGGGCTCACTAGGGCTTAAGTCTAGTTATAGGTCTAGAAGCCTAAATCAGTGGGGAAATGTTTGAGGACATTCAGCATTGTCTTGTAAAGCGTCTGCCTCAGGCAATGTCCCAAGCAATAAGTCAACATGGGTGCCTTAGGTGCAGCTGGATTAATCTCAATAGCTGGAAGTGGAGGGGCTAATTGTTCTGTTGGAAGGAGTGATTGAGCAGAACTTACGGGCTCAGTGTCTCCAGCATCTTGATTATCTGCCCATATATCCCCATTCCAGGAATCAGGATCCCATTTCTTCCCAATCAATGCTCTCACTTTAACTTCAGACAACTCTCAATGTTGGCAGTTGAATTGGTGTTGCAATTCAGCCACTCTTACAATACGACTCTGCATTTGGTTTTTGGCAATATCAGCTCTGTTACTACAAGAAATAGGGCTTTCTTTCAAAGCACAAGTGGAAACTTTGAGGTCAGTTATGCAACCATTGAGCTTTGACTCCGAAACCCTAAGCTCATCTCTTTCTTTCACCAGTTTGTTTAGCAAAAGTAGGACCAACCACCTAGCTTCCTTATGCTTCTCATTATGACCAAATTGTAGAAAGGTATCATGCATGCAGTCACCTAGAACCTTGCCTTTCACCAATACCTGATCTGTTATTGGTGGTGGTATTTTGCATATTTGAATTGCCATCTCATGCCATGGATTAGCAGTGCCCTCTTTGCTACTGAAAGTAGAGTCGTCACATCTTTAGGAGTAATCAGACTTGAGAAGCAATTTAGAAAACTCATGCTTACAATTTTGTTTCTCTAGAAACACTCTCAGTACCAGATATCTTAGACTGTGTTCTCTAGAGAAGGAAAACCAATAAAGCGTATAAATATATATAGAGAGAGAGATTTATGTCAAGAGATTTATGTCACGTGGTTGTAGAGGCTGTAATCTTCCATGCCTATCAGTCAAGATAGAGGCTTCTCCTATTCACATAGCTGTAGGGACTGGCAAACCCAAGATCAGCAGGTTAGACAGCAAGGCTGTTGCTAACAGGCTGTAAATTTCGATGAATCCCAAGATTGGCAGGCAAGACCACAGGCAAGCTGATAGCTCAAGTCCCAAAAACCTGAGGTCAGATGTTTAGGAGTTAGTTGCAGGATCCAGAATGAGTAAAAGCTCCTGAGGGCTGTCAGAACATCTGCCCACACTCCATGCAGGCCACATGGCCAAGGAAAGTCCCCTTTGACTGATTGGCTACTCACAGCAGCTAGCATCATGGGAGTGATCACAAATCAAATCTCAATAGGGAAGTGACTGCGGCAGCACATGAATGCCAAACACTGAGAATCATGGCACAACCAAGTTCAAACACAATCTTAACCATCACAGTGGGGGCCTGTCCTGTTTATTGTAGGATGTTTAACAGCATCCCTGGCCTCTATCCACTACATTCCAACACTCTATCCCCCAATTGTGAGAACTCTAAATGTGTTCAGACCCTACCAATTGTCTCCTCTCAGGTGAAATAGCCCCAGTTGAGAACAACTGGCCTAGATGGTACAGGAGTTGATGCCTTTAACATTACAGGACATATGAAAAATAGGAAAAGCAACTATTAAGGGAGAATAAAACATCAGTTAATTATTGCAAGAGCTGAGTTAGTGGCGACTACAGAATACTTTACTGATGCTATTATTTCAATATATCAAGGAGTGTGTGGGGTCCTGGGAGACTTCTTTAAAGGCAAATTGTTACTGGAATAAGGTTCTTGCCTCTCGCTGGTCAAGAATGAGCAAGTAAGGCACGCAGCTTTCCACACGAGAAAAACTTTATTGAAGAGGCTTGCAAGTAGAGATGAGGAAGGCCTAGAGCAATGTTTACCCTCATCTCACAAAACAAAAGATGGGCCTGAGTTTTTAAAAGTTCTTGGGAGGGAAAAGATTCATGTTTATTCACAGGCATAGGCGGGGATATGTTAACTAAGGTGCAAGAGCAGCAGCTTTTCAAGATGGCTCCTGTCCTGGAGGCCTCTGGGATTGGTAGCAGGACTTATTATGGTGTGTCAGGCCTGCTCAGTCTCTCACTCCCTGGGTTCGATTCCCTGGCTGGGGCTGTAGCCCCTCACTGCCCCTGGTGGAAGTTCACACAGGGTCACAGGTGGATGTTCTGCGCATGTCCCTGGGCCTGGTTTTCTCCAGATGCTTCTGAAAGGCAACTTTAAAGAAGTTAATGGACTGTTTTTAGATACCCTGCCCCATCGTCCTGGGGAATGGCTTTGTTTCTGTGCCCTGGCCCTTTTCTGGTTACTTTGTAGATTTGTGGACACCTCTGTTCTCTATCTTACTAAGTCTCTAGGTTCCACTCTCAACCCGTATTAAACCAAAACCAAACCAAGCCCAGTGCCACCTAGTTGATTCCGACTCATAGCGATCCTATAGGACAGAGTAGAACTGCTCCATAGAGTTTCCAAGGAGTGCTTGGCGGATTTGAACTGCCGACCCTTTGGTTGGTAGCTCTACCACTTAACCACTATGCCACCAGGGTTTCCCAACCCCTATTACCTCCCCCTAGTTCTCTTTTACTTGCTTCTTCTCTAACCACACCAGTCTATTTGATATTTCTCAAACAGGCACCCTCCGATCTCAGGACCTTTTTTCCCTGTCTTAAGATGAGGGAACTTGTTTAATATCCAGGACAAAGATCTTGTTGACTGCAAGTGTTTGAACATACCAGATAAAGAAGGGATAATTAGAAGAAAGAAATTCATCTGTCTCCACAGCTACCTTCAGGGAGACAGAATTGGCAGAAAGTTTTCTATTATTCTCTTCACCCCAAGGGAACTGAGTTGTGTAAGGAGTAAAATGACAATAGAATAATTTCTTTAATAGGATGCTGTGAGGATTCAGCCCCTGAGTTCCTGGAAATTTAAAATTAGCTCCCACGGCCCCTAAAGCAAACTCTCCTGGACCTCTAGAGATGTGAGTTCGGCACTGTCTGCTTGGTATATTTTCCTGTACTTTCTGGGGAAAATCATTGTAGCAGAAAGAGCAAAGGCACCCAAGGGCTTCCATGATGCTACCTGAAAGTCAGTATATCCTAGTGAGGGCCATGTGCTGAAGAAGTAAACTGTGAAGGAAAAGCCTTTATTAGGCCCAAGCACCAGGGACAAAGACAAGAACAGTGGTTCTGAAGGTGTGGTCCCTGGACTAGCAGTATCAGCACCACCTAGGAGCTTCTTAGAAATGCAAATCTTTAGCCCACACCCCAGATCTACTGAGTATGAAATTCCACAGATGGGTGGGTCCCAGCCATTTGTGTTTTAGTAAACCCCCAGGTGAATCTTATCTCTCCTTTTTTTTTTTCTTTTAAAGTTATCAGTCAGGCCGTGGTTTTCTCGGTACCTTGTCAGGCTTATGAACAGGGGGCAATAAGTGTCACAGGTATGATGATGGAAGACTACATTTGTTGATGAGGCCTTGGGTTCAGAAAGGAGAAAGTTTTCATTATATCTTTGGAGAGAATTGGAAAAGACTTCCAGAGAGGGGGTGATGTTTGAACTGAAATCTTCAACAGTAATCTTTCCCTGGGTGGTTGGGGCATGGAACAGGTATTCCAAGGGTAGGAGGCTTTGTGAACAACTGGACATAGCATTCTGGAAAATGTAACCTGGTGTAGCTAGATGAAGAGGTCTCTTGTAGGTGGGGAGACGGGTGGTGTGGGGCAAAAGTGAATGTCAACCCAGCTAGGAAGAATTCACAGAACTCTTGGTGTCGTGAGGAGGGGGTCACTATTGACTACTCCAAATGATTCCTGTCTTTCCACAATGTCTTTATTAATTATTAAGCACACAGGTTCTTGGCCATCCCGGACGCCAGAGGCCTCAGTCATCAAAAGGGTAAGAGAAAGAGAGCAAGCAAGCTTACGGAAAACAAACTCCAAAGTCCAAAGTCTAAGGTCCAAAGTCCAGACACCTCTGTCACTCTTGACCACCTCATTGGGCTCAGGAGCACTATATCACACCTCTACCTCAGCAAGACTTTCATCAAGCTAGGGTAGCGCAGGGGTCAACTTCCCTTCAGACTGAGTGGAGGCCAGGGTGGCTCGAAGGCCAATCGCTTTTACTTCCAAACTCAGCTGGCTCTGGAACCTCGGTCAATCAACCTCTCCCACAGGGAGTCCTCTGGCAGATGAGGGGTCTCACAACGCCTCTCCACTGTCCAAAAGAGGGTGGCTCTGATATGCTCCGAGCGAACGTTAGTCTTGGTGTCTCTTCTGTTATACACATTGGGGCTCTCTGAGCTCTTTTGGTTGTTGTCGATAAGTACTTGTTTACGACTTAGCAGGAGCTCTTTGAGCCCGTTTCATTGATATTGTTATGTCCTTGTTTGTGACTTAGTTGGTCCCCGCTCTTCTGTTGATAAAGTTGTTTCCCTCCTCTAGGTTACATCATCTCATCTCCTTTCTTCACATGTTGTTTACTTCTTCATTTGCTTTCGGCTAGCCTGCTCTCCACATCTTGGGTCAACCCAGCTCTTGGCTCCTCCATTACAAAGGAGATTTCTACAGACCTTTTAGGCCAGTGGTTCTCAACTCCAGCTTCACATTAGAACCAGCCCCCAAGATTCTGATTCAATTGGTCTAAGGTGGGGACTGGACATTGTGACCCCCCGTGTTATACTGTAGAACTGCTCCATAGAGTTTTCTTCAGTTGACTTGGAATGACTGAACAACCACTAACAACAACAATCTTTACAGGAGCAGATTGTTAGGTCTTTCTTCTGTGGTGCCACTGGGTGGGTTTAAACTGCCAATGTTTTTTCTTCTTCTTTTTTATTGTGAGTTAGGTGAAAGTTTACAGCTCAAGTTAATTTCTCATACAAAAATTTGTACACATATTGTTTTGTGACATTAGTTGCAATATCCACCATGTGACAGCACACTCTCCCTTCCCACCCCGGGTTCCCTGTGTCCATTCAACCAGTTTCTGTCCTTTCCTGCCTTCTCATCCTGCCTCTGGACAGGAGCTGCCCATTTGGTCTCCTGTGTCCCATTGAAGGAAACCCTGGTGGCGTAGTGGTTAAGTGCTACGGCTGCTAACGAAAAGGTCAGCAGTTCGAATCCGCCAGGCCGTCCTTGGAAACTCTATGGGGCAGTATTCTGTCCTATAGGGCCTCTAAGGTGTCGGAATCGACTTGATGGCACTGGGTTTGTTTGTTTTTTGTTTTTGGTATCCCACTGAACTAAGAAGCACCCTCCTCCCATGTAGGTGAATCTTACCAAGCATAGCTGAACTTTGGGAACAACTGCCCTGGGAGTTTGCTAAAATGGATCAATGAAGGACTCACACAGGGCTGCATCTTCAGAGACCCAAGGGCTCTCCATCTCCCAATGTTTATCTACAAATAATGACACATTTGTTTTTGACATTATAATACTTATACACACTTTCTTTGTCATTATATTGCATTTGTTTGAATTAGCAGAACATTATTAAATACTTATCATTTCTAGCATTAGTCCTTTGAATATTCATTAATTGTCATTTCTTAATGCTTCCATGTTGAATGCTATCTCTCATTTAAAAATCAACATCCTTTATCATTTCAAAGATATATCCTTATTTTTCTAGTTTGAGAGCCTGAATCACCCTTCCTCCCCAACACACACACCACCATTTGCAGTGACACTTGTTAAAAATGATCAAATATATTTTGATTTCTATTGAAAGTAACACTTGTCCTCATGAAGTCACTGGACCAACACTCCAATGAATATTTAAACAAATAAAATTTATTAAAGGAATGAACCTTGGGAGAGCACACATTCAGTTTGCCTGTAATGGTATGCCCTGCCTTCCAGCCAAAACAAGGAGATATTTAACAAGTAGAGTGGTACAAATACCAATTTTACTATACAGTAATGGCAGGAAAGGAGATGAGATTTACAAGGTTGGCAATTAACTGTGAATCTTTATATCAGTTTCTAGTCTAACACAAATCCGTCATTCTTCATAAAAAAGTTTTTTTTTAAGTCATTATTTCTAAAATGGAAAGTATAAACAGTTTTGACATGGAAGTTTAATGGAAAAAAAAAAAAAACTTGTTGCCATTGAGTCATTGGTGATATATTTATAACACTCAAATTCTCTATTTTCTTATTGATCTTCTCTCAATATTCTCTCCATTATTGAGAGTGGTGTTTTGAAGTCTCAAACTATTATTGTAAACTTATCTGTTTCTCACTTCAGTTCTGTCAGTGTTCACTTCACGTATTTTGAGGTTCTTTTGGTAGGTGCATATATGTTTATAATTGTATTTTCTTGATAACTGACCCTTTTATCAGTATATAATACCTTCCTTTGTGTTTCATGTGATTGTATAAATGGATTAATCTCCAATAAACACAGAGATAGAATGAATAAGAGAACAAATAAACAAAAACAAATAAAAAGCCATAATGCAATAACACGTTATAAATAACACTCACTTAAATTCAAGAACACAAAGAAGTTGAAAAAATATTCCACGTAAATAGTAACTAAAAAACAGATGTTGTGGCTATACTAATATTAGACAAACTAGAGCAAGTCAAGAACTGTTACATGAGACAAAGACAGACAATAAATAATGGTAACAGTGTCATTCATTAAGAAGATATAACAACTATGAACATATATGCACCTAAAAAGAGCAGCAAAATATATGAAGGAAACACTGATAGAATTGAAGGGAAAAATGGCAAGTTTTACAATAATGATTGGAGACTTCAATACACAACTGTCAATAATGATTAGAGCATCTGAAAAAAAAAAACGTAAGGAAATACAGAGCTTGAACAACTTTATGAAGCAACTAGGCCTAAAAGACATTTACAGAAAATGCCATTCTTGCCTTTTGGCAAGAATTAAGGGGAAAATAAATGTTATAGGATAAATATCTACCAGCTGACAGGCTCAACGACAAAGTAGGAAATTTGGCTTAGAAAAATGAACAAAGTAAAAAAATCCTGGGCAATGAGATGTCATCCCAGGTAGTCTTACCTATCCTTGTTGCTTCCATAGTCAGTTTACTTCTAGTTGTACCATAGGGTTGTCCCCAAATATTGGTTCAGCAGTGTTATGGTGCAATATAACAGGATAGTATAAAAGGGAACAAGGTGGTATAAAAAGGCATAAAAGAAACTCCTACAATTTAACAACCATACCCAAATAACCTAATAAAAATGGGCAAAAGGTGTGAATAGACATTTCTGTAAGAGAGATGTATAAAGGGGCAAGAAGCACACGAAAGATAACCAACATCATCAGTCGTTAAGGAAATTCAAATCAAAACACACTGAGACATGACTTCACTTACAAGACAATGACTTTAATAATAATGTTGTTGTTAGGTTGTTAGGTGCCATTAAGTTAGTTCCCACTCATAGCGACCCTATGTACAACAGAACAAAACACTGCCTGGTCCTGTGCCATCCTCCCAATCATTGTTACGCTTGAGCCCATTGTTGCAGTCACTGTGTCAATCCATCTTGTTGGGGGTCTTCCTCTTTTTCATTGCCCCTCTACTTTACCAAGCATGATGTCCTTCTCCACAGACTGATTCCTCCTGACAACATGACCCAAGCCTCTGAGACATAGTCTCCCCATCCTTGCTTTCAAAGAGCATTCTGGTTGTACTTCCTCCAAGACAGATTTGTTCATTCTTTTGGCAGTCCATGATATGTTCAATATTCTTTGCCACCACCACAATTCAAAGGCGTCAATTCTTCTGTCTTCCTTATTCATTGTCCAGCTTTCACATGCACACGAGACTACTGAAAAAATGATGGCTTGGGTCAAGCGTACCTTAGCCTTCAAGGTGGCATCTTCGCTTTTCAACACTTTAAAGTGTTATTTTGCAGCAGATTTGTCCAATGCAATGCGACTTTTGATTTCTCGACTGCTACTTCCATGTGTGTTGATTGTGGATCTAAGTAAAAT